>NC_071353.1:83035553-83372028 GCF_943734655.1 Sabethes cyaneus
TGTATTTAGATTTTCAAAATTCCTTTTGAAATGAAAGTTATGGGCGATTTCCAAAACGTGGCCCAACCACGACGACACTCCCCTATGCACCAACCGGCTTCGTTAAACAGCCTTCAAATACGCACTTTTGTCTTGCTCATCTGTGCCACACGCACACCATAGCACAATGGCCAAAAAGCACTGCGGAGAATGTAAACACGAGATCAACGATCTCGAACCAATTTTCTGTGGCTTTTGCGAGACATATTTCCACATTAGCCAAAACTGTTGTGGAATAAATACTCGCGGATGGATGGAATGCCTTCTCCAGGGTAAACTTTTATTCGTTTGTGCTGCGTGTAGAGCCAACTTGAACGGCCGAAGTGTTCGTAGCTATATAGATGCCACTCTGCATAGCCATGAGAAACAGTTACCCGATCTCGCCTGCCTACCGTCGCAAGTTCAGCAGCTATCGGATGTGGTTGCCGCATTAAGCAAAAAAATCGACGATTTTTCTGCTAGACCGAAGCGAGTATCGAATACACCGTTATCTTGTGACACTCCGATCGAGCCTGCCACCAGAGAAAAACGTCGTCGAGTGGATCGTATGCCAAATATTCGTGAAAAAGTGAACTGCGGCACAAAACCTATTGACATCAGCGATCTTTCTGTTCCTTCCATTGCGCCTCCCGCGCGGCCCAAAAAGTTTTGGCTGTATCTATCTGGTTTAAACCCATCGCTTACTGATAGTGATGTCCAAAAAATTGTTTTGCGATGTTTAAACATCTCTGATCCAGTTGATGCTATACGGCTTGTTCCTAAAGGCAAAGATACAAGCAATATGACTTTCGTATCATTTAAAGTTGGTCTCGACCCGGATACTAAAACTATTGCTTTGGACCCATCGACTTGGCCGACCGGCTTACTATTCCGTGAATTTATCGACGTTCCAAAAAACCCCAGTCGCCATACGTTCAAACCAGCAGCACCACGCAGAATGAGCCTTTCGTCAGATGCTTCCACCCCCGCTAATTGATGCCACTACCGATGCTTGCTTGGACACCCTGTAACAGGCATTATGGAAGCCCCTTATCCCCCCGACACAGTCGCGCAATCTGCTGTCATCCGCCTTCGTCATCGTCCCGGTCCTGTGTTCGGTGTGGGAGACGGGGTCTTCCAGCCTGCAATATCAGGCAAGTATAATTGTTTATCCGAGCAATCGGTACCTGACGAATGTTTCTTCCATGTTCAAAATGTGCGCGGTCTGAGAACTAAAATTGACGAGCTCTTTCTTTCGACAACCGAAAGTGAATACGACGCTATCTTTCTGACTGAGACTGGACTTGACGACCGCATCAACTCTTTGCAACTATTTGGCTCATCATTTAACGTGTTCCGCTGCGACCGCAACCCAGAGAACAGCAATAAAACTACTTTCGGTGGAGTTTTGATTGCCATCGCACAGCGTCATCCAAGTACAATCGTTCGCACAATGAATGGCAATCGCTTGGAGCAGGTATGCGTAAGTACTACTATCCGTGGTAGAAAGCTTCTGTACTGTTGTATTTACGTACCACCAGAAAGAGCTCGAGTAGCTGACGTCATCAATTCACACATCTCATCCATCGGCGAGCTATGTGATGCTTGCTCTGAGCGTGGTAGTGTTATAGTTTGTGGCGATTATAATCAGCCGCGCATTGAGTGGGAACCAACCGATAGTGCGATTCAGAATATCTCCACTTCCCAGTTGCCATGTGCCAGTGCGGCACTGATCGATGGAATGAACTTTTTAAATCTCTCCCAAGTTAACACGCACCGAAATCATCTTAGACGCATGCTGGACCTTGTTTTTTGTTCTTCGGATTGCTCACTTACGGTCGATAGCTGTATCACACCGCTTCTTCCCGTCGACCCGCATCATCCGCCACTTGTATTATCAATGCCCGTTCATAACAATAGTGCCGTCGCTGATGGTATGGAAGTTCAAAGAAGGGAATTAAATTATAAAAAAATTGATTTCGCCGCATTGACTGAATACTTGTTGGACACTGATTGGAGCGTTTTATTCGATTGCGATGATGTGAATGAAATGGCTACACGTTTTTGCAGTATTATATCTCAGTGGTTGAGCTCGAATCTACTGTTTGTGAAACGGCAAACCGGCTCAGCTTGGTGCACAGCTAGTCTTCGAAAATTGAAGCGTAAACGTAGTAGCGCTCAACGTGCTCATCGCCGTTGGAGAACACCTTCGACTCGACAACATTTTAAGCATGTTAGTGATAATTACCGCCGCCTGAATGCTCTGCTGTACAAATCGCATGTACTGCGTGTGCAATGTAATCTTCGGAAGGAACCGAAAAGATTCTGGAATTTCGTTAATTCCAAAAGAAAAAGTTCGTCTGTCCCTAAAAATGTGTGCTATGACGGTATAGAATCAAATTCATTCTCTGATTCTTGTGAGATGTTCGCTAAATTTTTTGCATCAGTTTTCGCTGACGCTGATGACGCTGACGCTGACGCTGATCAGCCTCTGATAATGCTGTTGAAATTGCTGCTGCGCATGTTCCGGCCGACTTGGTGGATTTGAGCTTATTTACTATTACTGCTGATATGGTGATAGTTGCTACCAAAAAGTTAAAACGTCGTCGTATGGCGTCGTTGCGTTGAAGTATTGGCGAACCCGTTAAGCTTAATATTCAACAAATCTTTCGAGCAAGTAAAATTCCCTGACATTTGGAAGCAATCGTTTATGTTTCCAGTTTATAAATCTGGCGACCGTCATGATGTTAGGAATTATCGCGGGATCACCAGTCTTTCTGCGGCATCTAAATTGTTTGAAATAATTGTAAGTGGTGTAATACTATCCCGCACTAAGAATTACATTTCAGCTGTTCAACACGGTTTCATGCCTGGTCGGTCCGTTTGTACTAATTTACTGGAGTTTACTACGACGTGTATTACGCAAATGGAAGGCAAAAAACAAGTAGATGTCATCTATACTGATCTGAAAGCGACTTTTGATAGAATTGACCACGGGATACTTTTACGGAAACTAACTCGCCTCGGTGCTTCCCAAAAAATGATTGAATACCTCAGCGGTAGAGTATTACGTGTGAAACTCGGACCCAGTATTTCCTCGATGTTTTCCAATAAATCTGGAGTGCCTCAAGGCAGCAACATGGAGCCTTTGTTTTTTCTACTGTTCTTCAACGATGTGGCGTTACTACTGGAATCCGGCAGCAAGTTAGTATACGCCGATGATTTGAAACTATACGCGGTGATTAGTGATGAAGACGACTGCCGTCGATTACAAGGTTTACTGAATGTATTTGCCGATTGGTGTAGACAGAACTGGCTCATTGTGAGCATACCAAAATGTGAAGTTATTAGTTTCCACCGCATCAAAAACCCTATCTACTTTAATTATACTATTGACCATACTGAATTACGCAGAGTGGATCGGGTTAGTGACCTGGGTGTCTTGCTAGACGCTAAATTAACATTTAATTTACACCGTGAATTGCTTATTTCAAAAGCATCTAGACAGCTTGGGTTCATTTCTAAGATTGGACGAGACTTTAAGGATGTCCATTGTTTAAAATCCTTGTATTGCACGCTAGTACGACCATTGCTGGAGAACTGTAATTTAGATTGGTCTCCCAAGTAGATTACTTGGAATCTACGCATCGAACGTGTGCAAAGGAGATTTGTTCGAATGGCTTTGCGACATCTCCCTTGGCGTCATCCCGATAACTTACCACCGTATGCAAACCGGTGCCGTTTAATCGACCTAGACACGCTTGACCACAGACGCAAAATGCATCAGGCGATATTTGTTCCTAAACTAATCAATGGTGAAATTGATTCTCCGAAACTGTTGTCCTTGCTGAATTTCCGGGTATCACAACGACCATTACGATCGACGGGCCTACTACAAACTCCATTTCATCGAACGGCATTTGGATATAACGAACCAATCACGGAATGCATTCGGACTTTTACAAAAGTGGAGGAACTATTTGAGTTCGGCGAACCATCGCACGTGTTTGCACAAAAATTGAAGAGGTGTAATATGTTATAAGTTTCCATTCATTAAGACAATTTTTATGTCAGATGAAATATCCCAATAAATGTAAATGTAAAAATGTTGCAAGAATGCCAGACAACTACCCTACAAAGATGGTATTTGGCTCACATCCGGTAGGAATAAGGGCGCAGCGAGCAAGATAGTTAGATTAGGCGGAGCGAGTCTGAGAAATTAAAGAGCGTTGGCCCACAACCGAGTGCATTGGAGAAACTTTCTTCATCAGGATTTATCTTAGAACAGCAAGCCAACTAAGTACAGTAAGTAAGTTCAGGAAGAAGACAAGTATTTGATCCTGGATTATTAGTTTTGGGTGGTTTCCAAAAATAACGCGGAACTGTACTGTACGGTAGATTGTGATCCCTTGCAACTTCCCGAACTTTTTCGATTTGTCTTGCTGGATCAAAAGCGTGATGCAATATATCAGAATCATAGAGCTTCGAATTCTGTATACTGATTTTCTGTGCACGTTTTTTCGTTTTACTGAAAACAAATTACAATTATAGTCAAAAACAGCGAATACTGTTGATCTATATGCTTGACCCATAATACTGGGAAAAGTCAATTTTGCTCCCAGTATTATGGGCCATTGTTTAATTTCGTATATTAAAGTGGAAAATGAATTTTTCTAGGCGGTTTCACCGTAATTCAATGAATACATACCTATTCCCTCGATTTCCGTTCATTTTATGCTCAGACACACAAATTTACGCCGCTATTCAGCTTATAATTCACAACCGACTTTTTATAACAACCGCAAAAATAACAATAAATCGACAGTCGATTGAAGCCAACTGACAACTATCGAAAAATTAAGAAAATTAACGCATTTGAACTAAGTGTATTGCTATCAAGCATGCAGCGGAATGTTGCTTCTATCTATTGAACTCATACTCGATAGTTAAATACTAATTTGTTACGTATGAAACTAACGTAAAGTATGGACTGGCCCATAATACTGGGTGGCCCATAATATTGGGGTGACTGTATTTTACACGCAAAAATGAGTGTGAAAATACAAATCGTGATAAAATTATTCGTCTTCTTATTTCTCCGGATAAAGTTTATAGCTTCTTCGAAACGGAAAAATGTAATTAGAAAAATCTTTCTGAGAACGCTATATTACCATTGAAGACGAAATGTGAAACGAGTGATTCTGCAGAAGGAGAACAAGACCAAGAAGAAGAAAAAGAAGAATATGGAAATAAAGAAGATTGAGAAAACTAATAAAGGGAAAAGTTTTGATTTTAGACCTACATGTAATTTTGTGTTGTTTATTAAAGCACATACTTGCTTTGTATTGTTTTATAAAATGTTTTATCATGTAAAAATCCTTCTGCAAAAGTTTGCCCAATAAGCCTCATTTCTTATACGTCATTATACTTAAAAACCCGATTTAATCCACCTATTGGTGAAAGGAACCTTTGTTATACCATCTCATTTGTCATTTGAGATAGAATTCGACACGCCTTCGGAACATAATTCAACTTTTTGGTAACACTATGGTGGTTTTCATCAATACATATGCATGTGTATGTAATATACTGAAAAATTTATATGATATTTGAAAGCAATAAAAAAATGTCTTCCTTTTATTTGTTAGTTGTTATTTCGAGTCCAGTTAGCTTCGAGGTACGATGCTGGCTTAACAAGCCAGTCGTTGCAAGTTCGAATCTCGGCTAGGCGGTGCTTGCTTGATAGAATCAGTAGGATCGTTACACTGGCCCCGTAATTTTTCTGTACTCTAAACAGCCGGCTGCGAAGTCTGTCGATAAAGAAGGGTAATGTCTAATGACGGTTTAAGCCCACGACTTTGCTTTACTTTTTATTTCGAGTTAATAGCGGGGTCGCATTCTGGGGTTTGGTTTAAGTTAGAAACTGTCCGTTTTCCTGTATGTATTCGGAACGTTCCCAGAACGTGTCCGACTGTGCCGAATGTAATCCTGGAATCTTTATATGACGACAAATGAACTACTTTTACAATTTTAAGTACTTAAAGATGTCACATGTTGTATTTTAGTTCAATTCAGAACTGATCCGGAACATTCCCGGACGTGTTCAGATGTAGCCGATGATGTCTTGAACATTTTATACCACTACCAATTGTCTAGTTATGCAATTTCGAGTACTTGACAGTAAAACTGTAGGATCACTTGAAGGGAAGTGCAGTGCTGTACAAAAGTTTAAACGCGCTCTCCTCGACACCATATGTTTTCAGGGACGGTGCGTGTATCTCAATGTCTAGAGGACCGATTTGGCTGATTTTTTTTTGACGTGTAAAAATGAATTGTCTAAATTGTGACGTAGTCGCTTTTCGATATCTCAATTTTTCAATTTTCGCTGCATTTTTAAACAAATCGTTACATTTCACAACCAGTAAGAGATAGATTGTTATTATGTACAGCAAAGTTACTTATTTCATTGTGTTCTAGAACTTTTGTGGAGACACTGCACTTATCTGGACGCATTATAAAAAAACAAAAATTTGTATCACCCTATAGGTGGTTTGACGGTCACCCTAATAGTGTAAAAAGTTGTGCCATATTTTTTAAATAAACTTTCCAGATACATCACCTGGAAAATTAGGCATTTTTACGCTGGAGCGCATGATCGCGTTTTTTTCTATTTGGTTCATATTAGTAAAGTTTTCTTAAATAATTTTATCAATGTTTTATCAAATAACTTTTGACTCGTAAGGCCAATTCTAATCAAATTTGGCAGATATATTCACAGCGTTAAGGCCTCTCGTTTGATACTAAAATAATTGAAATGTGATTAATTATCTGCTAAAAATCGTTATAAATAATTGTAAATTTTATTATCCTGTACACGACTGCTCATAACTTTCAAATTAAACATCCAATCAAAACACAAATCAATAGTGATCTATGAGGCTGTTACTTGCCAAATGAGACTAATAGGGCATTAATCGGCTTAGTCATCTCTGAGAAACGTTCGACTAATTGAGATCTAGTCAAAACATATTTTTAAGCATAACTTTATAAAATTGAAATTGGTTAAAGGGTTCCAGAGATAATCGAGTTTTTAAGTTTTCACATTTTTGCTTATAACTTTTAAACGGAACGTCAGATCGGAAAACAATTCAATAGTGATCTAGGGTCCCAAGTAACACACTTGGTTTTAAATAAGAATTGACAACGGATTTAAAACAAATCGAATTGCTAACCTTTCGTTTCCACATACTTAATTACGACTGGATTAACACTGAAACAGCGCAAGAAACGAGCTAAAATGTAACATGTTTGTGAAATATTTCAAAGTGACGCCTATGCGTTGCATGGTTTTTGTACTACCAACTGAAAAGCTTAATCGCGCTGTTGACAGGATTTTTTTTTCTGATATTTCCCTGAAGTTATATTTACATTTACAAGCAAATAATGACAGACATTTTTCGCAAGATAAAATGGCTAAAGTTATATTTCGGTAATTCATCAATCACTCAAAGCAACATTGTAGCCTTCAAATAACCCAAACTAAAGTGCAATTTTAAATTTCTCGTGAACTTTGCCATGCTACTTCCGAAAAATTGATGCGCTCAAGATTTACTTTTATAAGCAAAAGTTGAGTGGAATCGAAATAAATATCATTTTTTGACAATCTCACAAAACATGCTAATCTCTTTGAAAACCGGCGGGATATTTTATATTAATTATGTTATATGTCCCTTGTGCTTGTATATATAAAATCATTCTACGAAACAAAAATAATGATCTATTACATTATATTTTGGCGCAGTCATCGGCCATGTTTATACAAGATTGCGTTCAAATGAGCACACCGATAACCGAAAAATTCGCAACCAATAAAAAGCTTTACTGTATGCATTTTGTTTCGCGTTAACTTACAACTGATTGACAGTTAATTTTTATTTGTGAAAGAACTTAAATTGCGCTCAAAAAATACCCAGAATACTCATAAACTGGAGCATTTAAGGTCAATAAAATATTGCAATGTTGCGAAAATGTGTCAAAATTATGGATCTGTGCTGTACTCATTGTCATCGCTTCGCCGCTGTTCAATGCCGGCAATTCGCCACTACGAAGTTGCTGATTGTGGGGACTGAGTACCCTTCGTACAGAATATCGCTTATACCAGCATCAGAATATGCATCACGCATCTCCGCAGTGATGCGCTCTGCAACAGACGGTTTGAGCGGCTCGGTTAATTATCGTGTCGGCAACCATCGGTATCGTCTAGATTCCGACCGTGGTCAAAGTGCTGACTGCTGACCACAGATCAGTCGATTGCGGTTAGTTGGACAAGTGAGACTTGGGCGATTCTTTGTGTCGGTTAAATTCTAGTTTGCACACTGATATTGGTTTGATTTTTGTGTGAGAAAAAAAGAGAAGGAAGTATTTTTGCTTTTGGTTTCACGTAAGTTTTGACAATTCGGCACGGGGTTTCGTGTGAGTGCGAACAGACTTAGAAATCTCTTTTACTTTCGTAGTCGCGAATACTCAGTTGTAAATGTTCAATAAAAACTTAGCTTTACAACCGAAATGCAACTTTAACCTGTCATTCTGGCTGAAAACATCGGCGTTAGAAATAAAACATTTTTATAACATCTTGTTTTCCATGAAACTTATTTATAATTTAAATGCAACTGTTTTCTGAATATTTTTCTAAAAAACATGTTGCAAGTGTTACTTGGGGTATGTTGCTACATCGTCGTAATTGCCTATTCCCGTCTTATCCAACACAAATTATTAAAAATATCAGCATTTTTATAACACACAATGCAAAACTAGTTATTTCCCAATATTTTAGTTTGTTGTCTATCACATGCGATCAATCAAAGTGAGCTGAGATCTATTTAAATGCTTTTTATCATTAAAGAAGTCCTACCAGCCAAATTTCCTACATTTTTTCGTACGACGAAGAAGACAATGTCGACTAACCGTTTTAATTTCCGTCATTCATAAATGAAAATAACTCACGCAAGGCATTGTCGTTATTCTACAGCCAGGAAAACTTGCCTGACCTGCAGAATTTTTGCAGAACATTTGTCATGCCGTTCTACACAAATACATGCGCATTAGCTTCGTAAATATTGTTGTGATTTTTAGTTCGGACGATGAAAAATTTTGATGGACGGATTTTAAAACGCTACGACGAATTTTAGAAATAAAATCAGTTGCGTAATTTCAATAATATGCTTCAATAGTCGCTTTTCAGTGATTTTAAAGTTCACGGATCGGAAGGTAAGTGTGTTTAGTCAAATCAGCACAAGAACTTTTGGAGTATTCATTAAATCCATCCAACAAATGATGAAAATTAGAATGGCTTCACTTATTACGACAGAAATCAGAAAAAACCCTACTAGGTAGTGACACCTTTCAAACGAGTGTAACAGTGTCTTGATTAGGTCAGCCATCTTCGAGAAACAGGCGACTAAAAACAGCATTACACTATCGATTGGTATATGACACTCAGCCCTCCGGGCCTTGGATCATTTTCGTGTTTTTCAACCAATTTCTAAACCTTTGTTATAGTATAACAAAGGTAATATAGTATAACAAAGGTAAATACTTGAAAAATAGTTGAAAATTCTCCCTAAACACAAAGAATATTATATACGTTCTAATGCAAAATAAACCCCAAATTCGGGCTCAGCACCCCAAAATTACTTAAGAACCACATATTATCCTTGATTTAAAGAGATTTTTTTCTTGGCTAGCATTTGTATGGAGTCGTCCCACTGTGCACCGGCTGTCTGCTCCTCTCTATTCTTGCTGCTGTCGTCGCGGTCGGACTCAGTGGATCTCTCGAAAAGCTTTATAGCCTCGATATGCATTTTGTTCTGTCCATTGCCCAATCCTGGCAGACTTCAACTGGAATTCCACTTCTAACTAAATCTTTTTAGAGTATAGCAAGTAAAAACAGGTTTTCGATTCTCTGACTGATTCAAGCGATAGCGAAGGGCTGTCCTCAATATACCATCATTCCCACTTCCTAAAATATGGTCATAGTACATAATATATGGCCATGGTATGAGGATTTTTTCGATTCAATACCATCCTTACAGAATTATCAACTTCGTTAACATCTTATTAAGTCTTGCTTCATTGACAGCTTGCACTTAAGACTTAACACGGCATATATACATATCTCCAAGTGAAGTTCTACATGATCCACCTTATCCTTTCTTAGTTACAGAATTGCTTTAATTCGACCACGGTCTGAAGAGCATACCGAAAAACCGGTTGACTACCGCTACAAATATATCGCATCTGCTTTATTTTTCGGAAGTTCAAGTAGTTTTTCGATAGTTCTGAGCGATAATATTGCTCTTGAATAATATTTCGCACGAAATATTCGGAAATTAACGCCAACAGCTACAATACTGCAAAGATGGTGGATAAAGAAGCGGCTGCGGCTTTCAATGAGCTTAGGTGGTTGAATAACGCTGGGTTGCCGACCGTGATGACACGCACACTTAAAAAAAGCGCCGAAGTCGGCTAAATTTTATCGAGATTTGGACAGCCGTGCGTTCTGTAAAATTTTTTATGATGCCAAACGTTTGTAAAGATCCGTAAACGTCGATTTGCAAAACCGAAATTTTCACCGAACGCTCGGCTGTCCAAATTTCGGCAAATTTTGCCGTGTTTTTCAAGTGTGTGGGTAGTTGGAGAGATGAGTAGCGTCCATCCTAGCGAGTAGTTAGTCGGTAGTAGCATAGGTGATGGACAGACATAGAATTCTCGTGATATTACTAACACGAAAATTGCAATCAACATGTTGACTAAAATTTTCCTCCTTTTCTTTTTCTTCTCTTTTTCGTTGTCTGATTTCGGTCGTTGCTCCTCACGGCGAGCCTAACGTTGTCGTGGGGGGCAACGAGGGATCAGCTACAGGTTGAAGACGTTGGAGCGGACGACGTGAAGTCAACGTAGGCCCTAAGTTAATACGAATACCTATACAGGTACCACAAGACTGACACAGGCAGAGAAGCGGATAAACAAAAGGAAGGAGAAGATCAAGATAAGTACATTCATTGTTATTGCTTATACAATTGTAGCGGATCTGCGTAGAGAGTCAAGTTCTGTCATCTCTTTTTCCTACTCATTAATTCATCATCATCAACGCATTATGGCGCTAGCGTTGTCCGCACGGACTCTTATTATTATCACAACCACCTTCTTTCAGCCTTGGACAGACTTGGCTCTAATTGCCCCACCTCGTGCTGCAAACAGAAACAGAATCATTTTGAACTAAATTCTCATATAAACTGTTTTTTTTTTTGGCCCAGTCGTTCTCAAGTTATAGCAGATGTGAAATCTTAAAATAATATATTAAGGTCAACTCACGCGAAGTATCCGATGACCGGGTAATTGTGAAGGTCGATTTGAACCAAACTTTGTCAGATTGTTCATTTTAGGTCAGAAAGTAACCTATTTAGGGTATTGTCGTTATCGTCGGGCCACTGTTATGGTTATGGTGTTATGGTACAGTTTTAGTAACTCATGATATCTATGATACAACCATTGTAAAACTTCTTACTGTGATAGCTAACTTTTCACAATATTGTGAGTTTCAATCGTGTATTTAAAACACCCGTACTGAATTCAGTGACTAAATCTTACAAAAAAAGTTTTCCAGGCGCAATGAACTTTACTTCAAGAAATGATTCATGAAATGCAATTATCGAGATAAATTTTGAAAATGTATGAAGTGTGTTGTGCTGCACACGAAGACTATAGAAAAATCTCCTCCAGTAAGATGTTTGGGAAGGCTAAGGTGAAATACTAGAAAAGCACTATTTGTAGAGGTCGGGCCACTTGAGCAGTCTTGGTTGGGCCACCATAATTTTAAGCGCAGAAGCGCAATAATTGCTAGAGAATATCAGTCATGTAAAATGTGATGAAATAAAGCAAAATTAATACGATAAAAACCTAGATTTTTGTTATTGTTTTCATTGTAGTTGTAAACAAAAATGCAATTAAAAATAGGGTATTTGTACCTATATGAGCCGTTGTTCACGGAATTCATTCTTTTTATGTCTCTATATAGAATTTCAATACGTATGTCTTAGATTTTCTGCGGTGACCCAACCTGCATAACATGGCCCGACTATGACAACATTTTTTGTCTTCACGTAAATGCCTATAACTTTTTTATTTTCAAGCTATCAGTTCAGAACTTTCCGGAAATATACCTTATTCTTAGACCTTTGCAACGATGCATTTAGATTTCCAAAATTCCTTTCGAAACGAAAGTTATGGGCGAATTCCAAAACGTGGCCCAACCACGACGACACTCCCCTACATTGCCGGTTTCGTTTCAATGTAACTTGATCGTTTTGACGTTTGACGGTAAACAAAATTGATAACTTAATAACAGTGTCTCCGGAGAAGATTCCGTATATCAATCGAGTAAGCAAACGCATTTTCAAGAGTATCTTGCAACCCGTGTACCAATGGCGTATCTTTACCATTAGTAAAATTTTTGAGATCTACGCGTTTACAAGGTACAGTGAACAAGTTGTTGCGATAATGTGATTAGCTAACTTTTTTCGACTTCGTAACTGCTCGTAACGGAAAATTAACTGTTTTGCGACCACCAAGTTGACAGCTTGAAAAATGGATTCATTTGTGTCATTTGGTAACTACTTGGTAACTTTTTGTCACCATCAAACTAAAAAGTAACAATTTTCAATTTTATGTAACCTAATTCGTTACAAGCGTCCTAAATGCAACTGCTGTGCAACCTTTTGCATTTTTTATCTTTGTTATACTATAACAAAGGTTTAAAAATTGGTCGAAAAACACGAAGTTGTTCCGAGGCCCGGAGGGCCGTGTCATATATACCAATCGATAAGTTTCGATGAATTGAGCAATGTGTGTGTGTGTGTGTGTGTGTGTGTGTGTGTGTGTGTGTGTGTGTGTGTGTGTGTGTGTGTGTGTGTGTGTGTGTGTGTGTGTGTGTGTGTGTGTGTGTGTGTGTGTGTGTGTGTGTGTGTGTGTGTGTGTGTGTGTGTGTGTGTGTGTGTGTGTGTGTGTGTGTGTGTGTGTGTGTGTGTGTGTGTGTGTGTGTGTGTGTGTGTGTGTGTGTGTGTGTGTGTGTGTGTGTGTGTGTGTGTGTGTGTGTGTGTGTGTGTGTGTGTGTGTGTGTGTGTGTGTGTGTGAGTGTGTGTGTGTGAGTGTGTGTGTGAGTGTGTGTGTGTGTGTATGTGTGTGTGTGTATGTGTGTGTGTGTATGCGTGTGTGAGTGTGTGTGTGTGTATGTGTGTGTGAGTGTGTGTGTGTGTGTATGTGTGTGTGAGTGTGTGTGTGTGTGTATGTGTGTGTGAGTGTGTGTGTGTGTGTATGTGTGTGTGAGTGTGTGTGTGTGAGTGTGTGTGTGTGTGTATGTGTGTGTGAGTGTGTGTGTGTGTGTATGTGTGTGTGAGTGTGTGTGTGAGTGTGTGTGTGTGTGTATGTGTGTGTGTGTGTATGTGACGCTTGACTCTAGTCATCTGTTTCTCGGAGATGGCTAATCTGCTTTTAGGAAATGCCTGGACCGATTTGACTGAATAACTACCAAACGCAAAGTTTTGTGGCCTAGAATAATTCTATTGAACAGAATTTGGAACGGATGTACGGTTCCGAAAATATGTCCGGAACAAGTTCCGGAATATATGAAACTTGAACATAGAAGCACCTTGAATTATAACAATCCCGTCATGCGACACCTCCAAGTCAGTGTTGCCAGGTTGCCACATGTACAGATTTATCTGGAAAAGTATAGATTTTTTCGATTTTTTTGGTACAGATTCTGTACGGTACAGATTACAGATTTTTGTCATAAAGTACAGATAGGTACAGATTTTTCGAAGTGTCATGATTTTCTCTCAATACTCGTACTTGAAATTATTAGAGAACCACTTCTTGGTATGACTGAAAAGAAAAGAAAACGTTTTTGGGTCTATGGTTTAGCAGATATATGTAAAAATAGCATTTAACAAACAAATATTTTGAGACTTTTTTTAGTGCTGACAAACCAGATTTTTCTATGCACTAAATATTTTTATGGGTTTGGTGGTACAGATTTTTGGAAGAAAAAGTACAGATGAAAAAGAATTTTTTCCCTTCCAGTACAGATGAATATGTGGCAACACTGCTCCAAGTGCTCGAAATTGCAAAACTAGACCATTGGTAGTCGTATACAATGTTCAAGATATCATCGGACACATCTGAACACGTCCGGGAATGTTCCGGATCGGGGATCAGTTTCTGAATTGAGCTAAAATACAACATGTGACATCTTTAAGTACTCAAAATTGAAAAAGTAGTTCATTTGTCGTCATATAAAGTGTCCAGGATTACACTGGCCACAGTCGGACACGTTCTAGGAACGTTCCGAATACATCTAGGAAAACGGCCAGTTTCTAACTTAAACCAAACCCCAGAATGCGACCCCGCTATTAACTCAAAATAACAAATTACAAATAAAAGGAATACATTTTTTGATTCCTTTGAAATATTATACAAATTTATCAGTATATTACATAGACATGCATATGTATTGATGATAACTACCATAGTGTTATAAAAGTTGAATTATGTTGCGAAGACGTGTCGAATTCTAACTGAAATGACAAATGAGATGGTATAAGAAAGGTTCCTTTCACCAATAAGTGGATTAAATCGGGGTTTTTGTTAGATTATAGTCACTTTACCAGCTTGGGTCATTCGTGACTTCTGCGGGGTTGGGATTTGAACCCTGGTCCTCGGCGTGAGAGGCGTGAATGCTAACCACTATGCCGGGACTGACCCCTATACTTGTTTATTGTTTATTGTTTATATATAAAATTCATCTGACATTTGTGTCTTAATTAATAAACTAGTAACCTAATTTCTACGAAAATCATCAAGAAGACGGTCACGAAAGACATTGATTGACACGTTAAAGTCGAACATTTCGAATACTTCATTAAAACGATGACATATAACACGTATCGGTTCATTAGCACCAAACAAATGAGCCCGCGGCTCCAGGTACAAAAAGTTTCTTTGTCGTAGTGGTCGTATGGGAGCATATATGTTCAGCTGCTCTAACAACGCCGGGCAGTCGATGTGATGGGTCAGAAGTTTAGAATATATGAATGAATATATGGTACTACCACCTGCCTTAGCAGAACATCCGTTCATAGCAATGAGCCTATCATGTCAAAAAGAGTTGAACATATTCAACGATTAGTCATGCTTCCCAACTCTTGTATGAAGGGCCAAAAGGGAATTGGTCGATAAGCAACATCACTCACACGTACCAGGGATTTAGAGAATCTCCTTCCAAGGGCTAAGTCACCTGAGTCAATCGTTGAATAAACCGTCTTCATGCAGAATGACTCCAGCAGGTGGGGAGAAGAGCCCGCTCATTATCCACGATGTGTTGTTAATCGGGCCAAGATTAACACTAGAAAGTTGACTGTTTCACTCTCCCTAGGCCCACCGCTTCAAACAAGTGCTCTGATGGTCCCTCCCTCTTCCCGATGCTAGTATATTTATGAAATGTGGTATATATGGGTAAAAATAGAACAATCTCACCAGCAGTCCTTCGAATGGAATAGAGTTGCGTCCTTTTAGTTTGCATAAGTGCTTCTAATTAATTTATTTTTTCTTCTGGTATCCAATATCCATGTGCAGTATTAACTCGTATTGGCCAAAGTTTTCACTATATAGCAGTAAATGCTTCATAAGCTTGAACTGGAAGCAGCATGTGATGGGTCAGAAGTTTAGCAGCAAAAACTGCTTGTGCGATTTGTCGTCTCAGTTCCAATGCCTGAATACCGAGAAGTCGGCAGCGGCTTTCGTACGGCGGCAAATTAGACGGATCGCTCCATGGGAGATGGCGAAGAGCATAGCGGACGAATTTTTTCTGTACAATTTCAATCCTGCGTGACCAATTAGCGTGAAATGGGCACCACACAACAGAACTAGTTTCGAGGATTGATCTCACAAGCGAACAGTACAGCGATTTCAAGCACAGTGGGTCACGAAACTCATCCGCAATCTTGAAAATGAATCCCAGCTGTCGGTTGGCCCTCGAGATTATGTTTTCGTAGTGGTTCTTGAATGTAAGTTCATTGTCTAATAGCACTCCCAGATCCTTTATGCATTGTACACGAAGACGGCGATGGTCGGCAATAGTGTAGCTATATTCAACGGGCGTACGTTTTCGGTGAAACGAAATAACATTGCACTTCTCTATGCTTAGTGTCAAGCGGTTTCTAGCACACCAATCCTCAAGTATGTTCAAGTACTCTTGCAGCTCCGCGCAGTCACTCGGGCACGTAATGACTTCAAAATTTTTTGTGTCGTCGGCATAAAATAATCGGCAGCCATGTGAGAGCTAAAGTGAGACATCGTTTATAAAAATTGAAAATAGCAGTGGACTCAGGTTGCTGCCTTGTGGGAAACCTGATTGATTAGAGAAACAGTTAGAGACAGCAGAGCCTATTTTGACACACAAACTTCTATTAGTCAAGTAAGATCTGAACCAGCATATGGCAGCATATTTTTCCATTTTGCTAAGCAATATTGCCTAGGGCACTTGTCTAAGTGCCCAATGGGCATAATTGGACCGCTCGTCTACTGCGGTCAGATCGATTTTAGCAAATTAAACAATTTTCGGATCATTTACCGAATCCAATATCCATCATCAGGCTCAGTGGTTTCCTCGCGATAAACGGTGGAAGAGTAGTAGTAGTATTTTCGGATCTATCGGTCAGGACAGGACCGAGTGAGATCGATTGATCGGCGCCACCACGTGCCTTAAAACCGATGATGAACGTCCCCGGGCAAAATTGGCAAAGTGATCGCCGCGATGAGTACGACCCACAAAAACACTTGCTTGCCTCCCGACAGACCGACAGAGCCGCAGCGCAATTAGCACTTCATTTAGTGTTCTGAATTTTCGAAACCTGCAGTGACGGATCGATCGACGCCGTATGGTAACACAGCAGAGCATTTGCTACCGACTGAGCCTGCGCTAAGGAAGCCGTGAAGCGTCAAAACAAAACCAAGATCACCTCACAATCACCGATCGGATCGGATCGGATCAGATCGGCGCATTTTAAAATTCATTCCGCATTTGAACACGCTCCCAGTTGGCTTTGAGGTATGACGCTGGCCTAATAAGCCAGTCGTCGTATGTTCGAATCTCGGCTGGGAGAGGTTGTTAGAGTCAATAGGATCGTAGCAACTGGCCCTGCAATTGTCTTGTACTCTAACAGCTGGCTGCGAAGTCTGTCGTATAAAAACAGAAGGTCAAGTTTCGATAACGGAATGTAGCACCTAGGCTTTGCTTTGCTTTTGCATTTGAACATACGACGATTGACTGAACCGGAATGTTTGGAACTGGAACTGAAGCGAAACCTGTTCGAACAGTTAGGGCTTTCTGGCTCGAAGTTTATGTGTGTGAGCGCGCGACTGTAATCGTGAATGCAGCCGACCTTGAGGCTTCTCGGTGCGTTCTATCGATTGTTCTGGATTTTGTACTACACACGTTCGGTTGGGTTTTCCTCGTATCGCCGCGACTGGCAGCGGAATAGGTGATCTAGATCGTGAGAATGCAATGACAGATTGCCTGCTCACTAGTGAGCAAGGCAGGTAGCGCATCATGTTTTCAGCTGTGGAAAAAATAGTATATTGAGATAAAATCATGGGTACCGATGCGATGAATATAAATCGCAATTCACATCAACAAACATTTATCATATCCATAATAGTCGATTTACCACAACAAAGATGCTTTGATGGACGGTGAAGTAGATTGGTTAAATTTAGCAAACTGCACCGATCGAAGTACCCACAAACCATAGTCAGAATGGTAAAATATCCGACGAACCACTCATATAGCAGTGTCACAACGGCATTATATTACTGTTCAGGTATTGACAATCTTCGAAAACTATCGGGGCTACCGTGGAGCGATGATAATTTATCTACGATCAACACAAAACAAAACTAATAATCTGATTCCACAGACAAAAGCGTGTGGGGGCAAAGCTCGATCGAGCGCGGTTAGATAACCGGCCGGTTCCCAAAACAAAAACTCAACACCTTCACGAAAAAGAAAATAACTAATAGCATTCATGATCGGAATATTTACGATCGGTGAGGCGGTGAGTGCACTCGGGAACCAGCTGACCCTGCTCTGAAAATCGCATCTATGCATCCAGTTTTGCAAGTGGGCTGCCGTCGGCTGTGCTGCTGGCGCGATTAGCCATCAGTGTATGTGGCCGTGGCGTTGATGGGGTCTCGACAACTTCGTTAGGCCTTTTTACAAGCGAAGAAAAATGGAAGATAAACAAAAGTTTTCCACCAATTTCGTTCGTGTTCGCACCGTTGTCACCGCGCGAAAGCAACAAAATTAATGGTCCGCGCTGAGGCGCCGGGAATCTCAACGATTTACTTACTTAGGTGGCTTGCCGTCCTAAGACAAAGCCTGTTGAACAAAATTTCTCCATGTAACTCGGTTGAGGGCTACCGCTCTCCAATTCCTCGGACACCGAGTACTCTCCGCCAGACCTCGCTCCACCTGGTCTACCCATCTTGCTCGCTGCGCTCCTGGTCGTCTTGTTCCTACCGGATTTGAGGCGAACACCATCTTTGCAGGGTAGTTGTCCGGCATTCTTGCAACATGCCCTGCCCATCGTATCCGTCCAGCTTTAGCTACCTTCTGGATACTGGGTTCGCCATAGAACTGTGCGAGTTCATGGTTCATCCTCCGCCTCCATACTCCGTTTTCCTGTACACCGCCGAGGATCGTTCTTAGCACTCGTCGTTCGAAAACTCCGAGCACTCTCAGGTCCTCCTAGAGCATTGTCCATGTTTCATGCCTGTAGAGAACAACCGGTCTAATAAGCGTCTTGCACTTAAGGTGCACTTTGTACGGGGACTTAGTCTGCTCGACCGCAATTGCTTGTGGAGCCCATAGTAAGCACGACTGCCGCTGATAATACGCCTCCGAATCTCACGGTATCATTGTCCGCCGTTACCAGTGAGCCAAGGTAGACAAATTCATCGACTACCTCAAACTCATCGCCGTCGATCAATATACTACTGCCCAAGCGGTGTCGTTCGGCCTCGGTTCCGCTGGCCAGCATGTACTTTGTTTTAGACGTATTTACCTTTAACCCAATCTTTTCTGCTTCGCGCTTTAGTCTGGTGTGCTGTTCAGCCACCGCCACAGATATTCTGCCGATAATATCCATGTCATCGGCAAAGCAGACGAATTGACTAGATTTGTTGAATATCGTGCCCCGCTTGTTGATATCCGCTCGGTTCATAACACCTTGTAGCGCTATGTTGAACAGCAGGCATGAAAGACCATCACCTTGACAAAGCCCTCTGTGTGATTCGAATGAACTTGACAATCCACCCGAAATCCGAACACAGCACTGTGTACCATCCATCGTAGATTTAATCAGTTTGATGAGCTTCTTGGGGAAGCTGTTCTCGTCCATGATTTTCCATAGCTCTTTCCGGTCGATGGTATCATATGCGGCTTTGAAGTCAACGAATAAATGATGCGTGGGAATTCTGTATTCACGGCCCTTTTGGAGGATTTGCCGCAGTGTAAATATTTGATCCATTGTAGACCGACCTTCGACGAAGCCGGCTTGATAAGCTCCCACAAATCTATTCGCAATTGGTGATAGACGGCGGAAAATGATTTGGGACAGCACTTTATAAGCGGCATTGAGAACGGTGATCGCTCGATAGTTCTCACAGTCCAACTTGTCGCCCTTTTTGTAGATCGGGCAGATAACCCCATCTTTCCACTCTTCCGGTAGCTGTTCCGTATCCCAAATTCTAACAATTAGTCGGTGCAGACAAACGGCCAGCTTTTCTGGTCCAATTTTAATAAGCTCCGCTCCGATGCCATCTTTTCCAGCTGATTTGTTGTTCTTTAGCTGCATGATGGCCTCCTTAACTTCGCCTATCGTTGGGGCTGGCACCTCTTCCCCGTTTGCTGCACCGTCGAAATCGCTTTCCCCGCCGCCATTGTTTCCCCTGGGCGCCATTCAGGTGTTCGTCGAAGTGCTGCTTCCACCTATCCGTCACCTCACGATCGTCCGTCAGAATACTGCCAGTCTTATCCCGACACATTTCGGCTCGCGGCACAAAGCCTTTGCGCGATCCGTTCAGTTTCTGGTAGAACTTCCGCGTTTCCTGAGAACGATGCAGCCGCTCCAACTCTGCATACTCCTGCTCTTCCAGGTTGCGCTTTTTCTCCCGAAAGATTTGGTTTCGCTGCATCTTCTGTTTGTGTCTTTCCACGTTCTGACGTGTGGCACTGCGCATCTTGGCCGCCCGCGCAGCGTTCTCCTCATCCATCACCCTCCTACATTCATCGTCAAACCAATCGTTCTGCTGACTCCGGGCCACATGCCCGATGGAGCTCTCCGCTACACTGCTGATGGCTGTTTTGATAGTGTTCCAACAGTCCTCGAGAGGGGCTTCGTCCAGCTCTTCCTCTTCCGGCAGCGCAGATTCGAGTGAATGCGTGTAGTTTGCGGCGAGGTCTGGCTGCTTCAGCCGCGCGAGATCTAACCGAGGCTGGCGTCGGTACCGAATGTTGTTCACAACGGAGAGTCTTGGGCGCGTTTTAACCATCACTAGGTAGTGGTCCGAGTCAACGTTAGCGCTTCGATAGGATCTGACGTCGATAATGTCTGAGAAGTGCCGACTGTCGATCAAAACGTGGTCGATCTGTGATTCTGTCTGATTTGGTGACCTCCAGGTGTACTTGTGATGGATTTTGTGCTGGAAAAATCATCCTTGTCGTCATCGGTACTTCTGAGGTGCGGGCTGTGCACGTTGATGATGCTTATGTTGAAGAATCGGCCCTTGATTCTCAACCTGCACATTCGAGGATTGATTGGCCACCACCCAATCACCCGTTTCCGCATCTCACCCATCACTATGAAAGCTGTACCCAGCTCGTGTGTTGCCGCAGCTCTGGTAGATGGTATGTCCATCTCTGAACGTACGTACCGTTGAGCTCTTCTAGCACACCTCCTGTAGCACTACGACGTCGAACTTGCGGCTCTTCAATACGTCGGAGAGCACTCGAGTGCTCCCTTGGAAGTTGAGAAATCGGCAGTTCCACGTCCCGAGTTTCCAATCCATAGTCCTTTTTCGTCGCGTGGGTCTATTCCGATTGTTCCAGTAAGAATATATTTGTTCTTCGTTCCGTGCTTTAGTATTTTTCGTGGTGACGGCTTGCTAGGAGTTGCTGAATAAGAGGCTATGAACCACTGTAGGGTCTATTTTAGGCACCGACGGTACGCATTATTCAGCCGTTTACCAGCCATTTCAACGATTTATGGTAAGGTTGAAACATTCCAGCGGGCTTTATCGAAAGATGTGATAATTGGACGCCCATCCAATGCTGCTCGGCCGGCCGAACTGCCAAATTTATGCTAATTCTCAAAACTGCACTCGTGATGGCGTAACGAGCGGAGTGCATCCTGATGTCGGGTTTACACGGAGAAAAGTCTTACCGAACGAATGAGCTTGTTTTGTATCCGTACACAAAAATTAAGCATGTATGCGTGCCATTCTTGAGTGCATTTCAACTCGCTACTCGCCATTCGCTACTGTTTGCCAGTGTACACACAATACGAGTCCCTGCGTACGATCTATCGCATGTAGGCAAGAACAACCAAATATTCAATCCGCTTCAAAGTTGCTCCAACAAAGAAAGCAATGAAGCTTCCAACTTTTGAAGCGAATACCGTGTACGGGCAGCAGGAAGCTAGAATGAGGCAAAGCAGATAGGCAAGAAAACGATTTCTATCCTGTGTGAGCAATGTTTTCATACTTTGATCACATAGATTTTGCGATTCTTCCATAGAGTTATTCGCTGGTTTCAAGGCCATTATTTGTTAGCTAATTCAAGCAATATTGTCTTTACATAATGCACTAATTTCAATTGTCAATTGTCTATATTTCTTCCATTTAAAGGTGAACGCACTCACATTAGCGAAATTTAAATTCAAAAATCCAGTTTAAGACGTTAATGGCAATGACCAAACTAACAAATTCAGGCTGTACTGCGATTTTGGCACTCGTAAAAATACAAAAAGCACTACTATATACTTTTTTATTTACGCCACACATAGGACAATATGGCATGAAAAGTTTTCTTTGATGTTCAAGGTTTCTTCGCAAAAACCCGCCCAACGAAGTTCTACGCCAGCTACGCGGTTGTATTTGGAATGCAACCCTTCTAATTTTTTATATTTTATAAGATAGTGTGTTTGTTTACTATCATAAATACATATGATTGTGTATGTATCGATATGCACAATACGTAATTTTGTAATACAACAACATTAAATTTATGCCATGGTAATTGAAAAAACAACATTTAAATTAAATCAAACAGAGAATATTTTACAACGCCTACCAAATTATTTTATTGGAGTTGTTGGTTTTTAAGTTCTTCAACGGTAAACAGTTAAAAATATTTTATAATTAATTGGTGAAGAAGAGCTTACTTCATCTAAATGCGAATAAATGCAACCTAACTACATTTAAAAGGAAACGCAGTACAACGAACACCAGCATCTTTCTTGGAGTAAGAATAAAAAAGTACAAGGGTCCATGCCTAGTGGCACGGACGCAGGCTTGAAGTAGGACTACGAATGTAGTGCAATTCGTCTCCCAATGCTAAAGCCGGTGATATTTGTATGAATTTCATATATAGATACTCAAGTTGCGCATTAAAGAATTGTGTTCTTACATGTGATACATGTTGGTGCAGATATGGGGAATTATTTCGAACAGTTTCGGGTAGACGCAGATTATTTTTTGCAAAAATCTGGTATCCCAGGTTCCGCTAGGCAGCTTTAAACACATGTGTATGTGATACGATTTGTTTCGACCAGGGATACCGGACTTGCAGATTTGTCTGCAAATTCCAGATTTTTGGAACAGTCTTGCAGATCATTACACTCAAAATAATCCACACGTCCTTTCCACGTGATAAATCACGTAAATTTCTCTACAGGGATTTACGTGACTTTCTGGTGATTGTTATTGGAAAAAATTATAACATCTATCCGATTTTCACGTTAACGCATTAGTATGCGTGCGAACTACCTGAAAATCACGTAAATAGTACAGGACAAGCTGGGTGGAAAATATTCACATAACTTTTCAGGTAACTTCGACGTGAAATATATTTTGAGTGTATAAATTTGCAGATATTTGCAGTTTTTATGACTTTTATTGTTTTGGTGCAGATTTTTGTTCGAAGCTCTTTAAACTTTCACAGACTTCCTAAAAAAGTGTACAGATTTTCGCAGATTATTTTCAAACCAGAAAATTCGAGTAGCCGGAAAACTGCTCGATTTTTTCGGTTTTCAAACAGTTCCAGACACTTTTTTAGAAAATATGGCATCTCTGGTTTCGACTACATCATGGACACGCTGCTGTTTTGTTAAGGAAGGTTGGGAACACGATTACGATTCTGCCTGGACTGGCACTGGACCGCTGGCATCTGTATTTTGTTTCGTGATGCCGTAATTTACAGCAACTCGCCATTACGCTATGAAGGTCGTCTGTGGTGTGCTGGAAATGGCAAGGTCGCAGAAGTTTTACTATTTTCGCAGCTAAATAATAAACAAGCAAAGTAAAGAATGAAAGTTTCAATTTAATCATTCGTAAGCAAAATACTGCACCAGTCTGGCAGCTTTGTTTTAAATACATCGATGTTTTGAATCCAACACGGTCGGCGTAATTTCCACTCCACACCAAACAATAATCGGCTGCTGCCGAGTTTTACCACCTTTGCCGCGTCCGGACAGGGAGATAAAATCGTAACTCTCATTATTATTTGTAACCCAAACAACGCGAAAATGATGCCGTTCGCAAAATCAATTCAACTGCTTCATATACTTATTCAGTAGTTCTTAAAAGAACTGATTGTTTTCTACCAGCTGTTAATAATACAAATCGAAGAAATTTACTGCTTGGCAGCAGCTTTTTTCGGATAGCATTCTCCGTTAGAACTTCTTTTGGCTTTGGAGTTTTCGATGCCTTTGCTATGGTCTTCATTGACTTAGTAATCTTGCTTCTCGCTAGCAAGTTTGGTAGGCGAACGAACCGGAAGCGCAAGTTCTTTGTTTGGACCAGCTTTCTCTTGTTGAAAACTAACTTCAAAGCCTTTTTCACGAATGTGTCCAACCTTGAAACGTCACAATTGTAGCTGGCGGTGATATACTTCTAGACGGCTTGCAACGAGGATCCGTTGACTCTTCGGTTTATTGGCGTCTCGCTTAGTGAATTTGGATGTCTTCGTTGCCTTATTCTGGGGAAGAACAGCTGAAGCTCAACGATTTTCTAGCGGATTCTATAGAGCGTAAATTAAATACAATCAAACTTTGATCCCTTTGATTCAAAGGGAATTTAATCCATAGCTCTTCTCCTATATATTTCTGTCATCCGTGTTAGGGAAGTATTGGCGTGGGAAGGCAAATTTTTTAGCAAAAATAAAATTAAAGCAACGTCATGAGTTAGAAGACCGCATTGTGAGTCAGCACATATTTAACGTTTTATAGATCAAATCAGAAGAAATTCTTCATGATTTAAAGAACAGCGACATTTGGAAATTTAATTAAAGAAATTTAGTATACAGTAGACTCTCGGAAAAGTTAATCGATTGGGGAATCGGTCGGTTAACTTTTCCGAACTATTAACTTTTCTGAGTAGTTCTAAAAGTCATTGAAAATGATGAATACAAAAGCTAAAAATGCATTCCGGGATATAGGATACATATTTTTATGTACCTGGAAGTTGTAATGGAAATAAATATGTAGCAATATCTTTATGAAATAACACTTAGTTTCATAGTTTTTTTTATAAAATAATACCTTTCACTAAGTTTAAAACAGTCGGTTACACTAGTTTACTTTTGTTTTTTCGTAGTCTACGTTTTGATTAAAAATAAGCGTTCGCGCCAATTTTTAGTTCCTTGCTGTTCCTTCTTTTGCATTTAAAATTCAATCTGTGTTTGCGCTTTTCCAGTATATTTCCAAAAATCCTGAAGTAACTATATGCCCGTATTGAACTATTGTTGCAACTGTCCGATACAAGAGTTTAAGGCGGAACCGAAAGTGGCTAACGTTATTGTGTTAGTGCGACAAACACTGTACTGTACATCTCATGTGTTCGTTAAAAACCTAAACGTTTATTTGAATATTGCATTAGTATTGGTAATATATGTCAAATAGCGGAGCTTGCAAACATAAACAGCTGATCCGCAGCCAACTGCACTGACTACAAACATCCCGAAAAAGGGTTTGTTTTCTTTATCAAGGCATTCCGATTCAATCAAAATTAACAGCAGCAACTGAATAATGCGTAGGATCACTAGGATGTTTAATTAATCCGCTTGCATCGGATTGCGTTTTTGATTCCTGCGTTTGCGTTTTGTTTGTTTATTTCACTCTAAGCTCATCGATGCGGCGAAAGTTGAAAGCTCTTTAAAAGCTCATTGATGTGACGAAAGTTTGATACTGTGTTGCTGCTTTTTCGGAAATCGCTAGTTCAACGAAATATGTGCGTAACCAAATATCTATTAACTAATTCCAAATTATACATTGGTCGCTTTTATGAACACGTAATGATCGATATGTTCAGTTCAATTTATTTTCCATTAGCAATTATGTTTTGCTGAGCGTTTATTGATACACAGCAGATCGATAAATTGAATTGCAAGTTTTAGGACATTATAACAGCGCTGGAAGCACTGATTACGTGGCGAAAGCGTGCTCTGCCAATACAGATGCATTTTTAAGGCGCAATACAATACATGCTTCGAATGGTAGCCATTTATCCTGCCATCTTTGAGCCACTTTCGGTTTCCCCTTAATTTAATCCCAGTTATGATGCAACTCTGTATGAAACTGTGGAAAGGTGACAATAAGCCGAAAAATGAGAAATAAAGATAGAAGGTAAACACACTTGTGTGAAGAAACGCTTGGACAACCAATAAATTCAAACCCTCAGAAAAGTTAAGGCAAAAATTAACTTTTTAGAGCGTTGCATGAGAGCTGATATACACTTTACTTTTCTGAACAATTAACTTTTCAGAGAGTTAACTTTTCTGAGAGTCTACTGTACAGAAAATTTTCATCTCTTCATTAACAAATTCGTTCGTCCTAAAAAGGACGGGTTGTGGTAATTTATGAGGTCGAAAATCCGGCCAGCAGAATGGCTTGAATGTTTGAAACAACACCTTCCAGGGCAATGGTGACAATGGTTACCGGACAGAGCATTTTCCATTAATTCAAGCTCTTCCGCTCCCGCAACCAAATATTCTAATATAGCAGATAATAGATCGATGCTCCGGTACCAACGCGTTCTGCGCACTCTACGCCAAACAATGATCGGCTGCTGCTGCTGCTGTTGCCGCTGCGCTGCGTTTTACCAGATTGCCGAGTCCAGTGAGGGAGATATAATCGCAACTCTCTGCTGTCTGCTCTGTACCGTACCGATGTCAATGCGAAAAATATGATTATATACCAGAGCAAACGGCATCAAGTTGTAACAAAGGCGGATCAACGTAGGGCAGAGAATCATAGACACGAAAGAAAGGCGGTACAACGTACAACGAAACCGTACATTGTTTGAACAAAACCGGTGTCCGGTGCTTCCTTAATGAAGAGCTACCAGTTTCTGCAGAGCAACCTAATATGAAGCATCGACATCGTCTTCATGCCACCGAAAATCAGTGGAAAGGTCGCAAAGCGCGATAGGAAAAAGAAGACAGAAATATTCGTCGGAAGATTTGTCTTAGGTAATACAGTTTAAACATGTAATTTCTGACGGGCTCGTACTTCGAACGCTCATACTAAACCGTCAACATCACTTTAAAATGTGAGAAAAATCAATTTTACTGCTTCGTATACTTTTATTCAGTAGTTCTTAAAAGAACTGATTGTTTTCTACCAGATATTAGTAATGCAAATCAACGAAATTTACATCTAGACAGCAGTTTTTTTCGGGCACCTTCTCCGCTGGAACGACTTCCTTTGACTCTGGGGCTTTCGGTGCCTTTGCTACGGTTTTCATTGGCTTAGTAGATTTTTGTTCGGGGGCACCATCGCATATTTACTAGTACAGCTTTAATCCGAGCCGCCTTTGCGGCAGTTAGCAAAGATATTGTTTTCGTCCGTTTTATCAACCTTGTACAAATCGGAAGCGCCTGTTCTTTTTGTTTGGACCAGCTTTTCGACAGCTAATTTCAAAACCTTTTTCACAAACGTGTCCAACCTTGGAACGTCACAATTGCGGCTAGCGGCGATTTACTTCTAACGGCTTGCAGCGAGGATCCATTGATTTTACTGGGTATTGATAGCAGCAAACACCATATCGTTCGCTGGCGGACGAGTCGGTGGCTTCTTCGGTTTGTTGGCGTCTTGCTTGGTGAATTTGAATGTCTTCGATGCCTTATTTCGAGCAAGCAGCAACCACTGAAGCTCAACAATTTTCGAGCGGATTCTATAGAGCGTAAATTAAATACAATCAAAGGTCAGCTTAACCCATAGCTCATTTCGTATATATTTCTGTCATCTGTGCTAGGGAAGCATTGGCGTGGGAAGGCAAAAACATGAAAATAATGAAATAATGAATATCCGTCTAAAATTTTCTTAATTATTAAACGTTTGTTTGGAAAACAAGGAATCTATTGTATTGTTATGGATTTTTTGAAAAATTTCCAATCGATTGATACCAATATCTCTAGAATCTGTTGACGGATGACTGAGTTATAAGCGTGCAAACCATAACCACTTTTCGTTACATGTTCCCTTTTCGTTTTTCTGAAGTGCACCCCAATATAGAAATCAAAGAAGTAGTCCTACTTCAAAAAAATGTGAACGAGTTAGTTAGAAATTCACTAAATTTGGTCAATACTTCAGTATTGTAGCGTGATATGGTCTCCGTTTTACAACACACCCATAAACAGAATAGAATCAGTACGTAAATAATTCTTATTTGTATGCACTCCGTAATTTAAGTTAGACGGTTAACGACATAGCTTCACAATGTGTTGACTCCACCGGACTTCTGTGAATTTACCTACCCCTCCATGGACCTACCAAAACTAATGAAATAATTCATTTTGGTAGGCAGCCAAGTGAGGTAGTTGAATTCCGCTTCTTATTATGTTGCGGTCCGCCCTACAGACGGTAGATAATCTACAGACGCGCAAAGAGCGTGGCATAAAACACCAATCGAACCGTCAAATCGAGACACCAAATGAGCAAAGTAAACAAACTTGTGTTTCGTATAGGCAGGGAAGACTAAGTTTTGTAATCTACCAGAGATGTTAAAACTTTAACTATTGATTTACTAAAAACATATGGATTAGTTACCTTGGAAATATCATATAATGCTTTGAAAAATTCAATTGGCTTGTTCACTTTGCAAAATATGCGTCGTAATTCGCGAAGTTCCATGGAACATACCAGGTGATTCACGCAACTTACTGCTGATTATAGGAAGATTGATCCAATTCTGACTAGTTGCCAAAACTGTTTAAATACTATAAACAAAAAAAAGTGTTGCCGAATTGGTAATTTTTCTCTTTGCGCGTCTGTAGATTATCTACCGTCTGTAGTCCGCCCTACCACGGACCTACCAAAATGGAATATTTCGAAGTTTGAAATATTTCACTAACAAACTCATCTGACAGCGCTAAGCTATGATGCGGCGGCCACAGAAACTAAAATCCGGAACTTACCTACCAAACTGGCTTCCTCCAAGAAAGGCTAAATTTCATTACGATTTATTGCTCACGTTTCCCAACTGATATGGAAAATCAATGAATTGGAAATGATAGCTGGGATATTGGCCAAGCAGGAAAGTGTTAACTTGCTCGGCCCAAATGTTATAAGTGACTACAGAAGCATATCTGATAATGAAATTCGGCCAATTGGAAATGGTAGCTGGGACATGGGCCAAGCCGGAAAATATTAACTTGCTCGGCCCAAATGATATATGTGACTACAGAAGAATATGTGCGAAAATTTAAGATTTTCCATATATTGGGTACTTGAGTCACACTAAGACTTATTGCGCGACTCCCACAACTGATAATGAAATTCGGCAAATTGGAAATGGTAGCTGGGACATGGGCCAAACAGGAAAATATTAACTTGCTCGGCCCAAATGATATATGTGACTACAGGAGCATAAATGGGAAAATTTAAGATTTTCCATCTATCAGGTACTTGAGTCACACTAAGACTTATTGCGCGACTCCCACAACTGATAATGAAATTCGGCTAATTGGAAATGATAGCTAGGACATGGGCCAAGCCGGAAAATATTAACTTGCTCGGCCCAAATGATATGTGACTACAGGAGCATAAATGCGAAAATTTAAGATTTTCCATATATTGGGTACTTGAGTCACACTAAGACTTTTTGCGCGGCTCCCACAACTGACAATGAAATTCGGCAAATTGGAAATGATAGCTGGGACAATGTCCAAGCATGAAAATATTAAGTTGTCAGGCTAGCGTGCTGTATATGTGAGGAAAATCGTGGAAATACAGACGATTTCCATCGTGGAAATACAGACAATTTTGGATGGATAAATATAGTAGCGCTAATTATTATCGTGGCAAACACAGAAACTAAAATCAGAAGTTACCTACCAAACCGGTTTCCTCCAAGAAAGGCTGAATTTCACTACGATTTATTGCTCATGTCTCTCAACAGATATGGAAAATCAATAAATTGGAAATGGTAGCTGGGATATTGGCCAAGGAGGAAAGTATTAACTTGCTCGGCCCAAATGTTATAAGTGACTACAGAAGCATATGTGCGAAAATTTAAGATTTTCCATATAGTCACACTAAGACTTATTGCGCGACTCCTACAACTGATAATGAAATTCGGCAAATCGAAAATGATAGCTGGGACATTGGCCAAGCCGGAAAATATTAACTTGCTCGGTCCAAATGATATATGTGACTACAGGAGCATAAATGCGAAAATTTAGGATTTTCCATATATTGGGTGCTTGAGTCACACTAAGACTTATTGCGCGACTCCCACAACTGATAATGAAATTCGCCCAATTGAAAATGAAAGCTGGGACATTGGCCAAGTCGGAAAATATTAACTTGCTCGGCCCAAATGATATATGTGACTACAGGAGCATAAATGCGAAAATTTAAGATTTTCCATATATCAGAGGCACTTGAGTCACACTAAGACTTATTGCGCGACTCCCACAACTGATAATGAAATTCAGCATATTGAAAATGGTAGCTGGGACATTGGCCATGTCGGAAAATATTAACTTGCTCGGCCCAAACGATATATGTGGTTACAGGAGCACATATGCGTAAATTTAGGATTTTCCATATATTGGGTACTTGAGTCACACTAAGACTTATTGCGCGACTCCCACAACTGATAATGAAATTCGGCCAATTGGAAATGGTAGCTGGGACATTGGCCAAGCAGAAAAATATTAACTTGCTCGGCCTAAATGATATATGTGACTACAGGAGCATAAATGCGAAAATTTACGATTTTCCATATATCAGGGACTTGAGTCACACTAAGACTTATTGCGCGACTCCCACAACTGATAATGAAATTCGACATATTGAAAATGGTAGCTGGGACATTGGCCAAGTCGGAAAATATTAACTCGGAAATGATATATGTGACTACAGGAGCACATATGCGTAAATTTAGGATTTTCCATATATTGGGTACTTGAGTCACACTAAGACTTATTGCGCTACTCCCACAACTGATAATGAAATTCGGTCAATTGGAAATGATAGCTGGGACATTGGCCAAGCCGAAAAATATTAACTTGCTCGGCCCAAATGATATATGTGACTACAGGAGCATAGATGCGAAACTTTAAGATTTTCCATATATCAGGTACTTGAGTCACACTAAGACTTATTGCGCGACCTCCACAACTGATAATGAAATTCGGCCAATTGAAAATGGTAGCTGGGACATTGGCCAAGTCGGAAAATATTAACTTGCTCGGCCCAAATGATATATGTGACTATAGGAGCACATATGCGTAAATTTAGGATTTTCCATATATTGGGTACTTGAGTCACACTAAGACTTATTGCGCGACTTCCACAACTGATAATGAAATTCGGCCAATTGGAAATGATGAGAAGAATTTACAAAACATATTTCGCTTTTCCATAATTTAATCAACCCCGTCAAGCGCCTAGCGGGGCAAAAGTTCGATTTACTGACGGGGTAAAAGTTCGATTCATGAATCGAGAATCTAACTCATTTTACTGATGGGACGACGACATTGTGCAAGTTCTTGCGACTTATAAGGTACTGCGCGTGACGCTGTTCGTTTGTCAGCGTTATAGCCGCGACGGGGTTGTTCGGGGAAAGGTTTCGTTTCTATCACGGTGCGAAAAAATGTTGGTTTCAAACGAAATTTTTATAACAACTCAAAAATATTTTTGTTTCAAAACTAAATTCTATTTGAATCAAGAAAATAACAGTTTTAGAATGAAAAGTAAAGTATTGTCAAATTGAGTTTTTGATATAACAATAAATATTTTCATTTCAATCGTACATATCAGTTTGAAACAAAATGAAATTTTTGTTTGTGCGTAAAACAACCATAAATGTGGTTGAAACTACATTTTTACCTTACTCTACAGGAGGGGTAAAAGTGCGATTTAATGATTTATCGGTGCAGGTTCCGAGTAAATTGACTACATTGGCATTAATGGGTGACTACTTTGACAGCTTGAATCTAACGTAAACTTTGGTTGCTTACGAAGCATAGTTGCTGAGTTATGTGCAAATGTTATTTTAGGGCGGTTTTGATGTAATTTTTTGTTATACGGGTAACACGATATCAACAGGAGGATATTACTTGTTGAAATTTTCTAGCAGTGTTTTACATAACTCGCATATCTGTTTTGAAAATACGGTGAAAAGAGTTTACAAAATATATTTCGCTTTTCCATAATTTAATCAAACCCCGTCAAGCGCCTAGCGGGGTAAAAGCGCGATTCACGGACGGGGCGAAATTCCGATTCATAGACAAGGCAAAAATGTATAGCTAATTATATACAGCTTTAGGCACTATATTACAGATACTAGAAATGGAAGATCTGCAGAAAACTGTGTGCTCTACAGATGTTAGTCGAAGGAAAACAATGTTTCTCCGCTGACGAAACAAAAAACAAACGTTTGGGAAAGTTTCGATCTGGTGGAGGCTGCAATAGACCAGCGCAAAAAAGGAAAGGTGTAAATTGAGAATATTCCTTACCGAAACATACCGTAGATTGAAGATAATATGGTTTTGTTAGCTACTGCTGTGCTAATTTCATGGATTCGAGCTTCACACTTTTGCCCCGCGGTATTCGCATTTTTGCCCCGCTAGTGGGGTAAAAGTGCGAATCGGTACTTGATCAGAAGAATGAAGAATTTATTTTCAGTAACACTATTGATCTAGATGATTTATAGTTGAATGTAAAGACATTGACTAGCTACATCACTATAAAATATATTTTGTTGTTGTCCTTCTTTATATCTCGCGAAAATTGATGACAACTTTAAACATCGCACTTATGCCCCGCCCTACTCTATATACACGCGTATTTCGTGTTCGCTAGTGTGGGTGCTTGAGCTGTCAGAAAGCTCTATACGAGCAGATATAAATTTCTCGACAAGGGTTGTTTATCTCCCGGTGAGCTTTGGTCTGCTAATCCCGGGAAGGTTATTGGTTTCATAAACCATATCATACTTGACTGGAAACGTGTAGCGGCAAATGGCCAATCACTTGAATAATGGTGTTTGGCTTGCCTGACACGTACAGCAAATAAGGATATACTACAAAAGTACAATTCAATGGACGAAGTAGTCTAAGTCCCCCCTAACAAAAAAAACATCTCCCGAAAAGCAAAGATCAAGAGTATCTATTCCCTTGGACACGAAGCTCAAAATTTTGGATGCGTTTGAAGAAGGAGTTTCAATTTCAAACGTTGGACGAATGTTTAAAATTAACGAATCAACTGTACGTACTATTAAAAACCCGATTTAATCCACCTATTGGTGAAAGGAACCTTTGTTATACCATATCATTTGTCATTTGAGATAGAATTCGACACGCCTTCGGAACATAATTAAACTTTTTGATAACACTCACTATGATAGTTATCATCAATATGCATGTGTATGTAATATACTGATAAATTTGCATAATATTTGAAAGCAATCAAAAAATGTCTTCCTATTATTTGTAATTTGTTATTTTGAGATAAGAGCGGGGTCGCATTCTGGGGTTTGGTTTAAGTTAGAAACTGGCCGTTTTTCGAGTACTTGGAGGTGTCGCATGACGGGTTTGTTATGATTCAAGGTGCTTCTATGTTCAAGTTTCATATATTCCGGAACTTGTTCCGGACATATCTTCGGAACCGTACATCCGCTCCAAATTCTGCTCAATAGAATTCTTCTAGGTTACAAAACTGCGTTTGGTAGTTATTCAGTCAAATCGGTCCAGGCATTTCCCAGAAGCAGCTGTTTATTGATATATTTTCACTACTGAGACTGTTTTTTGTAACTTGTGACTGACATAGTTTGATTTTTTTTTTTCAAAATTTTGGGAACAAACTTAACATTACTGTTTGAAATATTGAAAGCATGAACAATTTAAAGATGATTGCTAGGCTTAACTCAAAAGTGGTGAAATTCACATGGGACTGTTATGCATTTATGGGCAGTAATGGTGGTTATCATCAACACATATGCATGTGTATGTAATATACACTCAAGTCTTTTTTTACACGGTTTGTTTTTTTCGATTACTCAGGAACCGTACAACTTAGCGACCATTTACAAACTACGTAACGAATGTCGGGCCGCTCCCAAATGTATTGAGAAATAAATAAATGGTCCCTAAGTTGTCCCGTTCTTAATAATCGAAAAAACAAACCGTGTAAAAAAGTACTTGAGTGTACTGATAAATTTGTAGAATATTTTTTTCTTGGGCAGGATTGATATTTAAGGGGGAGCCTTTTATCTTCAGAAATGTTGAGCCCAGAGTATTTTTCGGTACGTGGTCTCGTTGAGAATTTACAGTAAAACTGTGGGATCGCTTGAAGGGAAGCAATGCTGTACCTACTATAGTTTAAACGCGCTCTCCTCGAAACCATATGTTTTCAGCGACGGTGCGTGTATGTCAGTATCTATAGGACTGATTTGGCTGATTTTTGTTTTGACGTCTAAAAATTAATTATCTAAATTGTGACGTAGCCGTTTTTCGATATCTCAATTTTTCAATTTTCGCAGCATTTTTCAAAAAATCGTTACTCTTCGCAACCAGTAAGAGGTAGATAGTTACTATGTACAGCAAAGTTGCTTATTTTATTGTGTTCTACAACTTTTGTGGGAACACTGTACTTGTTTGGACGCATTTAAAATCACAAAAATTTGTAACACCCTAATAGGTAGATTTACGATCACCGTAATAGTGTAGAAAGTTACGCCATATTTTTTAAATGCACTCTTTCTAAGACACACTACCTGTAAAATTAAGCATTTTTGCGCTAGAGCACATAATCGCGTGTTTTTCAATTTGGTCATATCAGTAAAGTTTGCTTAAATAATTTCATCAATGTTTTTCAAATAACTTTTGATTGGTAAAGCCAATTCTAATGAAATTTGGCAGATATGTTCACAGCGTTAAGGCCTCTCGTTTGATACTAAGATAATTGAAATCTGATTAATTATCTGGTTAAAATCGTTATGAATAATTGTAAATTTTTTCTGCTGTACACGACTGCTCATAACTTTCAAACTAAATGTCCAATCAAAAAACATATCAATAGTGATCTATGAGGCTATATTGCCAACCAAATGAGACTAATAGCACATAAATCGGTTTGGCCATCTCTGAGAAACGGTCGACTAATTGACACCTTGAAAAAGCACATTTTTAAGCATAACTTTTGAACCGCTTGATTGTTTCCGATAAAACTCTCCCAAAAAATTTGCAGTAGCAAGAGCCTTCATTTGAATATGAATGAATATATGGTACTACCACCTGCCTTAGCAGAACATCCGTTCATAGCAATGAGCCTATCGTGTCAAAAAGAGTTGAATATATTCAACGATTGGTCATGCTTCCCAACTCTTGTATGAAGGGCCAAAAGGGAATTGGTCGATAAGCAACATCACTTACACGTAGCAGGGATTTAGAGAATCTCCTTCCAAGGGCTAAGTCACCTGAGTCAATCGTTGAATAAACCGTCTTAATGCAGAATGACTCCAGCAGGTGGGGAGAAGAGCCCGCTCATTATCCACGATGTGTTGTTAATCGGGCCAAGATTAACCCTAGAAAGTTGACTGTTTCACTCTCCCTAGGCCCACCGCTTCAAACAAGTGCTCTGATGGTCCCTCCCTCTTCCCGATTCTAGTTTATTTATGAAATGTGGTATATATGCGTAAAAATAGAACAATCTCACCAGCAGTCCTTCGAATGGAATAGAGTTGCGTCCTTTTAGTTTCCATAAATGCTTCTAATAATTAATTTGATTTTTCTTCTGGTATCCAATATCCATGTGCAGTATTAACACTCGTATTGGCCAAAGTTTTCACTATAAAGCAGTAAATGCTTCATAAGCTAAAACGAAAAAAAATAATTAAAATAACTTATATTATGCTTACCAGATCGTGTGGCTCCACCTTCTGCCCAAAACCTCGATTATGAGATCAGGCAGCCGGGAACCACACAGTATCGCACCTCCTAGCTTGGCTACTCAATAGAGCATTACCGGGTATGGCCACGTGGAGGCGCTAGGTAGGGGCTTGGGATAGCTGGAGCTATATTGGACGCTCCTCATTTGCCTTCCCCATTTCATCCCCCAGTAGCAAGAGCCTTCATTTGATACTAAAATTGTTGAAATCAGTTGAGCGGTTCCGGAGAAAATCATGTCACGTAATTTTCACATTTTTGCTTATAACTTTTAAACAAAATGTCGGACCGCAAAACCATTCAATAGTGATCTACAAGGTGATAACACCTTTCAAATAAGCGTAATAGCAAACGAACCGGTTCAGCCATCTCCGAGAAACAGACGACTAAAGTCAAGCGTCACATACACACACACACACACACACACACACACACACACACACACACACACACACATACACACACACACACACACATACACACACATACACACACACATACACACACACATACACACACACATACACACACACATACACACACACACATACACACACACATACACACACACACGCACACAGACATTGCTCAATTCGTCGAATCTTATCGATTGGTATATGTAACTCGGCCCTCCGGGCCTAGGATCAACTTTGTATTTTTTGACCAATTTTTAAACCTTTGTTATAGTATATTAATTAAAATGGAGTCGGCACTGCTTACTTGGATAGAAGATCATGCCCAAAAAAAGGTATACTAGGAATACTTAGGTGAATTGCAAAGTAATATAAAAGGTAACCCGAAACATTTCTGGAAATTCGTAAATAATCGAAGGAAAAACTCTGGTATTCCGAGTAACGTTAAATACAAGGACATTACAGCTACTAGCGCTCAGTCGTCAACAAACCTTTTTGCGGAGCATTTCTAAAGTGTGTTTGATGTACCTGCGACCGCTAATAATATACCACATCAAGACAGTAGTGCTGAGGTATACCAACTATCGCAAAATAGTGTTCGTAATAGTATTCGCAGACTGGACAAAAATCTTGCACCTGGCCCCGACACACTACCAAACAAACTTTTGAAAAAGTATCAGGATGAATTAATGGAACCTCTCGCGAGTTTGTTCAATGCGTCTCTCACTTTCGGCTACTTTCCCTCGATTTGGAAGGTGTCTCGAATTAGTCCAATTCATAAAAAAGGATCTCGTTCAGATGTGGAGAACTATCGCGGAATAACTATTCAATCGGCTATACCAAAGCTTTTTGAACAGATTGTGTACGACTATTTGTATGAAAAAGTTGTGGAACGCATTTCCTCTACGCAACACGGGTTTTTGAAGAGAAAATCGGTTACTACAAACCTCTGTGAATTTACGTCTCTAGTGAATGACTACATCTCGAAAGGATGTCAAGTAGATTGTATATACACAGACATGAGTAAAGCGTTTGATGCCGTTAAGACCGAAAGTATTATGCAGGCGGCTGCTGATTTTGGCATCGGAGGTCCGATCTACAATTGGCTAGGAAGTTATTTGCTACACAGAGTTCAATATGTGAAAGTTAAGGAAAATGTTTCAGACTCCTTTGTTGTTAATTCAGGTGTGCCGCAAGGTAGCCATCTGGGTCCATTATTGTTTGTGCTGGTGATGAATAAGCTTCCAACTATGTTGTCCAATGCTATAATTTTAATATATGCTGACGATGTAAAAATATTCTTACCAATCAAGACTGACGCTGACTGTGTCAAACTTCAACTTGACATGGATAACTTTGGAACGTTTTGCTCAAATAGCGGCTTAAATATCAATCCGGACAAATGTTCGGTAATGACCTTTTCTCGGAAAATACAAAAAATTGAGTTTCAATACTCTTACAACGGAATTGTCCTGCCCCGCAAAGAAATTGTTCGAGACTTAGGAATTGTTTTCGACAGCTCACTTTCTTTTACAAATCATATAGACAATGTTATTAAGGACTGCCTTAAATTATTCTCTCTCGTGAGGCGATTCGGGCGAGACCTAAAGGACCCACATGCAATATTGGCTATATACGTTGGACTTGTACGGAGTAAGCTTGATTTTGTGAGCGTTGTGTGGCGCCCTCAATACGTAACTTATATACAACGAATTGAGAGCATTCAAAAAAAGTTTGTACGTTTTGCCTTGCGGAATTTGAGATGGAATGGAGACCAACTGCCGCCGTATCAAGATCTCTGTTCTCTAGTCAACATGGACACGATTCACTGCAGGCATAGAATAGCTGATATAGTGTTCTTCGTAAACATTTTATCTGGACGAACCGATAGTCAAACACTTGCCGCACGGTTGCACTTTAATCAAAGTCAGGTCGTGCTCCGTAACAGACGTGTTTTCAACCCGCCTCATAGAAATAGGAATTATTCTCTTCATGAACCAACGTGCCGTTTTATGAGAGCTTTCAATGATCTACAGCATGTAGTGGAAATTACTATGCCACCAACTACCATTAAAAATAGGCTTAGTTTATATTTAAGGGGACAACTGCATTTCTTTTAATCATTGTATTCATTTGTATTCATTGTGTTAATATTAAGTTTTTTTTTTGGCAACGGGCTTGTAGCCTATACCTTAATGACCAATAAACAATAAACCAATAAACAATAAAAAGATTCCGTTAGATCAGGAAATAATTAGGCAGAAAGCGTTGGAACTGTATCATTTAATGGAGGTTAACGAACCCACAAAAACAAACACAAATAAACACAAAGAGTTTAATGCCAGCAAAGGTTGGTTCTATAATTTTATAAGGGCCAATTCTATTCTCAATGTCCAAATCAAGCGGGAGTCTGCTTCAGTGGATATCACCGCGGCAAATGAGTTTCCCGCAAAGTTGGCTGCAATCATAAAAGATGGCGCGTACAACGCGGAACAAATCTTTAACGCTGACGAAACGGGTTTGTTTTGGAAGCGAATGCTTTTCCGTACGTACATATCGAAGCAACAGAAATTCGCCAGTGGGTTCAAGGCTGCCAAAGACCGCGTAACGCTTTTATTTTGCAGTAATGCTTCCGGTGGCTGTTTATTGAAGCCTCTTTTGATACATCGGGCGATGCGACCACGATCGCTTAAAGGCGTTGACTTTAGCACCCTCCCAGTGCACTGGAAGGCAAACTCAAAGGCTTGGGTTACTAAGGCCATTTTTAAGGAATGGTTCAAGGATTTAGTCATCCCAGAGGTAAAGTTATACCTAGAAGGAAAATCGTTGCCATTCCATGTACTTCTGATAGTAGATAACGCATCTGGTCATCCAATACTAAATCACCCAAACGTAAAAATTATATTTTTGCCACCAAACACGACCTCCCTTATTCAGCCCCTGGATCAAGGAATCATTTCGGTATTCAAAAAAATTACGTGAAGCAATGTTTTCGCTATATTTTGAAAAAAATAAATGAAGGTGACTCAGTGATAGTAACAGACGCTTGGAAGAGTTTTAAAATCAGAGAGGCTCTTACGCAATTACGCTGTAATGCATGATTGTAATGAGATGTAGTTGAATATGTCGCTGTTTCCAATTATTGCGAGACATAATTTAGGATTCACCATATAATAGCTCGAAAATACGATTATGATCTGTTTGTTTTACCATGCCCGATTCGGTAGAGCAACTCATAAGAGATAGTTACGCTATAATAACAATAACACTTTATTGTTTCAATTTCAGTTGCAAATTTACTTAATTATATCAAATTTGCCTTTCCAGATTCAATTAACATCGTTTAGATGTATCCAAACTATTTGTTCCCTCATAAGCTGTGCTAATGATCTTCTTTTTTGGGTGCTCTTGGTTTAGTTCTTTTCAGTTTTATTTTAAAGCTTTACTGATAGAAATATTATGTAATTGAACTGAAAATGTTCGGTAGTACACTGAAGTCGCTTTTTACGCGGTTTGTTTTTTACGCGACAATTTTTACGCCAATTTCGGAATTTGCGCAGTTTCTTTTTACGCGAATTTTGGAATTTACGCGGTTTTTGTTAACGCGAATTTCGGAATTTGAAAATCTTAAATTTTCGCTTTTATGCTCCTATAGTCACATATATCATTTGGGCCGAGCAAGTTAATATTTTCCGGCTTGGCCAATGTCCCAGCTATCATTTTCAATTGGCCGAATTTCATTATCAGTTGTGGGAGTCGCGCAATAAGTCTTAGTGCGACTCAAGTACCCAATATATGGAAAATCCTAAAATTACGCATTTATGCTCCTGTAGTCACATATATCATTTGGGCCGAGCAAGTTAATATTTTTCGGCTTGGCCAATGTCTCAGCTATCATTTTCAATTTGCCGAATTTCATTATCAGTTGTGGGAGTCGCGCATAAGTCTTAGTGTGACTCAAGTACCTGATATATGGAAAATCTTAAATTTTCGCATTTATGCTCCTGTAGTCACATATATCATTTGGGCCGAGCAAGTTAATACTTTCCTGCTTGGCCAATATCCCAGCTACCATTTCCAATTTATTGATTTTCCATATCTGTTGAGAGACATGAGCAATAAATCGCAGTGAAATTCAGCTTTTCTTGGAGGAAACCAGTTTGGTAGGTAAGTTCCGGATTTTAGTTTCTGTGTTTGCCACGATAATAATTAGCGCTACTATATTTATCCATCCAAAATCGTCTGTATTTCCACGATTTTCCTCACATATACAGCACGCTAGCCTGACAAGTTAATATTTTCATGCTTGGCCATTGTCCCAGCTATCATTTCCAATTTGCCGAATTTCATTGTCAGTTGTGGGAGTCGCGCAATAAGTCTTAGTGTGACTCAAGTACCTGATATATGGAAAATCTTAAATTTTCGCATTTATGCTCCTGTAGTCACATATATCATTTGGGCCGAGCAACTTAATATTTTTCGGCTTGGCCAATGTCCCAGCTATCATTTCCAATTGACCGAATTTCATTATCAGTTGTGGGAGTCGCGCAATAAGTCTTAGTGTGACTCAAGTACCCAATATATAGAAAATTCTAAATTTAAGCATATGTGCTCCTGTAGTCACATATTTCATTTAGGCCGTGCAAGTTAATATTTTTCTGCTTGGCCAATGTCCCAGCTACCATTTCCAATTGGCCGAATTTCATTATCAGTTGTGGGAGTCGCGCAATAAGTCTTAGTGTGACTCAAGTACCTGATATATGGAAAATCGTAAATTTTCGCATTTATGCTCCTGTAGTCACATATATCATTTGGGCCGAGCAAGTTAATATTTTTCGGCTTGGCCAATGTCCCAGCTATCATTTCCAATTTGCCAAATTTCATTATCGGTTGTGGGAAATTTCGTTTGAGGTGGACAGTCTTGCATATTTGGTTTAGTTATTTGTATTCTTTCTTTGAGAAAATCATTTTGGTAGGTAAGTTCCGGATTTTAGTTTTAGTGTCCGCCACATCAAATGTTAACGCTGTCAAATTAGTTCGTTTGGGAAATATTTCAACCCGCGAAATATTCCATTTTGGTAGGTCCGCGGTTGGGTTTGTAGTTTCCCTCAAGTCTCCACCGGACTCTTATCGAAACAAAATTTTTACGCGCTTTCTAGAAACTAGAATCTATTATCGACTGGTAATTCACTCAATGGAGTTTCTTTCGGTTTTGCAGTCTTAACCTTCCGTTACTCGCGCTGTTGTATTTTGTACAACACTTGTAGACTTTTGGATGCCATTTTGTTTTAAAGTAACAGATCGATGTCAAACCAAAATGTATTCTTCAATAAACTTATTATGAACAAAATGACATAATTATTCAATACATTAATGCTTTAAACTGTTCAGCAAAATAGATGAGCATAAACCGAAATCGCAGAAACGATGCAAACGGCGTGTGAGGGGTACCGCATTTGGTCCCTACTGGAATTTTCTCTTATTTCATCATAAGTGAAAATTGTTTCTGTATATAGCAAAGTTATGGTCATTTCGCAGGAGTGCGAAAGTGCATAATTTCGTGTTTTCACGGCGCTAGTGTATGGGATAGTTTTCTGAATATGTTCTATCTACGGAAACTGTTCATTCGTAAGATCCTGTTTTCGAAAAATGTTTTAGTGGACCAAAAATGCTAGGCTGACGAACGGAAGTATCCAATTTTCGCACTATGTATCATCACTGTGCAAAAAACTTTCTAAATATCCTGCCCAAGTAAATCGAAACACCACATTAGCCCTACTTTATAACCACAGCTACCCTACTTTCTGTCAACAGCAGAAATGTTACCATAGTTTATGTGATGAGATGTTTTATGTGAAAAATATTTAAGAAAATATAATAACTTATCTAACCTAATAATAAAATATCTAAGAAAACATGATAACTGCTAGAAAAAAATTTAATCAATAGAATGCTACATCATTTAGGAACGATAAAAGGATCTTTCCGAATGCAGCTACATGTACATGGCCGCAATTGTAAGATGTACAATTTACAGTGGGTTTTTGGCGCCACCTGGTGACAGACTTATAAAATTTTATCCCCCCAACGAAAGGTCTTAACCTACTGATTAACTTTGCTGAAGACAGTAACTTTCTATATAGCCAGGATTCCCAGATATTCCGAAATAAAGAGTGTTATACAAAAAACAACGCGTGAGTATCCGTGTTACAAAAGTTGGCGCGAGTAACGGAAGGTTAACCGTTATGTGTTCGACAGGGTACCCGGGTACCTTTTCAGCTTTCAATGTACGAAATTCTAAAGTTTTCTTTGATCAAGGATACTGAAACTCTGTGACATCTAAGAACTAGTTGAATTGCAACTTTTCATAAAATAAGTTTCCATGTAGCACTTAAGGGGGTGGAATGGGGGGGCTTCGAATTTTTTTACCCTTTAAGTGCTCGACAAGGGTATCCGGGTACCCACAAATTGAAACACTTGTAACTTTGGCAATTTTTGACCGATTCGGACACTTTTATCACCAAAAGATTCAGGAACTTATCTACTTCCAGTGTGGTTACAACAAAGCCGGAAGTGGTTCATCTGGTTCCCGAAAATCCGGCATTCCGAGGTGTGTTCCGGAATTAGAGCACTTTTTATATTTTTGGATGTAATTATAGTAATATGGGTGTCCAAAGTTCTTCCAATTACTCCGAAAGGTCATTCTTCATTGTTTTAAAACAATACAATGATATATCCTCTGAATGGCCATTCTGCAACAAGTTCCCGTGGGACCTCCTGTGGCCATGAAACTGTTTGGTTTGCAACACTGGCAATATGGGTGTCTAAATTCATGAAATTACTCCAGAAGGTCATTTTTCATTATTTTGATTCTATCTGATGATTTTGCCACGGCATGGCCATTCCGGAACATATTCCCGTGGGGCTTCACAGTTGTCCAAAACCAAAAATATGTGCGCATTAGAGTTTAGAGTGGGAAAACTTGATTTTAGGTTTATGGAACCTTTGGGAGAGTTTCTCGAAATTAAAAGTTCTATCGTATGGTGAAATTCAAATTTTGAATAATCCCTCTAAAAGTGAAATAAAAAAATTATTTTTCTGCAGCTTCAATATAACACATTGATGAGTTCTGCAAAGTTTTAGAGCATATTATTACAACAAATTTTGCTGAAGACCGTAACCTCCTATCTCTTCAGCGAAGATAGAAAAATCCTATTTCTTAGATGTGAATTGTCAAAATCAGTTTTTCTATTTTAGCTTTTTTTTGTAGTTGTTGTATTACTTTTTCATGTTTTATAAAGTTGTACAAATAGCAAAGATACACAACTTTGCCAAAGGTAGTATACCTCTATCTTTGCTTGTTTTGGAGCTGTAAATCTATCTGGACATAATTTGGGCCCTACATTGCCACACAAAATAAAGTTACCGACGAACGGTAACACAATTCTTAATAATAGATAGCAAAAAATTGATGTAAATGTAACATTAGGGTAAGATTAAGTTAATATTGTAACACGGTCTACACACGATTGACTGCAAATAAATAAAAAATATATTAGAATATCAAACGACGTTGTTTGTTATATATTTTCCGAGCGACCGTTGAAGCGGATTAAATTGTGTCGAAAAGCAAGACTGTTAAAACGGTAAATTATATTGAAACAGCAAAACTGTAATTTGTAATTAAAAAATATGGGGACCGTAAAAGACCGCTGGTCTGCTTGTTCGGCAATGCTAATAATTTCACGGGCAAAGATTCGGGCTTGGACTATGCTAATTGAGGACTTTCGGGGTCGGGGCACTACACATACTTGCATTACTATTAACCCATTATGACCCGGGTATACCTAAATTTGGACCAAATTAAGTGAAACTCTGTAATCTATTATATTACGGCTCGAATGTGTCGGGAAACGCAAAATCGTCATTTGGAATGCTTTCAAGGCCAAAATATCGAAGGTCAAATATTTTATAGGCTCAGTTTCAAACAAACAAATTACCAAGTTTTTTACAGATTTCTTACCGAATTTTGTGATAGACTTTACATATAAATACTAATTTACATGTCAGGTAATGTTTCGTCACTAAATGTAGACTTTTTCATGCGTTTTGGAGACAAAAATTTTTTCGCCATTTTTTCAACTTTTTTTCCGCCATTTGTCACAACTTTGCACTGTTGAAAATACAGATGAAATGACAAAAACTGACAAATTATATCACAAACACATCAGATTGATGTCTTATCTCTCTTGTAGTGATATATTAATAATGCTAACTATTGAAATTCAGCAGTAAACAGGTTTTGAAGACGAGGTATGATATATCATACGCTGGGTCATAATGGGTTAACTATTTTTTTCGAGGAAGTGAGTAAAATGTTCCGTTTACAGGGATACTTCGATTTAACACGATTTATCATTTTAAAAAGTTGTCTTATATTGAAATCGTCTTATATCGAATCATAAGGCCATTGCAAATTATTTTCAAAGTTTTTGTCAACCTCCCCCCCCATCCCCTTGGAAATTGGCTTGAAAAATCGGGAGGCAAAAAAACAATTTGTAGGATATGCATGTATGTATGTATGGGGTTAGCCACCATCACCTCAAGGGTTTCCCATTGTATGCAAGTAGAATTACTGCAGAATCGAATTTATCTGCCTAGCAACTTTCATGTCAATGCTGTTCGTGAAGGACTAAAAGGGGTTGGGTGGATCTATAAGCAAAGTCACTTATATGATTCCACGGGAATATAAGACACTCCTTCCAGCATAGCCTTCCGGTTTCTAGATACATAACTTCGCCGTGCAAACTTATCTTGCGAGATGATTTGTGTGCTAGAAGGGCGCGTCAAAATCCTCTCCGACCTTATATGACTTGGGCTGGTTACCACATCCCTCATCCAGTCTTCGATTCATTCGATACCCTGATGCTCCTTTCCCTTTACGATAAGGATGGTATATGGCAATGTAATAAGATATGTGTTATATGAATATACATTATATGTAGATATATAGACAAAAATAGAACAATCTCAGCAGCAGTCCTTCGAATGGAATAGAGTTGAATCATTTGAGTTTACATGAGTGCTTCCATTATACATTTAATTTTTCTTCTGGTATCCATGAGCATTATTTAAACTTTCTTCGGCCCGAGTTTTCACTGTATAGTAGGAGGTGCTGGCTCCATGAGCTAAAACGAAACAAATAATTAAAATAACTTATGTTAAGCTTATCTACTAACAAGGTCGTGTGGCTCAGCCGTCATCCAAACCTGCAGTTTTGAGATCAGGCATCGGGGAACCACCCATCATCGCACCTCCTAGCTTGGCTACTCAATAGTGCATTACCGAGTAAGGCCACGTGGAGGCGCTAGGTAGGGGCTTGGGATGGCTGGAGCTATGTTGGACGCTTTCTTATTTGCATTCCCCACGTTACTGTTCGAAGTTTGAATCACTCCTCAAAACGTGATTCAAATTTCGAACACTTTAATTTATCGAATATCATTGAAATAATGCATAAAACATTGTATTTTAACTATGCATTACTACATAAATACCTTGCACTTATCTAATAATCACGTAGTTCGAAGATAAACATTCTAAAATTAGTAAAATATTCCAAACGGAAAAACAGCTACTTTTGCACAAAACGGTAAGAGTAAGCGAGCCAAGTGAAAATCTGAGTTCTTATTTTTTCCAGCGCCTGCTGATTTCTTACAAGGAGTCCTACAGTTCTCTGTTATGCCTCATCGGTTAGAGGATATTCTGCAGAAAACGTTGGTGTACAACAAGCATAACATTTTATCATATTAGCGATACTAACGAGCATTTTATTCTGAAGTGTTCGAAGTTTGAGACTGTTCTAAGTTTGAATCAGAACAGTATAGATTTTTATTATATGAATCGAAAACATGGTGTTTATACTAGAAAAACTCGAAAAATTTGAGGACAATTTGTCCCACTGGAAAAATGAACGCATATTTGTCTCGCTGCATATACCTTTTCATATAAAATGTTTTCAAGTTGTATACAAAATTTAGTGAAGTTGAAGATAATGTTGAAATTATCTCAAATAGGGACAAATAATTACATCAAAACTAAGTAATTTTAGAAAAATCAGTTTTTCAACTTTGAGTGCGATTTTCTCATTATCGTGTTTTGTAACACGGGACAGATATGCTTCCAGCGGTAGTACAGCAGTGTTTCGCATGCCATTAGATATTACAAAATGTGTCCTTTCGTTGAAAAGAGAGGTGCCCATTTCGCCCCGTGCGCTAATTATGCCCCTAATATCCCTACCTGTCCAAGACCGCCTTTAAGCAGCCTCTATTTATTTGAGTAAATAAGTCATATTTTTTTAAATTGGGGTTTTGTCAGCCAATTCGGATAACGAATCACAAAAGAAAGCTATCAATTTTTTTTTCAGACTGAAAAAATGTGGGCACCAGAGAGTTAAGACGAAATACTCGCTAAAATATTTTTAAAATAATAAATCAGATATATGATCTTCAGAATATATATTTGTTTTAACGAATGATGTTTTAAAGCGGATATTAATTTATTTTGTAGAGCGACGATTCATTAACTGGCCCATAATTGTGGAACGAATGTACTGCCGCTGGAAGCATATCTGTCCCATGTTATAAAACACGAAAATGAGAAAATCGCACTCAAAGTTGAAAAACTGATTTTTCTAAAATTACTTAGTTTTGATGTTATTATTTGACCCTCTTTGAGATAATGTTGGAAAACTTCATTAAATTTTGTATACAACTTGAATACATTTTATATGAAAAGGTATATGCAGCGAGACAAATATGCGTCCATTTTTCCAGTGGGACAAATTGTCTTAAAATTTTTTCGAGTTTTTCTAGTATAAACACCACGTTTTCGATTCATATTATAAAAATACATGTATAATTATAACGTTAGACAACAACATGTCGAAAATGACAAAATGTAACATGGGACAGTTATGCTTCCACCGGCAGTGTAGTTGTTGATGTTGTAAAATATCTGTCATTGAAATTTAATAATTAGCAATCATTAATATATTTCAGGTACATCTAATACTGCTGAGGATTTTAAGGCATTGAGATCGGGCATCGACAACATAAAGAATTTTCTCGATTGGCGAAAGCGTTGGATTGACCTTATAAAATATCGCATTGGCAGAAGTTCATATGCACATGATAAATCAAGGCAGACTCGAATATTTAATATTTCAAGCGCATATATACTGAAATCTAATACTCCTAACCATGTTGAAGTTCACAAGATCTTAGATAAATCTCCTAGTGCAATTTATATGAAATGGAGTTCTTTGAAAATAAAAATAGCTTTAATGCACAGGCGGCCTAAAGATCTGCTTTTGGTAAATAGAATTAACGAAATGCATTCAAACATTACAATTCAAGGGAGTCTTGAAACAAAAACAGCAAGTATGAACAATTTATCTGTTCATCATGCTGATATTCCTGCGTTAAGAATTAGAAGAAATGCGAAATCATCACGAAGTCTGAAGTCATTAACACTCAATACAAGAGATCTTTTCCATAATGGAACATTACTAAAAAGTAATTGAATAAATTAAATTGAATTATTACTCTTTTGCATTTCATAGTTTTCGTAGATTTATTGTTTCAGAACAAACTTAATCGCATGCATACTGCTGTTAACGTAGCCAAAATCGCATCGTTTATGATTGAGTTGAATTTCAAATCAGTTAATCGTCTACCTGTTTTGAAAATTATTAATTCCGTTAATAATACCTGGATAAACGGACGTAAACGATTGTTCATAGTCGAAACAAACAATGTCAGTTTATCCCGCATCAACGGACAATTACAAATCCAGCAGTTTGTAAATTTTGTTGGATCTGAGCAGGTCATCAAATCTGCAATGTTAGATGGAAACTATGTAATGGAACACATTGTAATATCCGGCGATATTAATAACAAGCAGTTATCAAGTATGAATTTCGATTATACAAATGAGCAATTAGAATTATTTGGTAAGTAGTTTTCACTCATATAGGAAGATATCAATAAAGACGGACACTATGGGAATGACGGCCACTTATCATATTTCAACTTTAGGGGAGGTTTTCAAACCGCTATCTTTTAAATTTTATAATGATCGCTCTTGTGATTTGAAAGATAAACTAAGAAATGCGAGAGAGCGAAGGGTGTGTGAAGATTTTGTTAATTCAAAGTTGAAAATCTAAATAATTGAATTGTATCTCGTCATATCATAACTTACAAAATTAAAAAAAAAAAAAGAAATGGTTTTCGCATAGTAGCAGTGCGTGGTAACACCACAAAGAAAGCTAATTTAGTTAATTTTTCCAGGTACTAACTGACCCGACAAACTTCGTATTGCCACAAATTAAACTATGTTGTACATAAATCGTGAATCTCGGATGACCTTTGTCACAATCTTGAGTTTTGCAAGTTTCTGGGAAGTTCATGGGTGTTTCAATATACAACTTTTCCTCACAGTAAAGTAGTAAACAACTCCCCCCCATTGCTTAGCCTGATAAAATAAAGCGAATAGCATTTAAATATTCGTCTTCAATACAAACCATTTCGCCGAATACCATTTTGCGGAACACCAATTCTCGGTTGACCATAACGCGGAATGTAGAGTTCGCAGAATACCATTTCACGGAAAATCTTTTTTTTCGTAGAAAGTACCATTTCGCGAGGGTGACCCAACTGAAGGAAAGTTATAGAGGTTAGTAGATCTAGAAATAAATAAACCTCAGTAGAAATAAATAAACCTAGATAGAGGTGATCTCTTAGGGGGGGCTGCCCCCGCAGTGGCTGGTGCTTCCAACGGCAGCTCGCCGGCAACACTCGTGGCTGTGGCCGTCTCGCGTTAAATTATCTAATGTTACTATTGATAGTTTTTGGGGGTCTTGTTATTGATTAAGGTTTTATGAAAGAGTCTAAATTTTCTGTTTTATTTGTATGAGAGTACTTATCCCCCAACCAAGAGGGATGAGGGGTCTCAAACCATCACTAAAAAAAATCCTACCTCCAAAACCCCCCACATGCCAAATTTGGTTCCATTTGTTTGATTACTTCTCGAGTTATGAGGAAATTTGTATTTCATTTCTATGGGAGCCCCACCCCCCTCCTCAAAAGAGAGACGGGTCCTAATTCATCATAGAAAAAATTCATGCCTCCATAAACACCCACATGCCATATATGGTTCCACTTGATTAATTAATTCTCGAGATATGAGGAAATTTGTATTTCATTTGTATAGAAGCCCCCCCCCCCCCCCCCTTCTAAAGTAGGAAGAGGTTTCAATTCACCATAGATAAATTCTTGTCTCCAAAAACACCCACATGTCAAATTTTGTTCCATTTGCTTGATTAGTTCTCGAGTTATGAGAAAATTTATATTTCATTTGTATGGAAGCCCCCCCTCTTAAAAGGGAGAGGGGTCATTATTCCCCTCCTAAAGAGAGGAGGGCTCTCAATTCACCATAGAAAATAAATGCCTACAAAAACACCCACATGCTAAATTTAGTTCCATTTGCTTGATTAGTTCTCGAGTTATGAAGAAATTTGTATTTCATTTGTATGGGAGCCCCCCCCCTCCTAAAAAAGTAAGGGATCTCAATTCATCATAGAAAAAATTCATGCCTCCAAAAACACCCACATGCCAAATATGGTTCCATTTGATTAATTAGTTCTCGAGTTATGAGGAAATTTGTATTTCATTTGTATAGGAGCCCCCCCTCCTCCTAAATTGGGGAGGGGTCTCAATTCATCGTAGAAAAAATTCTTGTCTCCAAAAACACCCACATGTACAATTTTGTTTCGTTTGCTTGATTAGTTCTTGAGTTATGTAGAAATTCATGTTTCATTTGTATGGGAGCCCCCCCCCCCTCTTAGTGGGTGGAGGGGTCCTTAACCCTTATAAGAACCTTTCCTGGCCCCAAAAACTCCTATATGCAAATTTTCACGCTGATCGGTTCAGCAGTTTTCGATTCTATAAGGAATATTCGGGCAGACAGACAGAAATCCATATTATAGGTATAGATTTGTATGGGAGCCCCCCTCTTGGTTGGGGGAGGGGTCTTTTGCCATCGAGAGAACCTTCCCTAGCCCCAAAAACCCCTACATGCAAATTTCCACGCCGATCGGCTCAGTATTTTTCGATTCTATAAGGAACATTCGGACAGACAGACAGAAATCCGTTTTTATAGGTATAGATTACTGCACACTCCAATTACACTGCAATTCCAAAATTTGGAATTATAAATCGAAACAATTACCGACAGGTCAGCATTGGGAGAGTCTGAGAGTGCGCGTCGGGTAGTGGATCTGGATGTACGATGTGTATCGTCCGAGAAATTGTCCGTTCCAAGGCGTTTCGTTTACATAAACATGCGGCAAGTGTGTTGAATTTGTTTATAAAGATGCATTATGTAAATTTATCGTACAGTTTAAGTGATTTTCTAATGTGCGCATTAAGAAATATACGTTTTGCAATCGCGAATTCGCCATTAGTATATCTGATGAAGCCGCTTTCGATGAGAGTGAAAACTGAAAAATATATAGGGTAAATGATTTTGAATGGACCTAGTCGAATTCTGATCTTGAATGGTCCTATTTTTAAATAAGAATTTTAGGATATAATTATCAAGTCTTTGTACTGTATTTAGCTTTTATGTTTATCTTTAATCATTTCTGAACGTAAAGATACTTAAATTAAATTAAAATTATAGCCAAAACCACTTTATTGCCGCGCATTCAAAAGTAGCTGTTTTTCAGCGTTTTGGCAGTCACCATAGAGTAATTTCAAACTGTTACTACCTGGAACCCTTCTGGATTGAAATAAAACAATACTCTCAAAATGATACTAAAATATGTGTAATTTCAATTTAGGTACTTAAAAGTTCAGTAAAACCAGTATAATCTTCAAATTCCTGAAAAATGTTAACCTCCTTTTTTGATCTTAAATGGACCTAGTATTGATTAAAGTAAAGATCGTTTAGTTACAATGAAACCTTATTTTACTGGAAGTGTATGAACTTTGGCACAATCTCACTCCTTCTAGGGGGTGACATTGTGCCAAAAACATAAAGTTAAGGTAAATACCTTAACAGTGAACATTAGCATGTTTATAAACAATACACATAAATGTCAGTATGAAGTAGTTCATATGGGGCCGTCCATGAACTAAGTGGACTATCAGGAGCAGGAGGTCGGCCAAAAACAACGCATCATACAAAAAGTGTGAACGAAAATAACCCGGGGAGGTCTAAAATAACTAAAAATGGGTTCGTAGTCAATGAACAGCCTTTATAGCCAGTAGCGTTTCTAGGGTTAACAAGGGGGAGATATATGGGGGGTGTGTATCCTAAGGTGGCATACCTATTTGATCATTTAACAAAAGTAACCATTACTTCGTTCGAGAACCCGTGGCCGCGGAACATGTGGCCCATCCCACCAGGGGCGGACTGGGAGCCAAAGGGCCCACCGGGCCTTTGAGACCAGGGGCCCCGTGCAACTTGACTCGACTCAAGCACTGTCGAGTGTCGAGTATCGGGAGAACGGGCAGCATAGCGGCTCGATGATCGAAACAAAACAAACTCAGTCGTTATTAGGACCGAGTTACCAGCTTTTAGCGTGTGCGTCATATTAGCGGTTCACGGTACTTCAGTTTGGACGCATTTTTCTTTAACCCAATCTTCGCTACTTTGAGTTTTAGTTTTTTCAGCCACCACCACAGATGATGTTCTATCGGCAATATCCTTTTCATTAACAAAGCAGACGAACTAACTAGATTTGCTGAAGATTGTGCCTGTGTGTTGCTCCTTTCATAACATCCTGTAACGGCATGTTGAACAGCTCACATGAGGGACCATCACGTTGATAAAGTCCACTACGAGGTTAGAATGGCCATGATTTTACGGTCGATGGTATCATACGCAACTTTGAAATCAATGAAATAATTGTGCGTAGAATTCTGTATTCATGAACTTTTTGGAGGATCTGCCGCAGCGTGAATATTTGATTCTTTACTGACCGTGCTTCAGCGAACCCGGAAGAGAACTTTCCACATTCTGATAAGTGCCACTGTGCATCTTCGCCAGCAATACAACGTTTTCCTCATCTATCACCCATTTATATTTTTGCAGATTTTAAGTTATAGGGTTAATGACATGCAAAATTGCAAGTATCAAATAAGCTGATTTTATAAATGATAGGATGTCAACAGTTCAATATATATGAGTAGCTTACTGCGTCTTCACATCAGAACAAAACAGTTCATAGTGCAGGCGATTTCCGTGCCAAGTTATAGCTATCCCTGGGATTAAACTCTTGGATTCTCCTATAAGAATTCTGCTTCTATAAGCAAGGTATTCTTTGTGAATCCTCTGCAGAATTTCTTCACACGATTCCAATGTAAGGAATGCCCGAGACTCTGCGCGAATCTTTTTGGTTCGTCCTGGTAGAGCTGCGGAAGAAAGAACCCACCGTCTAAAAATGTCAGTACGAAGAGCACGTGCTCGCCAGTCCAGAGGAGAGGTTCGCCAGCAACGACACACGGAGTTTCTACAAAACGGTCAGGTGCAAGGATTTTGCCATGCCTGTGATGTGCAATGATAGTGCTGGCAATCTGCTTACTGACAAAACGACGGTAGCAACCAGATGGAAGAGTATTTCCACACGCTGTTGAATAGAGAAGTAAACACGAAGATCAGCAGGTACAGGATAAAAATTTTGAGCGACGGCCAAACTGTGGAGCCATCAACACAGGAAAAGATCAAAAGAGCACTCAGTGAGCTGAAAAACGGTAAGGTTGCTGTAAAGGATGCTATCCTGGCTGAACTTCTAAAAGCGAGGAGCGAGCAGCTGTACGAAACTATTCGCCACCTCATTGTCAGGAACAGAATATGGGAGGAAAATAAATATCGAAGGAGTGGTTGATTGGCCTCATTTCCCATAATTATAAAAACGGACATCGACTTGAGAGTAAAAACTATCGAGACATTACGTTGCTCAATTTTGCCTGTAAGGTGCTCTCTCTATCGTGTGTGGCCGTTAGCTGAGTTCTTCGTCGGCGAGTATCAAGCTGGTTTTCATGAGGGTCGCTTCACGATGGATCAGATATTTACCCTGCGTCTAGTGACTGACGAGTTCCGGGAGTACAACTTGCAGATTCATCATATTTTTATGGATTTCAAGGCGGCATACGATTCAGTACAACGAAATGAGCTGTGACAGTTAACGCTAGGACATGGTTTTCCCACAGAACTAGTTACGTTGATTCGTGTGACGCTGGATGAGTTAAAATTATGAGTCAGAATAGCAGATGAGACCTCACGTGCTTCTTGATTTTGTGGATGACGTCGATATCACCGAAATCAAAAGTAGAGTAGCGAAAGAATCCTTTAGGTCATTTATTGAGAAATTGGGACTTACCATTAACACCGCCAAAACGAAGTACATGGCGCGGAAATCCAAATGGTGTTGGTGTCGAAGAGGAACTGAATATATTTTGGTATGCTCGTGATATGTGACAACGATGTAAGTCGCAAAATAAAACGACTAATTTCAGCTGCGAATTGGCCTTTACGCAGGCATTAAATTTTGTAGCTGAAGTCCCGTAGCATGCAAATTCGCATAAACTGACGCTCTAGAGAACACTAATCCTCTCGGTGGCCCTTTACGGACATGAATCATGGACGCTAAAAGAAGCTGATCGACGAATGCTTGGGGTTTTAGCGTAAAATTTTGCAAAATCCAAAATGGCGTGTAGCGCAGACGCATGAACCACGAGCTGTATTAAGAATGCAAATATGCTGTTATAATGAAGATAATACAGTGTGGCAGTCTGCGCTGGGCTGGTCACGTGTCTAGAATGCCCGACGAAAGAGTAACCAAAATTGTTTTAAGCATAGAATGAAGAAGGGGCCGTAGACTTCGGAGTAGACTTCGTACTGATAGATGTGCGCTATCGAGGATGATGCACGTTCAGCTGGTGTTCGAGGGGTTTGAAGAAAGGTACTAGAGGACCATAATTCATTCGGCGCAGGATCATTAACGGACCGTCGCCACTGAAGTAAAATAAGTATGAAGCTTAAGCCGACAGTTCGATATTTATAAGTAATAAAATAACTGCGGATGAAATACTAATTCTATTTTTAAATATTCAGAATTGAATCTGGTAATATTTTCGGAGCTTGGAACTCAACAGCTCAACTTAAATGATTTCATGAATCACGGGGCCCCAGCAATTGAACATTCGTGAGTCGTAGAAAAAGGTCAATTGAATGAGAAATTTCGGTTTAAAGTTCGGGGCCCCAATAGTCCCATTTGAAGCTGAATTTTCAATCATCAAATCGGTTGATTTCATGAATCATGGAGCCCCAGCAATCGTACATTCGTGAGTCTTATTCCCATTTGAAGCTGAATTTAGGCTGGCAAATGAGTGAACATGTGCAAATATATCACCTCTGTTTTCTAACTCCTATCTCTACCTCCACGAGGTGCCGGCTGGGGTACGGTAGCCAAAGTTGCGCAACCGGTGGTACGCAACCTTGGTTGTCGTATGCAGACAGAGAAGGTGGAACACGCCGTGTGGTTTCCGGCTACCTAATCATGCAGTTCGGCGCAGGCTTTTCGGAGGGCGCGGCTGCGGGGTGTGAGCACACCGGGAGAGAGTTATTTTCTCAGCTGGCTTAGCATAGAGAGAGAGAGAGACTCTTAATCGGTCTGTTTTACACAATCTGCACTTACGCCCTTTGGCGGTTGGTGCCGAATTGTACGTTTGGGCAAAAATTGAGCCACGGGACCTGATCCTGCCGGGAGTCGGCAAATCAGGTGCCCCTAAGTCAAGGTCTATCTCCGTGCCGATGACTGAATGGCTGGAGGGGTGAAAACATGCCAGTCGCGAGCGGAGTGCCTGTGCCATGCGGGGCTCTGGTACGGTCGATCTTTGTTGTCCCTTGCGTTTCGTGGGAACAGCATAGTAGTCCTGCCCAATTTCCCTTATCGGTTTTACGCCAAGTGCGTTCTGGCCAACTAATTGGCTTCGCTTACAATTTGCTGTCTGATCTGTGTTGGAGATTGTTTGTGCATATACTCCGCTAGTCAAAGAGTTAGAGTCGCACAAATAAATCTTCAACACAAACGGGCAGCAAATTTGTATTTATGCGAAAAACTTTTTAATGGCTCTGTCACCATCGCATTGGTTCAGGAGCCATATTTTCGCAAGGGGTACTTTCATTCGACGGATATTGGAAACCAGAACTTTGCTGTTTTCAGCAAAACTGGTATGACAAATCCTCGTTTGATGCCCAGGGCATGCATATTGTTGCATAGGTCAATAAGTGCATGCCTTATCTCTGAGTTGACTACTCGAGATATTTGTGCAGTCACAGTAGAACTCGTCGTGGATGATGTCCATAGGCGCTATGTCTACTGTTCTGCATACTTACCACACGATGAACCGTCTCCCAGCGACGATTTCAGAAATGTGGTGAGATACTGCCAATCTAATGGGCTTCCGCTCATTGTAGGCAGTGATGCTAATGCCCATCACATCATTTGGGGCAGCTCGGATATCAATCTGAGAGGCTCTAATTTGATGGAATATTTGAGTAGTACCAACCTTGGAATACTCAACATTGGCAATTGTCCAACTTTCATACGAGCTGGTAGAGAGGAAGTGTTAGATATAACACTCTGCTCTAACAGGATCAGTCATGAGTTGGCACAATGGCATGTTTCAAATGAGACACCAATATCTGATAATTGCTTTATATATTTTGATCATTTGGGTGTCTCCTTGAACGCTGCAACATTTCGCAATCCGAGATTTTCTGACTGGGAACTCTTTGAGGAGAAACTGGCGACGAAATTTCAAGGATCCGAACCGACGATTGAGTCATCGATCGACTTGGATGTGGCTGCAGATGTCACAACATCTTTTATTGCGGAAGCTTTTGAAGTAGCTTGCCCGCTAAAAACTATTAAAACGACTAGAGGAAGACCGTGGTGGAACTCTCATCTCGCGGAACTAAAGAAACGATGCAGGAGAACTTGGAATAGACGTCGGAGGGATGGCGTGGAGCCTTTCAAGCAGGCCCGGAAAGCCTATGCAAAGGCTCTACGATCTTCAGCACGCACGAGCTGGCACAGGTTCTGTAGCAACGTTTCCAGTTTCGGCGAGGCAAGTCGACTTAATAAAATACTGTCAAAATCGAAAGATTATCAGGTTAATAACATTCGAAGTTCGAACGGTGAATACTGTTCGAATGACAATGAAATCCTGGAATGTCTCTTTTATAGTCACTTTCCGGGCTGTGTGGAACCTGAAGTACGAAACGATCCAGAAATCGTTTTAGGTGGCTTAGACTCATGGGCTTTTGCTCGGAGACTTGTCACAACTGAAGCGATTGAGTGGGCCGTGAACAGCTTCTCTCCATACAAATCTCCTGGAGCAGATGGAATATACCCTATTCTACTGCAAAAAGGATTCAAGTACTTCAAACACATTCTGAGAAGGATGTTTGTGTGTAGTATTGCTATTGGGTACATCCCAACTCAATGGCGTGAAATAACCATTAAGTTTATTCCTAAAGGTGGACGCGCGACATACGAGCAAGCAAAAAGTTTTAGACCAATCAGTCTAACGTCTCTCTTGCTTAAATCACTTGAGCGGATTGTTGATCACCACATCCGCGAAACAAGCTTAGTAGAAGTTCCTCTTCATTCAGCACAACATGCTTATCAAAGTGGCAAGTCTACAACCACTGTATTACATGATGTGGTGGATAAAATTGAGGTTGCTTTTTCACAAAAGGAATCTTGCTTAGGAACTTTTTTGGATATTGAAGGCGCGTTTGATAACGTATCTTTCGCTTCCATTTTGGAGGCTGCTCGTTATCATAATGTGCCTTCAATAATCATAAAGTGGATAGAACAAATGCTTAGTAACCGATTGCTTTTTTCGTCCTTACGGCAAGCAAGCATTTGGAAGCAAAGTGTTTGTGGATGTCCACAAGGTGGCGTTCTCTCGCCTCTTTTATGGAACCTTGTGGCGGATGGCCTATTGAGGAAACTCAATGGTCTAGGCTATCCGTCATATGGTTTTGCGGATGACTATCTCATCCTAGTAGTTGGAAAGTGCATAAGCACATTATTTGACTTAATGCAGCAGGCACTACGCGTCGTGGAAACGTGGTGCCAAGAAACTGCACTTTCGGTAAATCCGAGCAAAACATCTATCGTCTTATTTTCAAGACGTAGAAATACCAATGGAGCTCGCGCTCTGCGCTTTTTCGATTTGGATGTTGATGTTGTGAACGAAGTGAAGTACGTGGGGTTGATTCTCAACTCCAAGCTTGACTGGTCCACAAATATTGATTTCCGAATTAAAAAAGCGTGCATGGCCTTTGGGCAATGTAGACGAGCAATTGGCAATTCTTGGGGGCTTAAACCCAAATACATACACTAGTTATACACGGTCGTTGTCAGACCAATACTGGCGTATGGTTGTCTTGTATGGTGGCAGAGAGGGGAAGTTGTGACTGTCCAGACAAAGCTAAACCATCTTCAAAGGATGTGTTTAATGGCATGTCTGGTACATTTACTACAACTCCTACTGCCGCCCTAGAAGCTATTTTCAATATTAAACCTCTACACTTCCACCTGAAGCAAGAGGCACTAATATGTGCTTATCGACTACACGCGATTGGCCTTTGGCAGTCTGTGGACGGTTCCACTGGTCATACTCGATTGTGGTCGCAAATTGTTGCTGAGGACAAGTTTGCCCTTGCTCCTAGCGATGTAACGCTCATGCGTACTTTCCCGTATAGGACTTTCTCAAGTGACTTTCCTCCTAGAGAGGATTGGATGTCAGGCTACATGGAAAGGAAAATTTCCGACTATGTGGTCTGTTCTACCGATGGTTCCTTGTACGAAGGGCGCGCGGGTGCTGGTGTTTACTGCCGTGAGCTGGAATTGGAGGAGTCCTATTCGTTGGGTAGTTACTGCACCGTTTTTCAAGCTGAAATCTTTGCAATTATGTGCGGAGCTCAGTTTGCACTTCAGAAAGAACTGATAGGCAAGATTATCTACTTCTGTTCTGACAGTCAAGCCGCTATAAAAGCCCTTTGTGCGGCTAATTCTAAATCTAAAACAGTCATCGCCTGCCACACCCAATTAGAAGTACTAAGCATTCTAAATGCCGTTCATCTGGTTTAGGTTCCTGCCCATTCTGATATAACCGGAAATGAATGGGCTGATGAATTAGCAAGATCTGGAGTAGAAAAGTCGGTTTTCGGACCGGAACCTGCTTCATCAATTGCGACATGTTGGATAAAACAAAAGATTCGATCTTGGTTTTCATCTGAACATGTACGTTATTGGGAAAATCTTGAAACTTGTCGTCAAACGAAAAGTTTCATTGTTAAGCCTTGTGAGAAGGTTGCGAAATTTCTTTTGCAACACTCAAAGGTAAATTGCAGTATTCTTGTCAGATCACTGACTGGTCACTGCAGACTAAATTATCATATGGCGACGATTCAGCGAGCTGAATCGTTTCATTGTAATTTATGTGAATACGACTACGGTACACCATATCACGTAATTTGCAACTGTCCTGCAGTAGCACCATTGCGTCATAGGATCTTTGGATCCTACGTCTTAAATGAATCGGATTTTAGGAAACTAAAATTACGAGACATTTTGATGTTTCTTACCGAAAGCGGTATTGAGCTATAAGCTCTTATTTATCATAAGTATACCCCCCAGGGGGTGTACTTTTGATAAGTTAACTATCAAGGATTGCAGTATCCCCTCGGGGGTACAAAAATCTCTCGGTATATATATGTTTGTGTTTGTCCAAATTCCTCATCCACCCCTTCCTATTCCTCCTGTTTTCCTTCCCGTCCTCATCAGGTAAATGATGACACGGGCAAGATGGGCAAGGCACGAATCTTCCACATGATTGTGAGGAACGTGCTGCTCGAGCCAAAGATGCTGATACCTGATACCTGATACCCATTTGAAGCTGAATTTTAAATCATCAAATCGGTTGATTTCATAAATCATAGGGCCCCAGCGATCGAACATTCGTGAGTCATAGAAAAAGTTTGATTAAAAGATAATTTTTGGTTTAAAGTTCGGGGCCCCAATAGTCCCATTTGAAGCTGAATTTTCAATCATCAAATCGGTTGATTTCATGAATCATGGGGCCCCAGCAATCGAACATTCGTTCATAGAAAAAGTTTAATTGAAAGAGAAATTTTGGTTTATAGTTCGGGGCCCCAATAGTCCTATTTGAAGCTGAATTTTAAATCATCAAATCGGTTGATTTCATGAATCATGGGGCCCCAGCAATCGAACATTCGTGAGTCATAGAAAAAGTTTAACTGAAAGAGAAATTTTGGTTTAAAATTTGGGGGCCCAATAGTCCCATTTAAAGCTGAATTTTCAATCATCAAATCGGTTGATTTCATAAATCATGGGGCCCCAGCAATTGAACATTCGTGAGTCGTAGAAAGAGTTTAACTGAAATAAAAATTTTGGAAAATCACATTTTGTGTAACGACGAAATTTTTACTGGGGCCCACCGGGCATTTGCCCGGTTGCCCGGTGGGCCAGTCCGCCCCTGCATCCCACCCCCCTCCCCTCTTTTAAAACTTGCAGTTTATAAATACATTCCAGCGTTACGAGACACCATGAGCAACCGTTTTTTCGAAGCAAATTTGTTCATATTTTACCAACAGTCTGACGAATATCTTTCAAAATAGGTGTTTTGAGATGCTGTTTAGTAGTACTTTATCAATACGAGGGCGAAATACTTATTATAATAAACATCATTGAATAGTGGCGGAATACTTTTCGTTACGGGACACCATCGCAGAAAATGCATATTCTGAACATGATTCAAACATTTGCAAAACTCTGCTCTGTTTCAAGTTTTCCAAAGTCGACATGTTCCGAAAATTTTTAGCTGAAGGCAGCCTGAAACTCAAAATGTACAAGTATATTCAGGTTTTGTGTTTAGTTTTTAAGATATAATAAAAATCATTTCGTTACGGGACACCATGCGCTGTTGGGCAAACGGTATTCTGCAAATGGTGTCCCGTAACGGAAAAAATAAACTGCATTATATGGTTTATTTTCTCTAGATTTCTGTTCAGCTCGTCATATTTTCTATATCTGGTCTAAATTCACTATATTTTGTAACAATAGTGTGCTGAATTGGTGTGTGATAGTCTGGTAATAAGACATAGGTAACGAAGTATATGTAAGGTAAAGTTTACTTCCAGGTAAAGAGAAATACCCATGTGAGAACTATACTGAAGTATTATAATGAAATGCTTGCCTAATATTAGGGTTTGGACGCATTAGTAATTAAAATGTAGGGGCTGTGGATTAATTATGTAACGAGTTTTCCCCATTATTGACTAATCGCCCCCTCCCCCTATGTAAGATTTTGCATGATTTTGGCCAAAATAACAACATTCAAAAATTTTATTTGAAAAAATTTAAAACGGTAAATAAGGTTCGTCGTGATGCGAAAGGTATGCTTTATTTGCGCTGCACGCCAAAATGGTATTAAATAGCAAATATTCGAAAATTAGGTATTTTGTTTTACTTCAGACGTATCAGTTAACGTATCATAACGCATAAATTTAAAAGTTTTTAAGCAACTCTACTATTTCATGCAACATTAACAACTCATGTTGCGAACTATAACTATAACATTAGTTGCTATAAAAGACTAATTTTGCCTATTCTTTAAAATAACTTTGTTGATAACTTGCAAATTATTCTACAGTCATAAAACAGTGATATAAAATATAAAAAAATACAACAGTTGAAAAGGGTCATGAAAACTTTCAAAAAAGAAACGCTAAAATAAGTAGCTGAAAATGATGCCGTTCGAAGTACGACACTTACTATACATCTTGCAAGCTAAAAAATGTTCTCTGGGCTAGGGTTTCTTGCTAGAGTTAAGAATTCTCTTAGGGAGAAATCTAAAAAAAATAATTTTTGGGAGCTTGCTCCTCTTTTATTGACGAATCGATTAAGACTAAAGTACAATTTGTTCTTAACCTACGAGGTTAGTTCTGGTTAGTAATTCTGATCGTGGGAACAATGCGGGTGTTTATGCTGGCTTTTTGCTGATGCTGCTTCTGGGTGGTCCGACGGATGTTTATGTTTATGTCTGGAAATGCTCTTTGCTGGTGACTGGTCGACTGGGTGACATCATCGTGGTCGGGATTGATATTGATTCGGAGAAAGTGTTATGATTTCATATCGCGTGTCAGCGATTTTAAATCCGAGGTCTGGTGTATGTTTATTGTTTATATTGGCGCTAATTACTAACTCCTCCCTTCTTAAATAACTTTGTCCTCAAAGTTTACGAATGGATGGGGCGTAATGGTGTCGGTGCGTCAAAAAAGGCTTGAAGTTTTTTCTTTCTCTCATCTGATAGTTCCATTGAATCGGTGGTGACTGGTTTATTCCGGATAATTGATGACGATTCCAAATCGTTCATTGTGATGACTTCATCTGCTTTATCAAATTTTACTGTAACGTTGGTCTTCGGCTTATGTCTGAAAAAGTACCAAAAGACTGCAACTGAGCTTATTATTAGAATTACCGTAGATAATCCAAATGATCCAAAAAGGTTAAGCTTCCAATTTAATGAATGATTTTGTAGGTTGAGTGACTGTAGTTTTTCTCGATGTTCGATGGTTAAATTTTTAAGATATTCCGCAGGTGGTGCATCTATTATCTGTATCTCGTTGGCTCGTAATCCTGTAGTTGGGTAATATGCTCTTCCAGGTATAGTGGTTTCGTAATTAGCGTAAAGCTCTCCGTTGATGTGAAGATCATACTGGGTAAACTGTATCAGAAACGATCCATTCAGCGTTTGACTGGAATTAGTACAATTTGATGAGACTTCCACCAAGGCATCATTTACAAGAACGGTTCCATCACTGATTCGCTTTATAAGTCCTCCTGAATACACCTTTTCGAAGGTACAATCGGAATGCTTGCCTGTTGTTAGTTTATATATACAATCGTTCACACTCTCTAGTTGACGCGCTTCGCAAAGAAAATAGTTATTTTGTTCTTCACAAGGCTGACTCATCTCATACACGTGTGTGTTGTTTCTAAGGATGTAATTTTTGCTAAGTGATATCCGTTTCATTGACTTGATTATTGAATCCATGTAGTCATATTCAAAAGATGCGATTGATACCTGTGGTACTTTTAACATATAGATAATGTGGGTGTTATTCTGCATTACCTGTGCCTGAGATTGTGACAATAATTCCTCGAATGAAGTAATCTGGACGTCGTGAGTTTGTAGAAAGGCGGATATTTTCGTGAAGTCTTTCATTGATAATATTTTACTGCTCGGAATACCATGTTTGGCCATAAGTATTGCTTCTTCTAGTGTTTCTACTTGGTTCTGCAATGAATCTAAATTAGATAGAACTATCAGTTGATTAATTTCAATGGAATGATTTTTGGTCCGTTCGTTTTCAATTCTTAAAACTTGATTAGTGATGTCTGTTATTTCTTGAATACGTTTATCGATAGCTTCGTTGATGAGCACCTGTTTGTTGTTCTGGTGAATAAGGGAATTCATAGAAGAGTTGATCATTCGAAGATCCTCGGCATCTGGGCTTCCTGCGATCCACTTCCAAACTGTCCCGATTGTATCCCATCTTTTTTGTCTTATCATAAAAGGTTTAATTTTCATAAATGTTTGATATAACTTATAATTTTTAATTTGGATTAATTCATATAATGGGTTAGTAGTAGGGTTATTTTGAATATCATGATTAATATTAGATATGGTATTTCCAATTTGAACAAGATCAATAGGGTGGATAATACGTATGTGTCCTGTTTTTATCTTCGCTTTTCCGAGTGGTACAATTGCCAATGGGTTGTTCGTTAGGTCATGAATTTGTATCGATGCCTGTACTATAGACACGCAGGTGGCGAGTCTGAAAAGACACAAGCAAAATAATTATTCATTTGGATTTTTGCGTAAGTTACATTTGTGAATTTTTCTGTTATTTGAATCTATAATGTTGGTATTGTGGTCTTCTTTTATTTTTACAATATTATATCTACTTTTTCGTTTATTATTGGAATGTGTTTTTTCGTATGCGTAAGAATCTATGTTATATGGTTGATACGTCTTTGGTATAATGCTCTCGTCCCTGTCTTTAAAAAGCTTAAGTACTTTTTCATTGTTTTTGTTTCGTATTGCGGCAATTTCTTCGTGTGTTGCGTTATCTCTATGTTCTCCTATATAAATATTTTTTGGAGTATTCCCTATAAATGAGTGTATAGTATTATTGTACTTATGAGTTGCTTCTTGTATGAGCGTTTTTACTGACATTTCCGGATTGAGTGCTTTAACACATCTGGCAATTTCTCTTATTGTAGAATGGCATCGCTCAACCTGACCATTAGTTTCGGAACGATTTACTGGTGTTTTAAAGATCTGTACACCTAAATTTAAAATCATCTGCTCTACAACGTTTGAGACGAAAGAACTCTCATTGTCAATGACGATGTGGGCTGGTAGATCCCAATCGTATAGGAGTTGCAAAAGGACGTCTTTTACATCGGAACTGGCTTTTGATTTAATTGGTCGAATCTTGAGATATTTGGAAAATTTATCTAAAGAGGATATGAAAAGGTTATTCGCGTTGTATAAGAATATGTCAAGGTGCACTATATCGCCTGGATACTTAGGAATGGGTGTTTTAACTGGAATAAATTTCTGGGGTTGTCGTTCATATTTTTCCGTCTTACATATTTCACAAGTTCTGACGTATTTCTGGATAAGTTTATGCATTCCTGGGAAAAAGAATCGTTTAATTAATTGTAATGAATTCTCCTTTGCACTGCGATGTGCAAAATTGTGATTGTCTTTAATTTCGTTAAGCTGGCGTTCCTCATCCTCAAGATCCTCAACCCTCAACTGAGAGAATCTTGCTCTAACAATCTTTGGATTATAGTTTGTTTTGTATATTTCTTGGATTACTCCCATAGTAGGGGTGTCGATTTCCTGGAAAAACCTGGAAAATCAGGGAATATCAGGGAATTCATTTTTGGATCAGGGAAATCAGGGAATATCAGGGAATTTCGAAATTCAATCAGGGAAATTTTGTTTACCCGGCAATATTGTTGATTAACTTTGGAATCAAATCAATTTTCGTGTAAAATATACGCAGATTGATCGGTTGAATTAAAACTTGTTACATGTCTAGTGGCGATTCGATTATCTTTCAGTTTGCCGTAAATTTCTTATTTGTTTTGCGCCGTACAATTGTCAGACTTCACTCGCTGTAGTGCTCGAAATCGGCAATGGCAGGCCTCAAGCACTTCACGGTGCAGATATCAAGAGCACAAACCGGGATACAGACTGTTATTTACGCGATCCACAGCGTTTTCACCAATTGCAGAATTTTACACTCAGAAGCCCCAAGCATTGATCATCTTCCTTCAGTGTCCATGATTCATGTCCGTTAAGGGTTACCGGGAGTAATAACGTTCTGTAGAATTTGAGTTTATGCGAGTTGGCAACCTTCGGGACTGGTTCAGCTGGTTACGTACTACGCAGAAAGCTTACATGTTTCTCTGTTCTGACGTGATCCGCAGTGAGCATGCGACTCTTGGCCTGGTTCTTCTCACCTGTCATTTTCTGGCATTCGACATCAAACAAGTTGTTACACTCACCCTTATTCTGCGAGGCGAGTGACGTAACTAATTTGGAGTCATCGCGAATGAGGTGACAATTGTCACCTAGGTGACTCACTTTGTCACCTATGTGACTCACTTGGTCACCTAGGTGACTCGCTTTGTCACCTAGGTTACACGGTTTGTCACTTAGGTGGCACGGGGTTGTTACCTAGGTGACAGCACTCAATTCGACTCGCCGTGGCGAGTCACGGCGAGTGACAATTGTCGTATTGAGTCACGTGACTCGCAGAATAAGGGTGATTGTCTTCCCCACGTCGTGCCTATCACTTCCCTCGTAGTTGTTGGCGCCATGGCGGATCCTCCACAGCATACTTACGTCTTATTCCCTTTCGTCATGCTGTTCTGCGATTCGTTGATCAAGCTTTCTGGTGTACTCCACTGCAACGTGGAGTGGATCTGCGTGGATCTTACGACGAGATAGTGGTCAAAGTCGCTAAGAAAAGACTGTATATTGTGACTTCCAAAAAGTATTGACCGTTAAACAGGATTGATCTGGGAGCTAGAGTCTTGAATTTTCAAGTCGTGCGCACCCCATAAATCCTTTCGAACCTGTCATAGAATTCGTCCCTAGCAAAGCAAAGCAAAGTCTTGAGCATTAACCGTCACTAGACATTATCCTTCTTTATCGACAGACTTCGCAGCCGGCTGTTAGAGTACAGGAAAATTACGAATCCTACTGATTCTATCTAACAAAAACCGGCTAGCCGAGATTCGAACACAACTGGCTTGTTAGATCAGCATCGTACCTCGAAGCTAACTGGGCGATTCAATTCGTTCCTAGTATCATCGAATTTATGATTGTGACTATACGTTGGTTAAGCTGTAGTTGAAGAATTTGCCTTAATTCTCAACACCCATATACGGTCATCGGACCGAACGGCCGGCCACCGAACTACCTTCGAGTCATTGTTGCTCTCAAGCCTCGATAGTTGCAATCCGAAATCATGACACACAGCTTTAGTCTTATAGTCTTAACTTCGCATACTGTCCACCATTGAGGGTTAAAATATTTGCCATTTGGACATTTTCTAACAATATATCTAGCTAAAGTTTTGCCGTACCTCGAAGCCAGCAAAACGCACATTTTTGTACCAAAAATCTTTGAGGAATCATCTCCTTAACCACATACTTTTTGCAGCAAAGATAACAAGCTAAAACTTCCAGGAAAGTTTTGTTTAAGTTTAACTGAAAACCCGCAGCCATGTGTCCACCTTCCAGCGGCAAAGTTACTAGTTTGAGCTGACTGAAAATGAGCAAGATTTGTTATGTTTACACGGCTGTAATTTTGTTGTATATAACATCTAAGCTTTGTGCAAAAACAGGTCGATTAGATTATTTCTCAATCTTTGTTTCTTTGGATTCAAGTTGATACCTCAAACATAACTGTCCCTAGACTCGATAGAAGAGGGCGTTTTCGAAACGCTGGTAAGAAATAGGTTAAGAATCTTTGATATGTGTTCTTAAATCATGAAGAAATCTAGCTTTAGTTTTCAGCAGCTCGCATAAGCCATGCTAAAGGGTTAAAAACTTAAGCCAGAAATCGCCCAAATAAGCTTGACATTCGAGTTTTGAGGGTCAGGGAAAAATATTTGAAGCATCAGGGAAAATCAGGGAAAGTCAGGGAATTTTATTTTTGGATTTGAGTCGACACCCGTTCGTCTGTAAGTATTCCATTTAAAACTCTGGGATTCAAAAATCTTTGTAATTTGTCTTTCAAAAAGTCGGGAGTGAATACGGGCTCCACAAATATGTGTCTGTTAAACCTCTCAAAAGGAACGTTAAATTCATAAGATGAATTCGGTCCGATCAGAAAAATCAATTGGTTATGGAACACGTTAACTGGGGCTTCAGTGGATGGTATGTACGAACTGTCATCATCTTCTGCAGAGTGTTGTGTTACTGTTAATGAGTTAATTTGAATGCGTGAAAGTGCGTCAGCCACCACGTTGGACTTTCCCGGTTTGCAGAACATCTCATAATCATGTTCCTCAAGGAATGACTTCCAACGCTTCAGTTTGGCATTGTTATTTTTTGGTGATAGTGTAAATGTAAGTGGAAGATGATCCGTGTAAATCTTCAGCTTTGCTCCGTATATAAAGTTCCTTAAATTGCGAAGTGCCCACACGACACCAAGCATCTCCCTCTCGTTTGTTGCGTTGCGAACTCTGTGCTGGAAAGAGTTCGAGAAATAAAAGTTATTGGTCGTTCTCCATCACGGAACTGCTGCGGCAGCACGGCTCCTAGTGCTACATCCGATGCATCCGTAGTGAGGATAAACGGCTTCTCAAAATCTGGAAAAGCTAGAACATCATTAGAGGTCAATATATCTTTAAGTGTATTAAATGAATTGATCGCTTCTTCATCCAGCTTAATCGCATGGTTTTTTGACTGGTTCTTCGGTATTTGGCGGTGGCCATCCTCCCCTCTTAAGAGCTTCGTAAGGGGTTTCGCAATTTTAGCATAGTTCCTCACAAAACGTCTGTAATACCCAGAGAGTCCGAGAAAAGCTCGCAGGTCTTTAAGGTTCTTTGGCTCTGGATATTTTCGAATACACTCTACTTTCTTCATACTGGGTTTTAAGCCTTCCTCTGAAAAAATAAATCCAAGAAACTCAACCTCGGTTCTCAAAAACTCTGATTTGTCGGGCTGTATTTTAAAATTAGCTTTTCTTAATGTTTCGAACACCATCTTCAAATTTCTCAAGTGTTCTTCGAACGTTTTACCGAAAATGATTATATCGTCTATGTATACGTGACAGATTTTTCCAATATGTTCTCTAAGAACATTGTCCATCACTCTTTGAAAAATAGATGGAGCATTTTTCAATCCAAACGGGAGACGAACAAACTCGTACTTCCCATTATTAACTGAGAAAGCTGTTTTTTCAATATCTCTCTCAGACATCGGAATTTGGTGAAATCCTGAAGCCAAATCCAACGTCGTAAAAAATTTATTTGCTCCTAAGTTTGACAAAACCGCGGAAGTATCCGGAATGGGATACCTGTCGCTAATTGTTTTTGCGTTTAATTTTCTGTAATCGATCACCATTCTGTATTTCTTTTCATTTGAAGCGTCCAATTTTTTTGGAACTATCCACACTGGAGAGTTATAAGGTGAACGTGAAGGTCTAATGATACCATCGTGTAATAATTTTTCTATCTGCCTATTAACTTCTGACTTCAATGCCTGTGGGTATGGGTATGACTTGCTGTAGACAGCATTTTCATCAGTTGTCCTGATGTCAGCTTTTATTTTTGTTGTGAATGTTAACTTCTGATCTGGGGGTTGGAATAAATCTTAAAACTCTTTGAGAATTTTGCTTAGTTCGCTTCTCTGACCATTGTCCAAATAATCATCTCTAATGTTAATTTTATTTACTTCCTGTAATTTATTTTTTTTTTTTTTTATAGGCCCACCTCACACCCATACACATCTTTTGTAGCGTGGAAGGATTACGAGCAGATATCTTTCGATAATAGTTTGATACAGAGAGATTCCATTTCATCTGACTTTACTTCCGTGTATTCCCATCCATTTCTCTCAATCCAAGGCTCTTTGCGTTACAAATATCTTGCAGATTTGTTTAAATTCTCTTAAACTGCTTGCCTGTTTTGCTGTTTCTGGAAGCTGGTTGAACAAATTGTAACCCTTATAAAATAACGAGTTTTGCGTGCACGATTTTCGGAAATTCAGGAGTCTGAGATCTCCAGCATGTCTTGTTTGGTAGCGGTGCACATCTCTTCCGTAGACTATCGTGTTTGTCAGGTACTGAGGTGCCATTCCTTTTGTCACACGATACACAAAAACCAGCGTATTATACTCGACTCGCTGCTTTATCGACATCCACTGCAAACAATCTAACATAAATATCCTTGGCGTCAGTCGATCACAACACAGAATCAGACGCATAACTTTGTTCTGGAGAATCTGCATTCGTTTCATCTGTTGCTTTGATGCAAGAAACAGGACTGTAGCACAATAGTCGAAGTGGGGGGCGATGGTTGATTTATAAATCAGTATCTTTGCATTTGTAGTCAAGAAACGATTGATTCTACACAGCACACCAAACTTTCGAGCAGCCTTACGGATCGTGTAATTAATATGCTCTTTGAAATTTAGTTTTTCGTCAATCATCACTCCAAGATATTTCACAACCTGTACTTGCTGAACCATTTCTCCGTCAATTCGGACTTGTCTATCTCCGCCATTCTGCAGCCGTTTAGTAACTACCATACATTTTGTTTTAGCAACGTTCAACTTAAGTTTTTTCCATTTCAACCATTCAGAGAAGTTACTCAATTCATTGTTCATCACATTGAAACACTCATCGTAATTATTAGCAGTTACAAACAGTACTGTATCGTCCGCAAAAAGATTAACTTCTGCCCTCTCCAAAATTCGTTTCACATCATTCATGTATAAAATAAACAACAACGGTCCAAGCACACTACCCTGAGGAACTCCAAGGTTTACTGGAGCTTCTGGCGACACACATCCCTTGTACCTCGTTACTTGTACGCGGTTTTCCAGATAACTTTGAAACCACTTCAGTACAGTTCCGCGAATACCAGAACGTTTCAGAGCTTCCACTAGCTTCGTCCGATCAATTGTTTCGAAGGCACGTTTGAGATCAACAAAAACTGCTAAGACTATCTTGCCTTGTTCTATGCATTGCTTCCACTTCAATAATAATAAATTTAAAGCAGATTCGCACGAATGGTTCTTCCGGAAACCGGACTGTTCTGCCAGCAATGAACCAGTACGCTCTACATACGCGACTAATTGCTCTTTCACAATCGTCTCTAACACCTTCTCGTACAGCGGTAATAAGTTTATCGGTCTGTAATCTTCTGGTTTCGTCGAGTTCGCAATTTTTGGTATCGGAATCACCACCGTTTTCTTCCACGTATCTGGAAATACCCCACACTGGAGAGAACTATTCACAATTCGCAGCATTTGGTTTGCTATAACATCAAACGCATCCACCATCACGCGTTTCGTAACGTTATCTACGCCGGTACAGTCCTTCAAAGAGGCAACTGTTTCTTTAAGTTTTGCCATACTGATCGGTTGAAACTCAACAAAACAGTTCTCTGGTAACACACTCTCATTTACTGGTTCGGTAGTTGGTGAGGGAATCTTGTCATGGATTTCTTCAACACTCTTCACAAAGAAAGTATTCAACATTTTAGCTGTTTCAGCATCAGAACGTTCTACATCGAAGATGATTTTCGCTGAAGCATTTCCTCCTGGTTTCATCAACGATTTAAGGCACTTCCATAGTTTCTTAGAATCTCCACTACATCTCTCAATTTCCTGCTGAACTGATTTGTTTTTAGAAACTTGAAGCTCTCGGACGTACATGTTTCGTCGTAACTTATATTCTCTAAGGTCCTCCGAATTTCTAGTTTGTTTCCAAGTTCCTTATGATTGAAGGCACAACATTTAAAACATCGCGTTACTTCCAAACCATTCACCACTCGGCATCGATCCAGTCCACAATTTAGCTTTCCCAGCTCCATTACCTTGAAAAACGTTGCTGCATCCAGTTCAATGATTGCGCTGTACTTGTTATATCGAAATTTTTCATTGCAGTATGTTTTACGAAGCTTAAAGTGTTTGAGGTTGCCCATAACAGCATTCTGATTGATCAGAACGTCCTTCAGCTCTTCTTCGTGAAACTCCTCATCCATGCCGATCAGTTTAATGGTAGGCCTCATATTTTCCCGCAATTTTACGTCAAACTGGTTGCCTAGTTTTCTTTCAATGTCCTGCTTGAGCTGATTGACCGATTTCTCATCACCCAAGGCTATTATCACTGCACCGTCTTTACCAGTTGTTACTCGCTTCACGTTAAGATTCTTAGCATTTACATTTTTTCGTACTTCTGCCTTCGCATCTTGTATTTCTACGTCTGCTTTTGGCTTTATGATAACAACTGGATCAGGCTTGGCAGTTTGTTTTTTTGCTTCTTCGACTAACTCATTTCTTGCACTTTTTTTCACTGCAGCCGCGTAACTTATTTTTGGCGTTTCGTTTTCATTTTGTTCGGGATCTACTCGGTCAACTTTCCTACGCTTCGTCGCCGATCGCAAATTGTAACGACGTAAGGGTTCATCGATACCATCAGCAGAATCAAAACCCCTCTTATTTATACGCACTAGTTCTTCAGAAACAATTTGTTTCACCCGCTGATCGAAATTTTGGGCCATCTCAACAACACAGGCAAATTCATTCAATTTCTCGACAATCTCACTCAAACCTTTCTCACTGTACGTATCATCAAACTCTTTCAATGCCAAGCATGCATCACACACAAACACCGCGTTAGGGATATTTTGCAACAGATTTATTTGTTCATCAGTTGCGTTAGGTAAGCAGCTGATATGGATAGCACGTTTGCATTTTCCAAAACACTCCACAGCCACATCCTCATCGACAATAAGCACATTACATTGAGCACACGGCTGTCTGTGGCAGCTGGGTTCGCACTCATGCTCCATCTCATCGGGCATGATGCCCGCCACAGAAAAACAATAACAATACTATAGCTATACTTAGCCTTGGGTTAATGCCGTATATTAAATTTCCACTCTCAATATTTCACAAAAAAGCTTTATTTATTGCCGATTTTAGTCACAACTATTCACACTGTGAACCACCGTGATCTGTTTACAGCGGTACCAATATCAATCACTCTCGAACGTTGCCGGCAGCGACGTAAACAATGGCACTGTTTCCTAGTATGAAAGTATAATTCACTACTTGAATTTGTTGTTTTGCACGATTTATTGACCGATTTTCATCAAACTTCCACTAAGTATATTCTTAATAACAAATTATCCACACACTGGCGTAACTTCAATTCACACCGTTAGCCAAGTACCGAAAAAATAGCGATGGAAATTCCGAGCTCGCGCGATACTTTTGTTATGCGGCACAGTGCGTTCATTTTTTATACTGGAGTAACGGAATTACAAACTGATTCTCCAAAATTAGTCTCTCGTTCGAAGTGTCTATGACTGCCTTAAGTTCCTTCAAGCTATCGTGTCCTACGATGGCGTCAAAAGATTTTAGTTCTTTCAAATGGAAGAATTTAACTTCGACATCTGAACAAGGTGAAAACAACTTTCCTACCGAATATTTTTCGACCTTTATGTCTCCACCTACTGAAGACACGTGAAAGGGCTGTTTAACGTTATGCGAAATGCGAGTATGTTTAGGGTGAATAAAGTTCTTATTTGAACCTGTGTCAATTAAAATTTTTAATGGTTCTTTAGCCTTACCATAATAAAGAAAATATGGTAATGCGGACTTCATTCTAAAAAATTAAGTTCAGCAGGATTCTCTGCATCATTTTCAGGTGCTGCTTGCTCCTGAATTTCAATCTGTCTCATGTACCGTTGATAGGTACTAGTCTCTTCAGGATAATACTCCTCGTCTTCTGACGGATAATACTCTTCCTGCCCGCTAATCTGTACGTCATTATGTGGATCTTCATATTGTTCAGTACCCACATTAAATAGTCTTGGTCTCTTTAGCGGATTCTGGGGTCTATTACTGTAATTTATTTGATTTGTCCTGATGGATGGATCTACATCCATAGGTTCTGGTGGGGGTCTGAAAGGATTCTTTTGTGGAATTCTGGGTTGGAAAAATTGTTGTGGCATCTGTCCCTGTCTAAAGTTGTTATACTGAGGCGGAGGTCTGGAATTGTTTTGTTGAAAATTTGGTTGTGGTCTATTTGGGAACAATGGTGGTGGTCTAAATCCTATGTTATCTCTTCTTTGTGCGAACGGTTGTGCAATTCTTGGTGGTAATTTCGGTGGACCGAGTGGAATCAAATTTCTTGGCGGTACAGCCACCTCATGATGTCTGGGCCTGGTTAACATTTTCCTACATTCCACGTTTTGGAATGCTATGCAATAGCTATATGCTGCTGCCAAAGATGTAGGTTCGTAATTACGGATAAATTTATAGACGTCTCCATCGAGACCTCTAATAAACGCGTCAATGGCTTTCTTGTTGTATGTCTTAATTAATGCCTTTGAAGCTTCGGGATGCGTAAACCTCTCGTCGGTTTTTATCTGGTTTGCGATCAAGGATAACAATCTATTTACCCTATCGAAGTATACCTCCAATGAGTCGCTCTTCTGCTGTACACTCATCAACTGGTAATCAAGTGTTTCTAAGTCGCGTTTTTCTCCGTAGTAGGTTAACAGTGTTTTTTTAATAACGTTCCAATTTATGCCCACATTTGAAGCAACCAATGCGTCGTTTGCTTCACCCCTAATTTTTCTGCGTATTGTTTTGCACACCATATGGAATCTATTGTGTTGGTCAACGGTATGTGCTGCGTTAGTCTGGTAAAGTTTCACCAGACCATCAACATCACAGAGCCAATTGTTCAATTCGCCTGGCTCTCCGGTGAAGTGTGGCAAATCTTTCACCAAATCTGGGATTTTTTCAAAAGACTCCGGATTTACTGGGGATCCATCCGGATTATTAAGGTATAATGGCGGGTCACTGTAATTTGGGGTCGCCTGAGGAGCATTTGCTGCCTCAAGAGCGGCAAGCCTATTTAAAATTTCTTCCACCATCTGATTTTGTGCCATGTTGTTTGAATTATTATTTAAATTTAATAAATTGAACAATTCTACGAGATTATCCAGATTAACTTACTTAAATGGTTTCACTTAATATCTAACACTTTTCACTTTCTTGCATTAATATCAATTCACTTTTATTTATTACCTTTCTTGTATATTCTGGAAATAAATTTGTTGTTACTGTACTTACAAATAAATTCCAAACATCCTGGGGGGATTCCTCAAGACTGCGGGATACGTGTTGTCCAGTTCCGGGCCCTCTAACGGTTGGAATCAGAAACACTTGGAGCGCGTGTTTGGGTTGTTACCGGATCCTATTATCTCCGAGCTCGACCAATTGCCGGGTTGCAGTCGAAACCTAGGTCGGGGTGGAACCAGCGTGTGTCTTTCCGTCGTCCCAGTACGACCGGTAGTTTCCTTTTTTCCAGATACGAGTTTTTAGCTGTCCTGGATACTAAGGACCTAATTCGTACGGCTGCTTGTTGCGGTAAGACTGGATTTGGTTAAAGATGACAGATGCGGAAGTCCTCTTACAGTTCCGCTATCTGGTGCAAGATGGTTTTCCAAGCGGTCACGAACTCTTACGTTGCAACTCTACTTGGTGGTTTCACTGCACTTTTCACACTTTAACTTACTTACACACTCTGGTCCCTATTCGGGCGCCAGTTAAGAATTCTCTTAGGGAGAAATCTAAAAAAATAATTTTTGGGAGCTTGCTCCTCTTTTATTGACGAATCGATTAAGACTAAAGTACAATTTGTTCTTAACCTACGAGGTTAGTTCTGGTTAGTAATTCTGATCGTGGGAACAATGCGAGTGTTTATGCTGGCTTTCTGCTGATGCTGCTTCTGGGTGGTCCGACGGATGTTTATGTTTGTGTCTGGAAATGCTCTTTGCTGGTGACTGGTCGACTGGGTGACATCATCGTGGTCGGGATTGATATTGATTCGGAGAAAGTGTTATGATTTCATATCGCGTGTCAGCGATTTTATATCCGAGGTCTGGTGTATGTTTATTGTTTATATTGGCGCTAATTATTAACTCTAGTGTGCTCAGCGAAGCCACTATAATTGCTAAAAAAGCTGACTAAACAACTTACAGAAACGGAATTCCAAGTTTTTAGACTATTCAAGTATTTTAATGATAAAGTATTCAAGTAAGTCGAAATCGGCGTTAGGTATAGTCTTTAAGGCTTAACCCTTCTTCTTTATCGAGAGACTTTCTTTCTTTTTCATTAACTTTTTTTTTGTTTTCGGGTACAGTGGGTTGTTAGCCTCAGGTCCCTAGCTCACTGACGTGGCTGCCATCTTAAGGTGGGAGGAAGCCACTCTGTCCCTTTCACTGTTAGCCTACAGCAACCGAGATTGCGTACCCCAGCCGGCAACACGTGAACGTAGGGGTAGAAGTTAGTAAACAGAGGTTATGGAATGCACATGTTCACCCTTTGCCTGGAGCCACCCTTTGTCGAGAGACTCTGCAGCTAGTTATTAGAGTTCAAAACAATTAGGTTGATTTGTCTATTTTGGATAGGCTTTACGCGTACTTTATTTTGGTCACTTCTATTTGATTTTGCCGTAAATGTCCAAAATAACGTACGCAACGTCTGCCCAAAATAGATAAATCACTCTACGGGGCTTGTACAACGATCCTACTGACTTTGGCAGCACCATCCAGTCGAGATTCGAACATACGACGACTGGTATCATACCTCGTTAGGCATTACTCATCAGGCATCACACCTTTTTTTTGCGGTGTCCACCTTTTATATAATGTGTCCGTTTTTCTGTACAATGTCTAAAAAATATGATTACTAGGTAATGTTTTTGATGTTAAAGTATAAGTTTTGAACAAAATTTAGTAGTGGTATGGCTATATCAAACAGAGATACTTGTGTAGATATTGAATTTTAATCTTGAGGTGCCCGTCTTTACCGCACATTCCTTAATATTACAATATATTATTATATTGTAATCATATTTATACATACTTATAGTAAATACATATTTACTTGCATTCGGTCATCATAATAATAGATTTGTTATCGTCGATAAAGATTAGTTGAAACATGATGTGATAAGTGCTTTTTCATTCAATTACTTTTTGCGTTAAACAAAACGTTACAGGACACCATTTTGAAGCACCTATTTTATTTTACATAGAAATGCTTATCAAAAGTCAAACAGCGCGATTTTGATTGTACATATATGATTAAAGAAAATCCATAGTTTCAAAAAATTCGGATTTAAATTCTCTGGTATATGGAAATAAATGCAAAATTTTCGTTACGGAACACCATTATAAAAGTACCTGTTTTTAAAGGCCGCTTATCTGGAAAATGCTTTCATTTTTCAAAAAACTCTGTATGAACAAAATGTTACCCTAGTAATGAAACATGTTTTGACGATATACAGTTTTAAATTATTTTGGCTTAAAACTATTGACAGAGAATTAATTGCAGCCTTGCCTAAATGATGAAAAAATCTATATTTTTAACCTCCCACTTGTAAGGTGCATTTTAGCATGAATTGTCAATAAACAATATGACAATTCAGGATTTTTGTAAGCTTTATAGTATGTTTGAACATACTACATACAAATATTTTTAATATTACTACTTTCAAAATTTGCTCTCATGGAATACATGCGCTTGGAATGTGTCCTATACATGGTTTAATATATTCGTCTTATATTAGAGTGTTTATTCAAAGCATCTGAAATTTCCAGAGAAAAAGTTAAAATTAGTTTAAATTATTTAGCAGACCTAGGATGCTATTTGCTCCAAAATGGATGATGCAATCTATTCTGTCAAAATATTGTGCTCAATAGTAAAGAATGTAAGTTTTCTGGTGTATACTGACGTATTTTTGTTGTGTATGTGAAATCCACAAATTGGATCAATCATTATGGCTTGGCACAATCTCACCCCCGTGAAGCTCGAAAAGTACAAAGTTTCGAAAAATATCATTTTCGTAATCAAAACTTATCCAACGCATAATAACCTTTCAATACATTGTAAATGATTAGTTTATGTACCTTCAAAATAGCAAGTTGATGCGATTTCTTGTTTGGGTTGGTTTATACGGGACATTTTTTACAAGCGTTATTTCCGAGTATTTTTGATCGCGAACTTTGAAACCCTGTTTAGGCAAAATAGTTTGCTAATATTATCTGTGCTTCATTCTAAGTTATGAATAAATATGTTATGTTCATGATCATTTTGAATTTAGGTCACCAGTTTTTATAGATATAATAAATTTTCACAAATAAACATTTTTGGTTTTTGGCACAATCTCAACCCGGATGGCGGTAGTCTTCAAAGGTTTGAGATTCGCGCGCGTTAAACGGATATGAGGACTAATTTAAAATTTGACTGTTCTTTCTATTAAAAATATCTGACCTAACCAGTAGTAATTGACAAATTCGTGAGTGTTCAGGAAGATTTGGGTGCTTCTGCTTGTTATTAGATGTATAATTTCCTAGCCAGTCAAGGATTTTTTCGGGTTGGAAATTTTCTTGATTTCCCTGGGTGGGGATGCCCTTATAAGTCTCATACTAAGTTGAAGATTGGACTGGACTTGTGCTTTGCTTGCTGATTACAGCGGGAATGACCTCGTCGGAACTGCGTCGACTTAGTAGCGGACTAAACTGGGTATCGGCTTGACCAAAATAATATGAACATCTCGGTAACTGACAGTAGGTTGCAAATTGGTACTGAAGATTCTTGGTTTGTCAATAAGTTGAAAAATTATATATTTTTAATAGTTATAACTTGTATTTGAATACTATCGCAGGAATTTATATCTGTGTCAAAACCAGATCGTTTTGTTTGCTTACCTGGTTCAAATGTATATTCACTAATTAACTATTAGATAAATCGACTACATCAAACCTTTGTAGGCGAATGAGGTGGGCTCCATCATCATCATCGTCTCGTTTTAGTCTTTTTTCGTAGATTTTTGCATGAAAAATAATAACGTATATATTAAAAGCTAGAAAAGATTTGGTTTTCACGTTTAAACGTTAAGTACAAATGCTTAAAATCTATGTTTTTTTTTGCTCGAATAAAAAAAATCTCTTTGTTTTTTTTCGCACCCCCCTCCCCCTTCAGTGACCCAACACCGGAAGGACATAAAATATTTGTAATGGCCTAACACGGTGTGACGAAAAAATTTTTTTGATATACTTTTCAAGTGACCTAGTGTACGTTGTTAGTCGCACCTAGTACATCATGAAAAGACATTTGACATCATTCAAACACCCCCAAAATTTCAAATTATTGCAAAAAACCCGATTCAATGCACTTATTGGTAAAAGGAACCTTTGTTATACCATCTCATTTGTCATTTGAGATAGAATTCGACACGCCTTCGGAACTTTAACTTTTTGATAACACTATGGTAGTTATCATCAATACATAGGCATGTCTATGTAATATACTGATAAATTTGTATAATATATCAAAGGAATCAAAAAATGTCTTCCTTTTATTTGTAAGTTATTATTTTGTTTTTGAGTAAATAGCGGGGTCGCATTCTGGGGTTTGGTTCAAGTTAGAAACTGGCCGTTTTCCTGGATGTATTCGGAACGTTCCCAGGACGTGTCCGGCTGTGGCCAAGGTAATCCTTGACACTTTATATGACGACAAATGAACTACTTCTGCAATTTCGAGTACTTTAAGATGTCACATGTTGTATTTCAGTTCAGTTCAGAAACTGATTCCCGATCTGAAACATTGCCGGACGTGTTCAGATGTAGCCGATGATGTCTTGAACATTTTATACGACTACCAATGGTCTAGTTTTGCCATTTGGAGTACTTGGAGGTGTCGCATGATGGGTTTATTATGATTCAAGGTGCTTCTATGTTAGGCTGACCAGACGTCCCGGATTGTGCGGGACTGTCCCGGATTTGGATGGCTTGTCCCGGATTACCAAGCGTCCCGGAAAATGTCCCGCATTGATTAATTTTTAAATCGTGCCAGTTGAATGCTGAAACGCTACAGATGAGTTCTAAAAGGTTTTTAAGAAGTTCCCTATTTATGAATTATTGTTGAGACAAGTGCATTCAACTGAAAAATTTGAGTTATTTTGTAATATTTGCCTCTAAATAACTTTGTTATACCGTGAACCGTCGTACATTTGAACGATTGCTCAGCAAACTAACGCGGTTTGTTTTTCATTTGATCAACTGGCGACCTTGCATATGCTGCACTTGTATGAATTGGCCGCCCTGCTATTTGTTATTATTTTGGCGTTTTGATTTAGTTGGCAATTATACCGGCGGCGAATATTTCGTTCTCCCAGCAAACTTTTATCAGAATAGTCGAGAAAACAAATATGGAGGACGCTAGATCAGTACAAACAAAATTTTACTGGACACGTCGTGCAAATTAGCAGAGTTCAAATCAAAAGTGTTAAGATTAAATACTGGCAAACGAACGGAGGTCCATGGTATACTATAGTAGAAGTAATTTAGCAAATAAGTCATTCAATATGCCCGGCCGTCGGTCGTCGTCGTCAGCATGATGTCGGGATGGTTCGTGCTGTTTTAAACAATCATCGCCATACAATTTGATCTTGAACCTCTCGTCGTCAGCTTCCCAGGCGTCTTTCGACGTGGTCGAGCCATCTGGCACGTATGGTCCCCCTGTCACCCGGCATCCTTATGACGTGTCCGGCTCGTAGTCTACCGCCTTTCGTCAGATGTACGATGGGAATCTCCTCAAGCAATGCCTTATGTTTATATGCATACGCCACTCTTGGCTTTCACTTTGTACTCAACCAAATACGGTTCGCAGTGCATGCCGCTCAGACACGGCAAGGGTGCGTATGTCTACCGTGAGCAGCATCACAGATTCAACTCCATAAAGAACTACTGGTCTAATAAGAGTTTTGTACATTGTCAGTTTCGTACGGTGGTATATGTTTCTTGATCGTAGCGTTTTGCAAAGAGCAACGTAAGCTTGCATTCCCGCGTGCATGCGGTGCTGGATTTTTTTTACTAGTGTTGTCCACGGCCACGAGTTATGTCAAATATGCGAACTCACTACCACTTCTAGTTCGACGCCGGCTTACCGGGTTACCGGCATACCGTCCGTAGGATTCGCGCACTTGCCAGTTTGAGCCTTTTCTTTTCATGTATTTGGGCTCCGTTGCATTTATTTTTAGCCTAAACTCCTCCCTTTCAGTCTGGAGTAGATTGCCTCCGCCGTCCCGCATTCTTCCAAAAAAAATCTGGTCACTTTATTCTATGTTCAAGTTTCATATATTCTGGACCTTGTTCCGGACATATCTTCGGAACCGTATATCCGATCCAAATTCTGTTCAATAGAATTCTTCTAGGACACAAAACTTTCCGTTTGTTAGTTATTGCAGTCAAATCAGTCCAGGCATTTTCGAAAAGCAGATGTTTATTGTTATATTTTCACTACTGAGACTATTGAGAATGAGACTGAGACTAAAAGTGGTGAAAAATCACATAGGACTGTTATGCGTTTATGGGCAGTAATAGTAGTTATCATCAACACATATGCTTGTGTATGTAATCTACTGATAAATTTGTAGAATATTCGAAATCAATCAAAAAATCGAGTGCAAAGTTCTTGGGCAGGATTGATATTAAAGGGGGACCCTCACTGAAAAGTCGAAAAACTTGTTTGTTTTGCATTTTCAGAAGCCTTTTATCTTCAGAAATGTTGAGCCCAAAGTATTTTTTGGTACGTAGTCTCGTTGAGAATTTACAGTAAAACTGTGGGATCACTTGAAGGAAAGTGCAACAATCAAGCGGTTCAAACGTTATGCTTAAAAATGTGCTTTTTCAAGGTGTCAATTAGTCGAACGTTTCTCACAGATGGCCAAACCGATTTATGCGCTATTAGTCTCATTTGGTAGGTAATATAGGCTCATAGATCACTATTGAATTGTTTTTTGATTGGATGTTTAATTTGAAAGTTATGGGCAGTCGTGTACAGCATGATAAAATTTACAATTATTTATAACGATTTTAACCAGATAATTAATCAGATTTAAATTATCTTAGTATCAAACGAGAGGCCTTAACGCTATGAACATATCTGTTAAATCTTATTAGAATTGGCCTTACCAGACAAAAGTTATTTGAAAAACATTGATGAAATTATTTACGCAAACTTTACTGATATGAACCAAATAGAAAAAACTTTTTCTATGACTCACGAATGTTCGATTGCTGGGGCGCCATGATTTATGAAATCAGCCGATTTGATGATTGAGGATTCAGCTTCAAATGGGACTGTTGGGGCCCCGTACCTAAAACCAAAAATTCTATTTCAATTAAACTTTTTCTATGACTCACGAATGTTTAATTGCTGGGGCCCCATGATTCATGAAATCATTTAAGTTGAGCTGTTGGGGTCCAAGCTCCGAAAATATTACCAGCTACAATGCGGAGTATTTAAAAGTAGAATAAGTATTTCATCCGCAGTCATTTGACTACTTATAAATATTGAACTGTAGGCTTAAGCTCCATACTTAGTTTACTTCAGTGGCGACGGTCCATTATCGATCCTGCGCTGAATGAATTATGGTCCTCCAGTACTCAATCCTGGGCTACCTTTCTTCAAACCCCTCGAACACCAGCTGAACGTGCATCATCCTCGATAGCGCACATCTATCAGTGCGATGTCTACTCCGAAGTCTACGACCTCTTCTTGATTCTCTGCTTAAAATAATTTTGGCTACTCTTTCGTCGGGCATTCTAAACACGTGACCAGCCCAGCGCAGACTGCCACACTGTATTATCTTCATTATAACAGCATATTTGCATTCTTAATACAGCTCGTGGTTCATGCGTCTGTGCTACATTCCAATTTGAATTTTCCAAATTTTTACACTAAAACCCCAAGCATTCGTCGATCAGCTTCTTTTAGCGTCCATGATTCAAGTCCGTAAAGGGCTACCGAGAGAATTAGTGTTCTCTAGAGCGTCAGTTTTATGCGAATTTGCAAGCTACGGGACTGCAGTTACAAGATGTAATACCTGCGTAAAGGCCAATTCGCAGCTGAAATTAGTCGTTTTATTTTGCGACATACATCGTTGTCACAAGTCACGAGCATACCAAAATATATTCAGTTCCTCTTCGACACCAACACCATTTGGATTTCCACACCATGTCCTTCGTTTTGGCGGTATTAATGGTAAGTCCCAATTTCTCTTTTGATTTCGGTGATGTCGACGTCATCCGCAAAATCAAAAAGCACGTGAGGTCTCATCTGCTATAATGACTCATAATTTTCACTCATCCAGCGTCACACGAATCAACGTAACTAGTTCTATGAGAAAACCATGTCCTAGCGTTAACTGTCACAGCTCATTTCGTTTGACTGAATCGTATGCCGCCTTGAAATCCATAAAAATATTGTAAGTCTGCAAGTTGTACTCCCGGAACTCGTCAGTTACTAGACACAGGGTAAATATCTGATCCATCGTCAAGCGACCCTCATGAAAACCAAGCGCTAACGGTCTCAGTCTAAAACACAGGACAGGGAGAGCACCTATCACCTATGGCAAAATTCTTGCACCTGACCGTTTTGTAGAAACTCTGTTTGTCGTTGCTGGCGAACCTCTCCTCTGGACTAGCGGGCACGTGCTCTTCGTACTGGCGTTTTTAGACGGTGAGTTCTTTTTTTCCGCAGCTCAACCAGGACGAACCAAAAAGATTCGCACAGAGTCTCTGGGATTCCTCACATTGGAATCGTGTGAAGAAATCCTGGACAGGATTCGCACAGATTACCTTGCTTATAGAAGCAGGATTCTTATAGGAGAATCCAAGTGTAGAATCTCAGGGATAGCTATAACTCGGCACGCGAATCGTCTGCACTATGAACTGTTCTGTTCTGACGTCTAGACGCAGTAAGCTACTCATATATATTGAACTGTTGACACCCTATCATTTATAAAATCAGCTTTTTGATACTTGCATTTTTGCATGTAATTAACCCTTTTTTTTAACGAGTGGGGAAATCTGCTATCAGACACCTGAGAAGACAACTCAGGGAGTGGGGTTTGGTATCCCGACCCCCTTACTGGGGCGTGAGGATCCAGACCCACTAAAACCCTACTCGAGTCTCCAGCCTCAATCCCCCCTGGCACCACCTTATCGGTATTACTTCAGGGAGGGGCTATTATGCTTAACGCACACTCTTAGATAACTACTGGACTATGGTAGTTAGGCTGTTTATTCGCCGTTGATCGGCTTTCCAGCGGTTTTGTAGCTCAAGTACGATCTGGGTAGCAGCCGCATTGACCGCTCCCCAGACGTCCGAGCTAGAACACATCCTTTGGACTAAGTTGTCCGGAGTAGTGTCCTGTTCGCTCACTGCCGTCATGTTGCTTCTCACGCCCGCGAAACGAGGGCATATGAAGAAAGCATGTTCTGCAGTTTCCTCAACGTCCGCGCATTCGGGACACGCGGGGGACTCCGTATGCCCAAACTTGTGCAGATACTGTCTTAAACAACCATGCCCTGACAGAATTTGTGACAGGTGGAAGTTGACTTCGCCGTGACGCCTGTTGAGCCACCCGGATAGTTCCGGGATAAGTCGATGTGTCCACCGGCCTTTTGTGGAATTAGACCATGCCCGTTGCCATGTGATCATCGAGATCGATCTTGTGGTACTCCGTATGCCTCTAGTTCCACGTTGGTTAAAGCACTCTACGTCCTCGCTGATGATGATACCAATAGGCATCATACCCGCTAAGACGCAGATTGCGTCATGTGAAACTGTGCGATACGCACTCGCCACTCTCAAGCACATGAAACGATAGGTGCTTTCCAGATTGGCTAGATAGCTTTTGGTACCTAACGCCGATGACCACACCGGCCCGCCATACCTGAGTATGGACTGGACCACGTTGGCTAATAGCCTTCGTTTGCTGCCATATACCGCAGAGCTGATGTCTAATAGCTAGACAATACGAGACAATGCCGAAATAGCTGTGGAAGCCTTCTTGCAGGCATAGTCGACGTGGCTCCCAAACTTGAGCTTGTCGTCGACCATGACTCCCAGAAGTTTTAAGGACCGCGTTGACGAAATAGTGCAGTCCCCAACGCTGATATTTGCTTGCTGTACCGACTTGCGGTTGTTTACCACGATAACCTCCGTTTTATGATGCGCTAGCTCCAGTTTCCTGGATCGCATCCAATCTTCAACAATGCTTATAGAGTGGGCAGCCGTCAACTCAACCTCTCTGATAGATTCACCATAGACTTCCAAGGTGATGTCATCCGCAAAGCCGACAATCACCACCCCTACCGGGAACTTTAGCTTCTACACCTCGTCATACATGACGTTCCACAACACCGGGCCCAGTATGGAACCTTGCGGAACCCCTGCGGTGATTGGAACGCACTTCTGACCCTCCTCCGTGTTGTAGCATAGCACACTATTCTGGAAATAATTTTCCAGGATTCTGTACAGCGACACCGGCACTTGGACGTTCCGAAGCGAGTTGGCTATGGAGTCCCAGCTAGCACTATTAAACGCATTTCTCACGTCAAGCGTGACAACTGCGCAATAGCGAATACCTGTCCTCTTGCGCTGGATCGCCATCTCAGCTGTCTTAGTGACAGACAAGATGGCATCCACCGTAGATTTGCCTTTTCGGAAGCCGAATTGGTTCCTTGACAGACCGTTTGTACCCTCAGTGTACTGTACGAGTCTGTTAAGGGTAACCCTTTCCAGCACCTTGCCGGCAGTATCGAGCAGACAGATCGGCCTATATGACGAGGGGACACCCGGAGGTTTTCCAGGCTTCGGTAATAGAACCAGGTTCTGTCGCTTCCATCTGTCCGGGAAGTGGCCAGCTTCCAGGCATCTAGTCATTACTGCCCCGAATAATTCGGGAGCCTCCAAAATAGCCGCTTTAATGGCCATATTCGGGATTCCGTCAGGTCCCGGTGCCTTGCTCACCTTTAGGGATTAAGCGATCTCAATGAGTTCCTCGTTCGTAACCGTTACTTCCTCCCCGACCTCTAAACCGCCGTCGCCCACGTTACTTTGGATGTTCGGCACGGAGGCCGACCATCCTACGCTATGGTCTGAGATACTGGAACGTCGGCCGTGGGACGACTCAGCGGCCGGAGGCCAGGGCCTTGGCTCGTGACGCGGAAAGAGGCCCTCTATGATCCGCTCCAGCATATCTGGCGATCGCTCTGTGGGCGCCATCACGCGTCTTTGCCATTACGACCCTGTAGGCATCACCCCACGGGTTCGCATTGGCACTGGCACACAACCTTTCAAAGCAGGCTCGCTTGCTAGCTATTATCCCACTCTTAAGCGCTGCGCGTGCAGCAACTAGTGCTACTCGACATTCTGCTCTGCCCTCGTCCGAACGAGCTCTTTGCATAATTCTCCTTGCACGAAAGCAGGCTCCGCGGAGTTCCGCAATTTCTTCTGTCCTCCAGTAAACCGGTGACCTACCATACCTAGTAGGGATGGGAACTATCATTAAAAATCGTTACTGATAACTATCAGTAATTTCAGTACGTTACTGATAACTATCAGTAAATATCAGTAATTTTACTCATCAGGGCATTGAAGCAAAAAATAGGAAATTGTAATATTATAACTACGTTCTTCATTGTAAGTTTACTTTGCAAGTTACCAAGCGGGCTTTTTGGAGGCTCGCGCAACTACGGACTAGATTTTTACCACCCACCAGATATATTGGGAGCACATCGTGCCTACGCATCACACGAATCAGTCGATCAAGACCAGCAATTGCACTTATTGGATAAGCACGGTTTTCCAGATAAACTGGCGCTACTGATCAGGGCTATTGGATCGAGTGGTGTGTTTCGTGCGCATCTCGGGGACACACCCGTCGAGACGCGGCGAGGGTTGACAAGGTGACAAGGTGACTGACATCATAGCTAGGAACCTTGCGATGGTGGAGGCAACCTTCGCAAGATTGAAGGCAGTAGTCTAGGAAGATCAGATTAATAATAAATACGTCAAAGATCACATACATGAAAGGAAGAGGTTCCAAGGGACCAACACGTGCCTCTCACGGATGGTAACCCTTGACGGCGACGAACTAGAAGTGGTAGATGAATTGGTGTATTTTGGATTGCTGGTGACTGCGGACAACATTAGTAAGAAAATCCAGCGGCGCATTCAAGCGGGAAATCGAGCCTGCTTTGCCCTTCGCTATACGCAACGATCAAGAAGCATACGCTAACGTACGAAGCTGATAATGCACAAATCTTTTCTTAGGGCAGTAGTTCTTTATGGACTCGTAAGGTCGCTCACGGAGGATATACGCGCCCTTGCCATGTCCGAGCGAAAGGTACTGCGGATATTTGGCGGAGTACAAACTGAAAGCGAAGAGTGGTGGAGACGTATGAATCACAAACTACAGGCATTGTTTGGAGAGAATCCCTGACGACTGGAAAATTAGCGACGAGTGGCCAAATTTCGAGTTAAATGGAGACGACTGCTTGAATCAGCACGAGCTACCCCGGCTTTAGGCTACTGACATTGACTACGAGATATTGTACCATCCACGTTTATTGTACGCAACTACCGACCAATAATTTTAATCTAACTAATTTTTCTAACGGGACAACGTAACTATATCAGTAAATATCAATAATAGCGAAACCTTACTGATACTTAGTGATATTATTGGTTACTGATAACTATCAGTAGTTAATGATAGTTTTCCCATCCCTAATACCCAGGTCGACTTTTCCTAGGCATGGTGGCGTCACACGCCCCCGACAGCACCTTAACCAAATGATCAGCGTTCGGATCGGGCATATCGCGATCACCGCACTCTCTTCGGATCGCTTCCACAAATACTTCGGGATCGAAGTATGATGTCTTCCATCCACGGGTGGTTGGAGTGTTGGCTCTACCCGCCGCCTGCCGCCTCGTTATCTTACCAGGACCATAGCGGACCGCCTGATGGTCACTGTGAGTGTAGCCATTGTCTACCCTCCAGTCTCCTATCAGACCAGGACTGCCGAATGTCACGTCGATGATAGACTCTGCACCATACCTACTGAAGGTACTACAGGTGCCGACGTTGGCCAGGTCTACGCTGAGCTTTGCCAGAGCCTCAAGCAGAATCCGACCCCTATGGTTCGTGCGACGACTTCCCCACTCAACCGCCCAGGCGTTAAAGTCGCCCGCCACAACCACCGGCCTTAGACCAGTCAGCACAACTGATACTCGGTCTACCATCCGCGTAAACTGCTCGATCGACCAACTCGGCGGAGCATAACAGCTGCAGTAGAACACTCACCCACTTTGGCAACCGCAAATCCCTCGTCTGCAGTTGACACAACCTCTTGAACCGGGAACCTGCTTGTCGTCCATATAGCCGCCATCCCGGACCTATCCGAGACCTAGTTACCGTTTCCGGCAGGGATGCGGTATGGGTCCGAGGTGATGGCAATGTCCGTCGACGACTCAGTAACTGCTTGGTATAACAGCTGCTGGGCCGCGTGGCAGTGGTTCAAGTTTAGTTGTGTTACCTGCACTACGCCCGTGTTTTTGTCGCCGGCGCGTCTGCCGGGCACTTTGGGCCTCCCGTTATGTGCTTAGCGTCCCATTGGCCTGTACATATCAGGCACTTGGGCGGCGTAGAACAGTCCTATATGGCTATATGGCCCGCACCGCCACATCTTCTACATAGGTGGCTTCTGTCAGGCCCCTTACAGCTCCAGGACTTGTGCCCTCGCTCAAAGCACCTGAAGCAAGCCTCCGGCTGCTGGAACACGCTCAGTGGGCATACGGACCATCCCACCTTCAGCTTGGCCGCCTTCAGGGCTGTATTTCCGTCTACCAGTGGAAGTCTTATAGTTGCTACCTAGGTTCCCACCGGTCCCTTGCGCAGACGAACTGCTTCGGTAGTCACCACCACGTTACATTGCTCCTTGAGAGCTCGTGTCAGTTCGACCGCTTCGGTGATCTCGTCCAGGTTTTTAAGCTGGAGAGTCATCTCAGGCGTGAATATTTGATTTTTTAGTTTTACTTCGGTGATCTCGTCCAGGTTTTTAAGCTGGAGAGTCATCTCAGGAGTTAGTACGCGGATCTGTATGCCATCACCAAGGACCTTTTCTGCCAGCACTTTGTAGGCAGAACCCTTCTCAGTGGCATCCTTTTTGAGCTCAAGGATCATATCACCGGTGCGGGAGCGGCGGATACTCCGCACATCCGCGCCAAGACCCTTCAGCTGCTCGTCCCCTCTCATGGCCTTCAAAACTTCTGCGTAACTCAGCCCCTCTGTTTTGAGGATAAGGGCATCGCCTTTGCTCCTCTTTTTTCTGACCACTTTCGGTGGAGTTCGATCCTCCTCCTTCTTCCTGGCCTTCCTCTTTTTCACTGTTTCCCACTGATTGTCGGGCGCTAACTGCATCTTATTGCCCTCGGTGGGTTCCTCTGTTTGCTTGCGACCCTCAACGATCAAGCGCTTCTTCGGGCCCGTGGGGGTTTGTTCCCCTGGGGACTGCCTTGCGCGCTTAGTGGATACCTTGTTGTCACTGGACTGCTCCGTAGTCGCAAGGGCCACGGTGTGGTCAGTCGTTGACAGGCAGGCATCCGTTTGTACACACCTCGATACAAATGCCTTCTCTACCACTTTTACTCGTGCTTCGAGTTCACTGTGTTCTTTCGTCGCAGCACGCATGGTGCCCCGAAGCATGAGCAGACTTTGTTTCAGGTCCTTCGCTAGGGTGCTGCGGCCTACCACGAACTCAATAATGGCATCGAGCTGATGAGACGCCGCTACCACTCTTGGTAGCATGTCTCTCTTTCCTTCCACTGCTTTTATTAGCGACGGGCCATTCATCGCTGCGTCCGGCGTAGATGCAGTTGGAGCGACAGGTGTGCCGCTTTCCTTTCCGCTTACGCTGGCGCTTCTACTCGTATCCATAGGCGGAGATCGCTGGATACCACCTCTTGCGAACGGATTATCTAATCCGCCCGCGCCCACTGAAGTTACGTTTTTTTTATTTTGATTATTTATATAGAATCCCACGAGTTGAGGGGAAAGAAGAGTCCGCCGCATCAGAGCCCCTTATGATGCGGTAAGGGCTGATTACTGTGGAGAGCGCTCTGGTACTCCACAGGCTCCGTTTGAGGCTGAGTATTTATAGAACCCCCCCCCCCCACCATTCATCCCTCGGCACGGGTCGCATGACACCTTGGATTAGGGGTTTATCCATTCACGTTTTTACTTTTAGCCATGGATAACAGCTATTCAACCATCCTCCTTTAGGGGCTTTGGACCCTCTGCTCAGGTTCTCAGTATTTTCAGGTTCATCGAACATGCTTCTACCGAGATCCGTCATTTGCAGGCGGAGAGTTCACACTCAGCTCTCGCATGAGTGCCCCCTTCTCTGACCGCATACGACCCTAGTTTCCGCCGGTTGTCCGGTTTCCACTAAGGAACGTATCCCGGATGGTACCACGAGGAGGTAGAGATAGAGGTTGCTAAATAAGAGGCTGTGGAACTTCGTGGTAGTTCTGGACCGCATTATTCAACCATTTACCATGTAATTAACCCTATAACTTAAAATCTGCAGAAATATAAATGGGTGATAGATGAGGAAAACGTTGCATTAGTGGCAAAGATGCACAGTGGCACTCATCCGAATGTGGAAAGTGCTCTTCTGGGTTCGCTGAAGGACGGTCAGTAAAAAATCAAATATTCACGCTGCGGTAGTTCCTCCAAAAAGTCCATGAATACAGAATTCAACGCACAATTATTTAATTGATTTCAAAGTTGCGTATGATACCATCGACCGTAAAATCAGGGCCATTCTAACCTCGCAGGGGACTTTGTCAACGTGATGGTCCCTCATGTGGGCTGTTCAACATGCCGCTACAGGCTGTTATGAAAGGATCAACACAGGCACAATCTTCAGCAAATCTAGTTAGTTCGTCTGCTTTGCCAATGAAATGGATATTGTCGATAGAACAACATCTGTGGTGGTGGCTGAACAAACTAAAACTCAAAGTAGCGAAGATTGGGTTGAAGAAAAATGCGTCCAAACTAAAGTACCGTGAACCGCTAATATGGTTCACACGCTAGAAGCTGGTGACTCGGTCCTAATAGCGACTGAGTTTGTTTTGTTTCGAGCATCGAGCCGCTATGCTGCCCGTTCTCCCGGTACTCGACACTCGACAGTGCCTGAGTCGAGTCGAGTTGCACAACATGACTTACAAAATAGAGCCCATATTCATTCGATTTACTGTCCTTGTAACGCAGATGTCTTTTGAGTAGATGTCATTTTTTGTGTTAATTTACTATCATGTGAATATAGCAAACTGGGGCCCCTAATCTGAAAGGTCCGGCGGGCCCTTTGGCTCCCAGTCCGCCCCTGACTGAGATACACGCACCATCGCTGAAAACATATGGTTTCGAGGAGAGCGCGTTTAAACTATTGTACAGCACTGCACTTTCCTTCAAGTGATCCCACAGTTTTACTGTAAATTCTCAACGAGACCACGTACTGAAAAATACTTTCTTCTGAAAACCAGGCTTGTCATTTCCTCACTCATTGTGCAAAAAGTGCAACTTGTTTTCATTCAACACAATGAGCAGAACTGCTGCCACAAATGAGAAATACATCCACGCAATGAGAAACAGACCAAAAATAAAGAGAAATATAAACAAACTTTAGATTCTCATTGTGCGTAAAATGAGAAACTTTCGAAATCGCTCGTACTGCAGTAGGCAACGGCACGGGAATTACATTGTTGTCATATCTATCATCCACCATCGTCATATGCAACATTTTTTGCACTGTTGCCGCCGCGAGAAGTCTAAACAGTTTTTTTTTGTGCTAACACTTTGTTGCTCAGTTTATTCCTTAATGAGAAGAACAATGAGCAGGTTGCTGAGCAATCGCGATCAGTAAAAAAGAGAAAAGTTTAAACAAAACGGAGCAACATAAATCGCGACTGAGTAAAGTGTGAATTTTTCTCTTCTCTTTTTTTATTCTGAGGAGGAATCATCCCTGCTGAAAACGCAAAATACACAAATTTTTCGAATTTCCAGTGAGGTCCCCCTTAAATATCAATCCTGCCCAAGAGCTTTGCACACGATTTTTAGATTACTTTTAAATATTCTACAAATTCACCAGTATATTACATATTCATGTATATTAGAGTGTCCCAAAATAGCACTATGTCAGAAAACCCGGGGGCTCACCCCTCAAATGATAGTTTAGGGTGTCACAACAAAACTTTTATATGACGTCAACATTGGTTGACGCGATTTAGGGGTCGCACATTGGAGTTTTATGAAAAAATGGCATTTTTCAGGAGTAGACTCAAAAAAATATTTTTAGCAATGTTACAGTAATATTTTTTTTTGTGGGTACGCGGAGTGGGACGCGTTTACGGGATGCTGTCTCACTTATATCAAACTCCATATCCAATATTGCGCTATTTTCAGTTGTACATAATTACCAAACTACAGATCTATTAGTATATTATCAGTTTTCAGGTGGACGAAATAATTATATCATTCATTCAGGGTGGCCACTCAGTCAGGAAAATCGGGAAAACCGGGAAAAAGTCGGGAATCACTAACAGTCGGGAAAAAACCGGGAAAAAGCCGGGAATTTCACAAATAAACCGGGAAATACCCGCCTGAGAAGTTTATTTTTTCAATAGCTGCATTTTTTCAATCAAAATCTCCAAGGAGCCTTTCAGGTTTTTTTCATCTCGCCACTTCAGTTTGACTTCAGCTCAGTTCATTCGCAACTTCTACGGGATTGTGATTTGAACCCGAACCTCCCTCCACTATCCTCTTGGTCCGATTAACAGCGTCCAATTGACCAAAGTGCGTTAGTTCGGCTGGTCAATACTTACTTAGTTTACTCACGAGTTAGATCGACACCAAACTAGCAAATGGCACCTTCACTAGTCATTCACCGAGCGGAAAACAAAATACTGTACTGGTCACTTAAGGATTTTGACATATATAAAATCAACACTTTGCATAACTTCAGTTTTTACCTTTGTTATACTATAACAAAGGTTTAGGAATTGGTCGAAAAACACGAAATCGATCCGAGGCCCGGAGGGCCGAGCCACATATACCAATCGACAGGGTTCGACGAACTGAGCAATGTCTGTGTGTGTGTGTGTGTATGTGTGTATGTATGTGCGGGGCGCAACTTTTCTATCGCCTGTTTCTCGGAGATGGCTGAACCGATTTGTTCGCTATTAGTCTCATTTGAAAGGTATTATTGCCTAGTATATCACTATTGAATTGTTTCGTGGTCCGACTTTTCGTTTGAAAGTTATAAGTAAAAACGTGAAAATTACGTGACACGATTTTCTCCGGAACCAAATGACCGATTTCAACGATCTTAGTATCGAATGAAAGCTCTTATTAAGACTAAATTTTTCGAATAAATTTTATTGAAAACAAATGAGTAGTTTAAAAGTTATGTTTAAAAAACCTGTTTTGACAAGGTAATAATTATCGCCTGTTTCTTAGAGATGGCTAAACCGATTTAGGCGCTATTAGTCTCATTTGAAAGGTAACATAGCCTAATAGATCACTATTGATTTGGTTTTTGATTGGACGTTTAATTTGGAAGTTATGAGCAATTGAATATAACACATTAAAATTTACAATAATTTATAACGATTTCATCCAAGATAGTTTATCTAGTTTGATTTATTTTGGCATCAAAGTGGAGGATCTGGCTACACTGCTAGCAACGGATACGCAGAAACTACGCGCTCCTAAGTTTTAATTATTTTGTGAGAAATTGTGCAGGATATTTGCGAAAAAAGTTGTCGGAATCATTCGGTTGGCTTCAACGCATGCGGGAAAAGTGGATTTTGTTAGGTGAAAGCTAAGATTACCGTGAAATATGTCGAAGAAAATATTGTGTTTTCTGTGATTAAAAGTGTGGTGTGGAACACATGGAAAAGAATCGGAGTATGCAGTACGTAACCGAAGAGCTAAATACGTTCCCAAGTGAAAATGTCCATATATGATTCAGGGAAGTGCAAGAAAAAAATGCTTTCAGATGATAAATCGATCAGTCCATAAGTTTTTTTTAGGATGGACGACAATGCCACATTGCAGTTAGGAGTCAATATGATGAGTGATTTTAGATCTTATATTTTATTGATTTGTAAATATGAAACCATTATATTCAATTCATTTATTTAGAAACTTCAATGTACCAAATAAATGGTATCACGAGGTTGAGCCATATTCTATCATCTTATTTACATCTTTCTGATGCCATTTCAACATTTCAACACATTTCAGTTATGAGAAGGTGTATGTGAGAGGAAACATATTGCCTGTAATTCGCGACTACGAAGCTGAAAAAGATTTTTAGGCCTGTTCGCACTTATACGAGGTCCCATGCCGAACTGTCATTGTATGAATGATGACAAAAGCAAAAATACTTCCCTCTTCTTTTTTCTCACATAAAAACCAAACAAATATCAGCATATCAGTAGTCGCGAATTGGGAAGACATCCTGTAAATATATTTTTCAGCACTAGATTTAGGGTAAAGAACTAGTTTTAAGCAGTCTAAGCGGGTCACTGATTGTTTTACCTTATTACAAGCGATGGGTTGACTAAGTGGGGGATATCAGCATACCAATCTTCTTGCTATCTTTAGTTCTTCAAGCTGTTACCATTGGAAGACACTATTGTTGAGCTAAACTTTTGATTTTTCGCTTTAAAAGTTGGAGCGGTGGAACTAATTTTGAACACACCGAACCCATTTTCACCCGCAAGGTGCTGTTTTCAGCAATCCTGAAATCTGAATTTTTTTACGTCCCGTTAAAAAATCCCTCGAACTTTTCCCCCTATTCAGTAAGTTCGCGTTCCTATCCGCGACCTACTAATCGGCATCTGATGCGTAATCGGCATAGCGTATCGGCATATGCGTAAAATGCCATCTGTCTAAATTGTTTATCGGGGCATACACTCACCGCACCGTTCGGCAAACGGTATTCGTTGTCTCTTTTATTCTCTGGTGTTCTTATGGGAAACTGCGAGTTTGACGTCTCACTCGCTGTTCATAAGGATGGTGGGAGAACAAAAGAGGCAAACATAGAAGTGCACACGATCTAACTTTAGAACAGTGTTGTCAAAGCAAATAACATTGAAACACATCGTTGCTTCATTAAATCACTGAAAAAATCTTCGAAAATTATTGAAAAAGCTGTCTTTTGTGTTGTTTTTAATAAAGAAAAAATAATTATGAACATACATTTCTCTTAAAAGTATTGAACCACGTTTTCACCATAGGAGGTTTCAGTTAATTTCAAACTTAAAATTCTTATTTCCAGAACCGAAACAGTATCTTGGCAACACGATAGTTCATCAGTTGTGCTGCAGCTGCTGCTACTGGTGAACAGGTTCCATCAACTCAGAATTTGTTTTCAGTTTTGTTAGAAAATAATAAAACTTTCGGCTAGTGACAAAGCCTTAGATAATAGAAAAAAAGATAGTGAATAATATGGTATGTGACAATTGAGTGCTTGACTTTCAGAGTGGTTGTAATCAGTGCTGAAAATTTGATGAATTCGTTAGTAGCGAGGTGGCGATTGCTGAAGAGCAGCTGAAAAATGTACGTTTTTGGACAACAATTTTTAATTCATCATATTTCTTGTCGGAAACCCAGTAAATTGTGTTTTTGTGAATCAAATGTATGGTTAAGTGATTTGTGAAGATGATCCTATCAAAAGATTTTGAAAATATGAATAAAAAAGTGCATTTTCGGATCATTTATGTTCAACTGATTAAAATAGGTAACACTGCTTAACTCGTTCCTTACCCTATGATGAATGTGTGCTGTGTTATTCAGCATAAGAAGTAAGATTTTTTTTTGTTATTCAATTTGAAAATTCCCCGCGTGTTGGAAGAGCCAGTACGGTAGGCTTATTCGAAGCAGTGAATCTCATTTCATTAGCGTATTCTGTTATTATTTCATTCGCGCTGTGATGCTGGTATGTTTACCTATCAGCTAAAAATTTTTGAATCAAATTCTTACTGAAACATGTTCTAGGATTGACCAATCTGAATCAACTCGTGACTACCAAAATATGTTGCAGAAAAGCATTATTAAAATATAATTATACAGTTTTTTCTATCTATAGTCTAGATCATCACCGTGACACATAAACAGCATGAGCATGAGAAACAAAGCGCAATAGTGTTAGAAATTCAAATCAGAAATTGAGGCTTTTTTATGTTTACCTATCTGTTTTGAATGCATTTTCATGAAATTCAACTCTTTCCTTCTCGGTGCGATTTTTGTTTTAAATCAAAATGTTCTAAATTTGTTTTAAAATTAAATATAATACACAATGGAATATAATCGACAATGGAACATTGCCAAATCGGTCTTAACAACAAACCGGGTCGATTAAATAATTACCATTCATTATTCATTTAGTTCCCTACCAAAGACAGTAATACGGTTGCCGACTGCCACAAGCCGAAGATGATCTGAAGTTGTTATTTTTTTTAAAGGCCTTCAGGTCGTCGCGTGCTTTACGTGGGTACATTCTATGCATCGGGAAAAATAGCAAAGCTCCTGGATTCAAGGCCTTGCCTGCGAGGGGTTTCTAGCAAGGCGTATAAGTGCGTGCGTATAATGGGGGACTACTTTTGTAACCTTTTACGCTTTAGGCTAGTAATAAATGGTAACCAGTGTGATAATCAATGATAGTCTTGGGTAATCATTGGTAGTTATTGTTAATTTTTGATGATCGCAGGAGTATGGTTGCCGGAAATTAATGGTATTCAAAAGTAATCAAGGGTGGCTTCTTTGAAGGTGCGTAGTAGTCGGGGCTGTTGGAAGCTTGGTCCCTCCTTTCGCCCATTTATTGTACTTTCGAAAGCTTACTGCAGGGTTTTTATATCGTGGATATGAAAATATAGCAAAACTCCCTACGACCGGTTGTTTGGAGTTCAATTTGCTACTAATAATGACAATATGTATCGGTAAGAGCCCAACAATATTACGACTGTTGGTTTAAACTATCTCCAAACATAAATCTGTTCACATAACTAAATTATCTTAAACAAGCTTTTCGAAACTGCCGGCTCAATAAAGGTATAATATAAGAATAACGCAAAATAATAAATATAAAAAATACATAATAATATCTTTATAAACAAACAACCGATCACATCACGTATCAAGGTGAATCCTGATCCAACGAAACCTACCTTACTAACAAAATTCAACTCCTTCCTGTAATCTTTGCTGGGATGCAGAGGTTAACACGGTCCCTAAAACAACAAAGATTACACTAACACTCCTTCCCCAATCCCACCTGATTGCAAGGACGTGGCCGGCGCAGTTATTGATCCTTCATATATCGAGTCACTGAATTTTGCACAGTGAGAATGACCGGTCACTCCCAACCACATTCGTTTGATTCATTGTGCAATTTCACTGATTCGGATCAATCGCTGAGTGCAACCATTGATATGTGCAATCAGTCTAAGCTAAGCTAAGCTTTGATTTATTTTGGCATCAAAGTAGAGATTTTAATGCTGCAAATATATCTGCAAAATTTCAGAAGACTTGGTTTTGCCGATCAAAAGATATTAACCCTCCAACACTTGTGCCAACTTTTGTAATACGGTTACTCGCGCACACAATGGTCCAAAACCAAAAAGACATGCGCTCTAGAGTTTTGACTGCGAAAACTTGGTTTCAAATTTATGGAACCTTAGTAAGAATTTCTTGAAATTGAAAGCTCTATGGTCTGGTGGAATTTAAATTTTGATTAATCCCCCTAAAAGTGAAATAAAAAAATTATTTTTCTTCAGCTTCAATATAACATATTGATGTGTTCTGCAAAGTTTTAGAACATATTATTACAAGAATTTTTGTTGAATACAGTAACCTTCTATCTATTCAGCGAAGATAGCAAAATCTTATTTATTGTGTATATGAATTTGTTAAATCAGTTTTTCTATTTTAGCTCTTTTTGTAATTATTGTATGACTTGTTCATGTACTACAAAATTGTACAAATAGTAAAACTACACAACTTTGCTGAAAATAGCATACCTCTATGTTTGCTTGTTTAGGAACCGTAGAACTTTGATTATAAAAAATACCCAAATTTTGACCCCGAATTACTAGACTACCAGCAGACGGATACATTTTAAACATTTTACATTTGCTGATAGTTTTGCTGCATACAGACACCATTTTTCCATATGAAGAAATGAGATAAAATTCCAGTTGGGGTCAATTGCGGTACACCTCACATGCTGACTGCTTCGTTTCTGTTTCTGCTACAATTTAAAATATTAATGCATTGAATAATTATGACATTTTGCTCATAACAAGGTAATTGAAGAATATACGTTAGTTAAACAGCGATTTGTAACTTTATAACAATATGGCATTCAAAAACCTACACGTGTTGTACAAAATGTGTGAATAATTGAAGGTTAATAAAAATTGATGAAATTTATTGATGTCAATCAAAAAGAATGGCATTACAGGAATTTATGCATAGTTCAAAAACCTATAAACTAGACCTTTACTACGGAATGTATATGTTAAAGAATAATATTTCCTCTTACAACTTGCTTTTATTTGCACTTACTCAAATTAGTAACAACCAACTTACCCTTTCTCAGTAATTTCATGAAAAAAGGAACTATCAAAATTTATAAGTGCTGCTATTTTGTTCAAATTTTGTAAACTTATTCAATTTCCAAAAATTTTATGAAAACCAACGCACTACGCAACGTTAACCAATAGATGAATTATGTTCCAAAGACGTGTCGATTTCTATCTCAAAGAGCAAGTAAGACCGTATAACAAAGGTTCCTTTCACCACTAGGTGGATTAAATCGGTTTTTTTTCACTAGAAGAGTGATATAGAAAACTATTTTCCAATAAAAATAGGTTACACGTACTTGAATGAACATTTCAATGATGAATGAATCATTACTTAAAAATTGTTTCTCCCAGTACCAGACACTTAACAGAAATCATAAAATAAACCAATTAAGGACTTTTTTTAATATTTTTGTCAAAATGTTTAAAATCTCTTATTGCTTGCATACTTGTTGACTAAAGATCGCCTTGAATAAAAATCAACAGTTTGTTATACTCTATATTGATGCTTTTCTGTTTTCTATGAGAAATTGATCATCAACAGGTTTCCTTATTTTCTCATATTTAAGATAACCGGTTCGGGATAACTAATGTTTTCTTTCTTCTCATTCTTTGTTTTTGCAAAATCTTGATCAAGATTTTCAAGAATCTTCAAGAATTTGACTCAACCAAGTAAAACATTTTGCTGTTCGGTATTGGGGGACGGCTCGGTTTCTGGTACTAGGTGACGGAAATCGCGGAGTACAATCTGCATTTTTTAAGGAATTAGGGTAAATGATTTTGAAATGGACCTAGTCGAATTCTGATCTTGAATGGACCTATTTTTAAATAAGAATTTTGGGATATAATTATCAAGTCTTTGTACTGTATTTAGCTTTTATGTTTATCTTTAATCATTTCTGAACGTAAATATACTAAAATTAAATTAAAATTATAGCCAAACCCACTTTATTGCCGCTTATTTAAAAGTAGCTGTTTTTCAGCGTTTTGACAGTCACCATAGAGTATTTTCAAACTGTTACTACCCGGAACCCTTCTGGTTTGAAATAAAACAATACTCTTAAAATGATGCTAAAATATGTGTAATTTCAATTTAGGTATTTAAAAGTTCAGTAAAACCAGTAAAATCTTCAAATTCCTTAAAAATGTTAACCCCCTTTTTTGATCTTGAATGGACCTAGTATTGATTTTAGAATGGACCTAGTTTTGCGCTCCGAGATATCACTGGCGGTAGCTATCATTGCCTACCACTAACGAACCCGCCGTTGTATATTCCATAAAACTGCTTGTTGTCACTATAGTATCTCCATTTATAATTAATCTATAAGCACGGGATGTTGAAAGAGTAGGCTTGATTTATAGCCTAAATAAAAACTTAATTATATTGATAAAACTAACTATCACTCATCCTTTTTCGTAGTTGCTTCATAGTGTTTGTACATTGTAGCCTCTAGTTTTGAAACTAAAAAGTCTTCCTAATTAGTTAGCTAACATATGCCATTTTATGCTTAAAACAATATAAACTTAATTTATTCTCAGTATTGTACAAAAATTTTAACCATCTTGATTAAAAGATAAGATGGATCAAAAGATAAGAGGGATACTAACTGCCTTCTGTTAAGGGGGCATAGTACCTTTTCAATTTTTTAAAACATAATTTTTTTTATTGATTATTTCGAAAGATTAACATTTTGACCATATGTGTTTGAAGTCGTTTGCATGAATTCCAAATATTGACAAAGTTACAGCTATTTGTACCGCGCATGTCTGGAGCGATTAAACAACGAGTAAAAACTTCAACGTCGTTTTTCTCGAAACCAGGTTTTGAAAGTCGGTACCATAAATATCTCAAGAACGGCTCAAGAAATTCTTATGATTCTTTTTTTGTTTGAAAGCCAACAAAATTATCTAGTGTTTGACCCATCCTTTTCTTGATATTGTAATTTTTGAATTTTTTAGAAACGTTTAAAGTCAATTTTTTCGCTTCAAAACCATACTTTTTTGTTTCAATGTCCGCCATTTTGTTATGTGTTCGAATTCTAAAAAAGGATGGTAAGGTAAAAATGGTTGGAATCAAAAATTTTTTCATGGACAAATAACGTCCTGTATTTTCCATATAAATACAGCAAAAAGTTTTGCTGTAAGTTTAAGTTTTGACAAAACTCAGATGAGAAATAGTTTAAACACGTTAATCAAGCATATACCAAAGCTTCAAAACACCTTTAGCGCGCTGACCGAAAACCCTAAGGCCAATAAAATTCAACCGGATCTTTTAATCGAGCAAAAAACATGGGTTTGAAGCATTTTTATTTAAAGTTTAAGCGTGAAAACCAAATCTGTTCTTGCTTTTAATATATACGTTATTATTTTCCATGCAAAAATCTACGAAAAGAAGACAAAAACGAGAGAATTCGGACAATTTTCGGAAACTCCGAATTCGAATTTCCATTTCTGTTTCGTGATAGAAGTGTTAAGTATTTTTCATTCACTCACTCACATTTTACACTCACACACTCTCACTTCACTCACATTTTACACTCATTTTTCGAGTTTTTCAGGCTGTAGAGCCCACGGACAATTGATTTTATACTCATATCCTCCAAATTTTTTTTAGCCCCCCGATTTTTCAAGCCAATTTCCCAAGGGGGGGTGACTAAAACTTAAAAAATATTTTGCAAAGGCCTTATATTCCACCGATAAGTAAGCAGGTTGACTTCACATCACCTTTTGGTCGATTGACAGATAGATTAAAAATCAGTTTAGTAAAATATTCAAAATCATGTAACCGGACCAACGTTGTACTACGTCATCCGTGGTCGTATCTTATACACAACCCCTCTGATTTTATTCTTGGGGGATGTAAAGTTTTCTTTAAGCACCTCTCCCCTTTGACTTGTGACAAAATTAATACCTCCTTGTCCACCGAAATTGAGTGACCCTGAGATCTAAAATATTCATTTTTGAAACTTTCTCTTTTCTATCTGGTACAGTTCTTCATCGACTATCATTTGAAATTAAAACCTAGTATCTAAGCTTACCTTTAAACCTAGTAGAATTACCAAGTCTAATTTTTTCAAGCACCATTTACAGTATGATTTCGAATTTGACAACAAATGCGTGTCGCATATGTTGCCAAAATCGAAACCGTGGCAAAATCTAGACCATTTTTCAACTGAAAAAATTGCATATAAATGTGTCAAAAATTGAATAATTACCACTAATTAACGAATTTTTCACGATTGCAACGGTTTTATATTCAAAATGTTCGACAGGGGCTGTCGCAAACCTTTAGATGCTTTGCAGTAAGACGTAGTCCTACGTCAGTAAAAAGTCTGACCTTTCGAAATATGTAGTCACTAAATAAAAACACGAACCCCACTGTACTTGATAAACTACGTTTAATACAAGTTATATTACATATTTTTAATGAATGGTTTAAATTTTTGAAACTAATAGGCGACATAATTTTTTTATGACGTGGAAATCGTTTCAACCATATCTGAACAATAGGTAATAATAAATTCCCAATATACAAATGTCACACACAGATACATACACAACGCATATCAAGTCACTGAAACATTGCTCAATTGTTGGGCTGATATAAAAACAAGACCCTCGGTGACTGTGACCGATTTCAAATTTTTCAACCGACTTTCATACCTTTCTAACAGAGTATAAGAAAGGTAAAAGCTGTTCAACCTTGTGTCCTATTAATAAATAACAGTAGTATAGTTGTACTATAAAAAAAAATTCTTTGTTATTATTTTGTTAATTTACATGGCAGAAACTATGACAATCCTAATTTAGGTCCATTTCAAAATCAAAAATAGGTCCAATTCAAGATCATGTTGGGTCCATTCAAGATCAAAAAAAGGCTTTGGCAAAAAACGATATATTTAATAAAAGTTTCATCAATTATACATTTTTAAAGTACTGATAATGTAGAAAAAAGGTGGTACTTTCCAACAAATAGTAACATCACCACATATTATTTATAAATGACGAGTAAATTGAGCAGGAGTGCGAGTGGTGGTGTTAAAAAGCGCTAAATAGGTCCATTCAAGATCAATTACCCTAAACATCTTTGGGGAAAAATGAACAATGGAGCTTAGAAAATATTTAATGAAAGATATTTTATGGATGAAAAATGAAATTTTGTCTGACCGAATAATGCAGTAATGCTGATCCGAAAATTAGCCGAAACAAAACAATTCGATCGGCGGTAGATAAAAACTGTGTTCATGGAGGAATCTGATATATAAAAACACATATGCTAATCTTTTCCAAATTTATGCTCAAGATTTCAAACATCTAGTTATTGCAATTTTGATTCAAGAATTATTCTAGACAGTAGAACTTGTGAATGTTATGGTTTGAACATTCTTTTTACTATCTTAAGATAAAATATAATCCTTAAAGCATGAGTTTCTAATACGCATTTTGTTAACCTTCCGTTACTCGCGCTGTTGTATTTTGTACAACACTTGTAGATTTTTGGATGCCATTTTGTTTCAAAGTAACAGATCGATATCAAACCAATGTGTATTCTTCAATAAACTTATTATTATCAAAATGACATATTTATGTAATACATTAATGCTTTAAACATTCAGAAAAATAGATCAGCATAAACCGAAATCGCAGAAACGATGCAAGCGACGTGTGAGGAGTACCGGAAATGGTCTACTGGAATTTTCTCTCGTTTCTTCTTAACGGAAAATAGTTTCTGTATGCAGCAAAATTATTCAGTAGTTAATGATCATTCCGAAGGTGTACAAAAGTTCGCAATTTCGTTACTGCACGGCGCTAGTGTATGGGTCAGCTTTCTGAATGTGTTGTATCTACGGAATCTATTCATTCGCAAGGTCTTGCTTTCAGAAAATGTTTTAGTGTACCAAAAACGCTAGGCAGATGAACGGAAGTTTTAAATTTTCACTTTTAAATAATCACTATGTATTATTACTGTGCAAAAAACTTTCTAAACATTCCTGCCCAAGCGAATCAAAACACCCCATTAGCCCTACTTTTTAAGCTGCCAACAGCAGAAATTATTTCATCCTATGTTTTATGTGTAAAATATTTAAGATAATATGATAACTACTAGAAAAAAAATCTATTTAATAGAATATTACATCGTTTAGGAATGATAAAATGATCTTTCCTAATGCAACAACCTGTATATGGCTGCAATTGTAGGATGTACAATTTTAGCGTATTTGAGCGCCGTCTGGGGTCAAACTTATAAAATATTATCCCCCAAAGGAAAGGTATTGACCTACTGATTAACTTTGCTGAAGACAGTAGTTTTCTATATAGCCAGGATTCCGAGATATTCCGAGATAAAAAGTGTTGAACAAAATACGATGTGCGAGTATCCGTGTTACAAAAGTTGGCGCGAGTAACGGAAGGTTAAGATTCCATCTGTTTTATATGATGCATCTTGCCATTTAAAACGGGCAATAACAAGGGGAAAATATATTCGAACATTGGATTGCGAGAAGCAAACTAACAGTGATAAAAAATTGTGCTATATACTCCTAATTAAATTAATCCTATTGAGGGTACAATCTAGTTCCATCCTGTCCGACGTAATAAACATTTGATGATTTGTTATAAACCATTCGGACTTAAATTGGAGTTAATAGGCCGTATGAATAAAACAGTTTGCTTTGTTTTTCCCGTGTAAATCGTATGGGAGAGTTTGCTCTAACTCTTTTATGCATACGGCCTAATGGTACGTGCCCCACCCCAGTGTGGGATGGAATCTGGACAGGCCAGTAATTAACCTTCTAACGGGCAACATAGAAAAAACAATGTGATCAAGCTAATGATATTTTTTCATGAAATTTAACTCAAAGTTTGATTTTCATGAAAAAATATTTATCCAGAGCAGTGCCAGAAAACGAATAGTCTAACTTCTTTTTTCATTTTTCGTATCTAACGCTCAACCCAGATATTTGTTCAATTCAGATATATTACAAAATTGAAATAAATCATTAATGAGTGATTTATCATAGAAAAAAATTAAGGTCAATCAATTTTGCTCTAGATGACCTTTTTCTTCAAACGTAAGAAAGGGAAAATTCGCGGAACATTTTTTTGCAATTTAACTGAATTCTTGTTTTTCAAAAACATCAACATATTAATTTTAAAACAAATTTCATGTGTAGCTCATGATATTACACGTCACAAAATTTAGGTTTTCTTGCCCCAGGAACTGATCCCTAGCCAAATCATACATTTTCTCACAAACTTATCCGCTAAAATAAACTTGCATCCCCTAGGAACCATCCCGCGAGAAGGAACTTTGAAGAACTTGACCGCCGATCATTGGTTGAAAACGACTTTCGTCAGCACCCAGTCGTACAACTTACATGCCCGAATTCTGGCCATTTGCTCGGTACTACTTGTAGCCTTCCATATTCGCCGCACAGTGTAGTAGTTATCTTCAGTTTTTTCTCCAAATCAATCTGAGATATTGGGATTAGCCTCAACTTTACCCGATGACGATCAAGGGTTTCACTCCGACGTTTGGTTTGCACTTTGCGGGCAGTCGTGAGAATTTTCTAACATATTTTGTTAAAAAGTTTTTAATTACTCACGCCACTATACCTTTGGGATAATCCAGCAGTTTTGCCTGCTCCCGAGTTGACGCCGACGGATTTTGGAGTTGACTGTGTCAATTATTTTTATTGTCTCGTCTTGCATGATAAATATTTCGGAAACATTAGTTTTAGACTACAAAAAATATAAACCAAGCAGAACTGTTTACAAGCAACATAACGCAGTCAAAAACTTGCATATCCGTCTGAGAGCACCGCTATCGCCAAAATGAATTGCCCCATTTCTAAAAGATCTGAGCTTAATTTATTTAAATTAAACAATTATCTTTATCAAGAAATCAAAACGGTTTCTCAAACGGTCAAACAATTTTAAAATAATCCGACCAGTTGAAAAAAATTTCGGTCGGGAAAATCATACATAAACCGGGAAAAAGTCGGGAAAAAACCGGGAATTTGAAATTTGAAATTGAGTGGCCACCCTGTTATACAAAAATGTTATAGGGCAGCACTACATCAAGCGAAACCTGGTGATGCGATCAGACGATATTTAATAAGGGAAATTGTATGATGAAGGAGAGCTGTTGCATGCAGTTGATAGTTTTCGATTACGGGTAGTAAATATTCAGGAACCACCTCTCGATTACCAAGTGTCATGAATGGGGTATTAGGGTACGGGAGGGTAATTTCAGCCCATTAAGCGATGGCTTCTACTTTTCAGCTTATAGCCTAGTTCTAATGGAAGAGCAGGTAGTTTTGACGTTCCTTGAACAAAAATAGTAGATTACTAAAAGTAGAAAAAATAGTAGAAAATAGTTATAACATATTAAAATTGTATCTCGGCAAAGTATTTTTTTTATTGGCGAAAGAAGAGGCAATAGGCTGAATGTAGAAACCTGCTGAAAATACTCTCCCGTACCCTACCTAATATATTATAGATGCTAATTGAAAAACGGCCATCTCAGCTAGCTTTCACATACACAATACAATTTCTTATGTTTGGGAAATATGGGTCAGCGATTAATCGGAGTAGAATAGATTCTTCATTATATCCTAAATTGCAATGCCAATTAAATATCATTATTTTGTAATTATCTCCAGAGTATGCTGTTTTTTATAAGAAATTTTATACATTATTGCATTTACTTATTTTATTATCATATTAAATTTCATTTATACCATTATGATCATTATTTTTCTTTTGACATGACTGAAAATTAATTTACCTGTTCATATGATGCTTAAGAAATCAGGGGTGTTAAACGAATGGAGGGCTGGAGGACGGACGTGTGTGATCTGCCTGAATCACCTGGGAGATGGCCCCCCCTAAAGGCCCGATAGGAGTTTAACACACCCTTCCCCTTTTTCCCCATCACGCAAGTTCAGTTTGTATGGCGAATTCGTTGATCAAGTAGCCGGATGTTTATGTTGGAAGGGATTCTTATCTACCCGTGGAATGTGCGTAAGTGCCTCTGCTTACGAGTCCACCCAACCCCTTTTGGCCCTTCTTACAACATATACGTGAAAGCTGGTCGGTGAACAATTTCGATTCTACAGTCATTCTTCTTGCATACATAGGTATATCCTTGAAGTGATGGTGGTACACCTACATACATACATACATACATACATGTTACAGTAATATTTTTTTTGAAACGATGATTCTACAATTGATGAAGGGACGGTAAGGGAAAGTAATGAAGAAGGAATTTTTTTCGGGAATGAAGGGGAAGGGTGGAAAGGAAGGGGGGGGATAATAGGTAGCTATGCTTAACAAGTTGTCGTTGTGACTCCTATCTTTTGTCCAATGCAGGAAGGTGCATGGGTCGAACCAAGCTGTAATCAGAGATTATAACCGGATTTGAACCCACAACACCTGCCAGGGCGTGTCGCTCACTGGTACCCGTGTACCTTTGAACCACAGAGGCGCTGGACAAAAGAAGTCTGCACAACCCCCCTTATTAACCATAGCGACATGGGTTGGTCTATTTTTAGACACAAATTGTGCCTCTTCCTCCTTTCAGGACGACGACAGTTTATTTTTTCAGGTTTAAAAATCAATTTTCTACAACTCACGCTTAGGCATCATTTTGGAGCAAACCCAGTTTCGGGAGATACGATTTTTCAAACATAATACCTTAAAAATAAATAAGCCCTTTTTAAAAGTGATTCTTGAGTCTAAATGGTGTCAAATTCTTTGGAAGGTGCATATTTCCTCTTATCAAAAACGTAAGTGACGATTAGAATAAATAGTTCAAGTTTTATCATTTACCCTTTTCACGTGGAACTGCTAAAATTTAAAAATTGCGGAAATATGTTTTGTTCCGCGTTCAGAAAAACGTGGATACCTCAGCGAGATTTGAACATACGTCCATACTTTCTTCGGCAAAGTTGTTCGTCATAAAATTTTCTATCAATACAGTGTAGCCTTACTCTGAGACACCGTTTGATACCCTGTTTTGACGTTTATTTAAATGAAATTTCGAACATTTTATATTTTTGCCGAATTCAATAAATTTTTGTAACCAAATATGACTCCAGACATGCCACCATAACTTTTTTATGAATGTATCAGATCTCAATGATTGTGAAAAAAATAGTAGGGTACCTTGTTTCACCTATTTTAACATTTCTAAAAATATTTTTTTGAATCTACTCCTGAAAAATGCCATCTATACCTATAAAGAAGGATTTCTGTCTGTCTGTCTGTCTGTCTGTCTGTCTGTCTGTCTGTCTGTCTGTCTGTCTGTCTGTCTGTCTGTCCTGTGTTCCTTATAGAATCAAAAACTACTGAACCAATCGGCGTGAAAATTTGCATGTAGAGGTTTTTGGGGCCAGGAAAGGTTTTAGTGATGGTTAGAGACCCCTCCCCCCACTAAGAGGGGGGGCTCCCATACAAATGAAACACAAATTTCTGCATAACTCGAGAACTAATCAAGCAAATAGAACCAAATTTGGCATGTGGGTGTTTTCGGTGACAAGAATTTATTCTAGGGTAATTTGAGACCCCTCCCCTCTTTATAAGGGGAATTATAACTCCTCTCCCCTTTAAGAGGGGGGGTTTCCATACAAATTTCCTCATAACTCGAGAACTAATCAAGCAAATGGAACCAAATTTGGCATGTGAAAGTTTTCGAGGGCAAGAAAATTTTCTATGTTGAATTAGGACCCCTCCTCACTTTAAGAGGGGGGGCTCCTGTACAAATGAAATACCAATTTCCTCATAACTCGAGAACTAATCAAGCAAATGGAACCAAATTTGGCATGTGTGTGTTTTTGGAGACAAAATTTTTTTCTATGATGAATTGGGACCCCTCCCCACTTTAAGTGGGGGGGGGCTCCTATACAAACGAAATAGAAATTTCCTTATAACTCGAGAGCTAATCCAGCAAATGGAACCAAATTTGGCATGTAGGTGTTTTTGGAGGCAAGAATTTTTTCTATGATGAATAAGAACCTCTCCCCACTTTAGGAGGGGGGGCTCCTATACAAATGAAATACAAATTTCCTCATAACTCGAGAACTAATCAAGCAAATAGAACCAAATTTGGCATGTGGATGTTTTCGGTGACAAGAATTTATTCTATGGTAAATTGAGACCCCTCCCCTCTTTATAAGAGGAATTATAACTCCTCTCCCCTTTAAGAGGGGGGGCTTCCATACAAATTTCCTCCTAACTTGAGAACTAATCAAGCAAATAGAACAACATTTGGCATGTGGGTGTTTTTTTGGTGACAATAATTTATTCTATGGTGAATTGAGACCCCTCCCCTCTTTATAAGAGGAATTATAACTCCTCTCCCCTTTAAGAGGGGGGCTTCCATACAAATTTCCTCATAACTCGAGAACTAATCAAGCAAATGCAACCAAATTTGGCATGTGAAGTTTTTCGAGAGCAAGAAAATTTTCTATGGAGAATTAGGACCCCTCCCCACTTTAAGAGGAGGGGCTCCTGTACAAATGAAATACAAATTTCCTCATAACTCGAGAACTAATCAAGCGAATTGAACCAAATTTGGCATATGTGTGTTTTTGGAGACATTTTTTTTTTCAATGATGAATTGGGACCCCTCCCCACTTTAGGAGGGGGGGTCCTATACAAACGAAATACAAATTTCCTCATAACTCGAGAACTAATCCAGCAAATGGAACCAAATTTGGCGTGTAGGTGTTTTTGGAGGCAAGAATTTTTTCTGTGATGAATTAGGACCTCTTCCCACATTAGGAGGGGGGGCTCCAATACAAATGAAATACAAATTTCCCCATAACTCGAGCACTAATCAAGCAAATAGAACCAAATTCGGCATGTGGAGGTTTTTGGAGGCAAAAATATTTTCTACGGTGAATTAGGATCCTTCCACACTTCAAGAGGGGGGGCTTCTACACAAATGAAATACAAATTTCCTCATAATTCGAGAACTAATCAAGCAAATGGAACCATATTTGGCATGTGGGTGTTTTTGGAGGCAACCATTTTTCCCATTATGAATTAGGACTTCTTACCTTTTTAGGAGGGGGGGGGGCTCCCATTCAAACGAAATACAAATTTGCTCATAACTTTAGAACTAATCAAGCAAATGGAACCAAATTTGGCATGTGAGAGTTTTAGATGGCAGAATTTTTTTTCTGTGGTGTATTACGACCCCTTTCCCTTTTAAGAGGGTGGGCTCCCATACAAATGAAATACAAATTTCCTTATAATTTGAGTACTAATCAAGCAAATGGAACCAAATTTAGCATGTAGGAGATTTTTGAGTCTTGAATTTATTTTATGATAGTTAGAGACCTCTCACCCCTGTGGTAGGGGGATATGGACTCTCATACAAATAAAACAGAAATTTTTGCGAAACTCAAAAACTAATCCAACTCGAGAAATTCGAGACTCTTCCATAAAACATTAATCAATAACAAGACCACAAAAACTATCTATAGTAACACTAGATCATTCAGGACGAGCCGGTCGCGAGTGTTGCCGGTGACCCGCCGTCTGAAGCGCCGCCCACTGGGGGGCTTGCAAAACTCGAGATAGTGACAAAGATCATCCGAGATTCATGATTTATGTACAACACAGGTTAATTTGTGGCAATACGAAGTTTGTCGGGTCAGCTAGTTTTTTCATAAAACTCAAATGTGCGACCCCTAAATCGCGTCAACCAAAGTTGACGTCATATAAAAGTTTTGTTGTGACACCCTAAGCTATCAGTTGAGGGGTGAGCCCACGGGTTTTCTGACATAGTGCTATTTTGGGACACTCTAATGTATATTCATGCTTTCAATATTTCAAACAGTAATGTTATGTTTGTTCCCAAAATTTTGAAAAAAAACCCGATTTAATCCACCTAGTGGTGAAAGGAACCTTTGTTATACGGTCTTACTTGCTATTTGAGATAGTAATTGAAATCGTCTTCGGAACATAATTCATCTATTGGTTATCGTTGCGTAGTGCGTTGGTTTACATAAAATTTTTGAAAATTGAATAAGTCTACAAAATTTGAACATAATAGGAACACTTTTAAATTTTGATAAATCCTTTTTTCATGAAATTGCTGAGTACGGATAAGTAAGTTGTTATTAACCTGAGTAAGTGCAAATAAAAGTAAGTTGTAAGAGGAAATCTTATTCTTTAACATATACATTGTCTAGTAAAGGTCTAGTTTATATGTTTTTGAGCTATGCATAATTTCCTGTAATGGTATTCTATTTGAATCACATCAATAGAGTTTTCTTGGATAATTTTCATCAATTTTTATTAACCTTCGGTTACTCACGCTGTTGTATTTTGTACAACACGTGTACGTTTTTCAACGCCATATTGTTATAAAGTTACAAAACGTTGTTTAACTAACGTATATTCTTCAACAAACTTATTGTGCGCAAAATGTCATAATTATTCGATGCATTAATAATTCAAATTGTTGGGAAAGTGTATGCAGCAAAACTATCAGCAAATGTAAAATGTTTGAAATGTATCCGTCTGCTGGCAGTCGGATAATTCGGAGTCTAAACTAGGGTATTCTTTATAATCAAAGTTCTACAGTTCCTAAACAAGCAAACATACAGGTATACTATTTTCAGCAAAGTTGTGTATTTTTACTATTTGTACAATTTTGTAGTACATGAAAAAGTCATACAACAATTACAAAAAGAGCAAAAATAGAAAAACTGATTTTACAAATTCATATACAATAAATAAGATTTTTCTATGTTCGCTGCAGAGATAGAAGGTTACTATCTTTAGCCAAATAACTTGTACACATCAATGTGTTATATTGACACTGAAGAAAAATATTTTATTTGTTTCACTTTTAGGGGGATTGATCAAAATTTGAATTCCACCAAACGATAGAGCTTTCAATTTCAAGAAACTCTTCCAAAGGTTTGATAAACCTAAAACCAAGTTTTCCCAGTCACAACTCTAGTGCACACGTTTTCTTTAGTTTGCGGCTATTGTGCGCGCGAGTAACTGCGTTGCAAAAGTTGGCGCGAGTGTTCGAGGGTTAATATATTTTGACCGGTAAAACCAATTCTTATGAAATTTTGCATATATATTCGTAGTGTCAAAACCTCTCGTTTGATATTAAAATAGTTGAAATTAGGTAAATTATCTTGGTTAAAATCTGAATTAATTTTTGTTAATTTTGGTGTGGTGTATACGGTTGCTCGTAACTTTCAAATTAAACGTCCAATCAAAAAAACATTCAATAGTGATCTATTAGGATATATTATCTTTCAAATGAGACTAATAGCGCATAAATCGGTCTGGTCATCTCTAAGAAACAGGCGATAATTATTACCTTGTCAAAACAGGTTTTTTAAGCATAACTTTTAAACTGCTTGTTTGTTTTCAATTAAAAATTCCTGAAGAATTTAGTTTTAATAAGGGCTTTCATTTGATACTAAGATCGTTGAAATCGGTCATGTAGTTCCGGAGAAACCCGTGTCACGTATTTTTCACATTTTTGCTTATAACTTTTAAACGAAACGTCGTATCACGAAACAACTCAATAGTGATCTACTAGACAATAATACCTTTCAAACAAAAGTAATAGCGAACGATTCGGTTCAGCCATCTCTGAGAAACAGGCGATAGAAAAAATCATTACATACACACACACACACACACACACACACACACACACACACACACACACACACACACACACACACACACACACACACACACACTCACACACTCACACACACACACACACACACACACACACACACACACACACACACACACACACACACAGAGACATTGCTCAAGCGCTACAGGAGGCAACAACAGACGACGCCCCGGGGCAGAGCGCCCCCATCGAAGAAGAGCTTGACGAGGAATTGCGATTGCTGCAGAAACGTAAAATGATTGCGAATTTACGTCGTGAGCTGGAGGCTCTCGACGGCAGCCAGGGAAAACAACCTTCTATTCAGGATGTTGCCAGCCTCATCATACGATATCCGGGAGGCGATACGGGCGACGCGAATAGATGGATTGCTGATTTTGAGTCTGCGTGCGAATCGGTAGGAGGTGACGAGGCGTTCATGCTCAGATGCATCCGCCGCCTGATGGAACCGGGAACTGAAGCAGAGTGGTTCCTCCGAGTGGATAAGTCTACAAATTACGGGCAGTTCCGTGCCAACTTCTTGGAGAATTTCGGACACACTTACACAGTCGCCGAGATCGTCGACCAGCTGCGGAAGACAACGTTTGCATTGGCCCGTGTATCAGTCGCCGGGTACATTCTGAAGATGCAGGAGATCGCTTCAAGAGCAGACATCGAGGAAGGTCTAGTTGTTCGTCTCATTATTGATGGTTTCCAGGATCGTTCAGCCAATATAGCCGTGCTGTACCCGGCTAAAACTCTAGCCGAACTCAAACAATTGTCACGTCGATATGTCCAGCTACAGGAGATGTATCCAGCTAAGACGACGGTTCAGCCAATGGGACTGAAAGGGAAACCGGTTGCCACGAAGATAGATCTACCGCGATGCTACAACTGTTCCGGTATTGGCCATCTGTCGGCGAACTGCAAGGAGCCTCGCAGAGCGAAGGGCTCTTGCTTCCGTTGCGGATCGACTCAACATCAACTGAAGGAGTGTTCTCAACCACCACCGCGCAACAACACAAAAGTTGCTTTGACGGACGAATTTCGGCGGGACGGAAAGGGGGAACGCTCTTCCGCTGACGAGATAGGAGCGGCAATCTCAGAACTTAACATCGTAAGTTTTGCTCTTTCAATTGATAGCGAGATTAATTCATGTAATACTGTACTTTCTATGTTTGATACGGGCAGTCCAATTAGCTTCGCACAACGATCCGTTGTACCTTCGATAACACCAAGAGGAAAAATTGATTCCGGATACAAGAGCATAGGCAACCATCCGCTCTGTACATACGGAATAATCGTAGCATTTATTACTTTCCGCAATAGGAAAATTCGTTTAAAATTACTGGTAGTACCAGATCATTATCTTTGTGTTCCGTTGCTCTTGGGAAGAGACTTCTTAAGAAAAGCAGGTGTCACTTTGTATGACACAAAATTTAATAATACAACTGATGTTTTGTCTAATATGAACCTTGAAATCGGATCTGATCCGAACAGAATTAAAATTTCCGGAAAAGTATTACATTGTGTATTCGATCTTTCGAAAGCTGCAAATCCAGAACCAATCACGACCTGTCGTCAATGTAGTCACCCGCCAGTCTCAGCTAATACGGGCATAAATAATACGCGTCTGCATTGCGATCCGTTAAGTCTGCGCGTATCGAATCCGACTTTTCCGAATATTCCGTCTTGTGAGCTCACTTCCGATTCCGATATTCAGTTAATTTCCGACTCTGTAGGATTAAATTTTGTTCCTAGTGAAGACAGTTTACCAATTCCGTTAAGTTCCGACTGCTATTTCGTTCCGGATGTGTTCTATGTTGACTTAAATGGTGGTGATAGTGAATACGATATAAATCCGAGATTAAGTGTCAGTAATCGGAGCAAATTGTTGAAGATAATCGAAGAGAGCTATTTAGATATTGCGCAGATTCCTCCTCGGGACCATAACTACGAAATGAGATTGAAGCTTACGTCCGATACGCCAATTAATTATACTCCACGAAGACTATCGTACTCCGACAAACTTGAGGTGGACCGTATTGTTGAAGAATTGTTAGATGCCGGAATAATACGACCAAGTGATTCTCCCTACGCATTTCCGATTGTATTAAGGGCGAAGAAAACCGGTGAGAAACGAATGTGTGTAGACTATCGTTCGTTAAATAAAGTGACTGTCCGAGATAGTTATCCGATGCCATTGATCGATGACTGCTTAGAGCGCGTTGAAGGGAAAAAATATTTTACTGTGTTGGACCTTCAGAATGGATTTCATCAGGTGAAGGTAGCCGAAGGCACCATTCCGTATACTGCTTTTGTGACGCCCAGCGGACAGTACGAGTACTTAAAGATGCCATTCGGACTACGCAACGCTCCGGCAGTGTTTCAGAGGTTTATTAACTTTGTGTTAGCACCGTTTATAAAGGAAGGTACCGTTACTGTGTACTTGGATGACATTACGATAGCAACTACAACGATTCCGGAACATTTTGACATTTTACATCGAGTACTTCGAAGGTTGGCTGAATTCAGACTTAAGATTAAGGCTAAGAAGTGTCAATTCTGTTACACGGAGATTGAATTGCTGGGATTCGCTGTTAGTGAACATGGAATAAGGCCGAACAATTTACACTTGGCAGCGATTGAGAAGCTACCTTTTCCGAGCGACGCAAAACAATTAGCTAAATGCTTAGGACTCTTTTCCTATTTTAGAAGATTTGTTCCATCTTTCTCAACTATCACCATGCCTTTACGTGCTTTGACAAAACCTGGAGTGAAATTTGACTTTGGCGAAAAGTGTAAAGAAGCTTTTACGGTTCTACGGGATAAATTGATTTCGTCTCCAGTCCTGGCCCTCTATAATCCGGAACGAGAAACGGAGTTGCATTGTGATGCGAGCAGTGAAGGTTTTGGAGGCATACTGATGCAGAAACAAAACGATGGCAAGTTTCACCCAATTGGCTATTTTTCCAAGCGTACGACCTCTCCGGAATCACGTTATCATAGCTTTGAGCTCGAGACATTAGCAATCATCTACTCATTAAGGAAGTTCCGTATTTACCTGGAAGGCATTCCGTTCCGTATCATAACTGATTGTAATTCGCTTGCTATGACATTAGGCAAAAAGAACGTCAATGCCAGAATTGCCCGGTGGGCTCTTGAGTTGGAGAATTATCATTATACTATTCAGCATCGTAATGGTAAACTTTTGAATCATGTAGACGCCTTGAGTCGGCTTCCTAGTGTGAGCATGGTCGCTCATGATAGTTCAGATCAAGTGGTTTCCGCTATCAATTCAGATGATTTCGACTTCCAATTGCAAGTTACGCAAGGTCGTGATAATGATATAGTTAAAATGAGAGCAAGGTTAGAGAATGGGCCCGTAAAGAACTTTACTCTGGATGATGGTTTAGTATATCGTTGCACCAGCACTGGCAAGTTCCTGTTCTACGTGCCAAAGGAAATGAGGACGAATGTTATACGCAGTGTGCATGAGAAACTGTGTCATATGGGCATTACGAAGACCTACGATCAGATTCAGATGCACTATTGGTTTCCGGATATGAAGGCCGAATAGAAAAATACGTTAAGAATTGTGTCCGTTGTATTGTGTATTCCGATCCAAATTCCGGAAATCGCGCACTGCATTGTATTCCGAAAAGGCCAATTCCGTTCGATACTCTCCACATCGATCATTTTGGACCGCTTCCGTCGATTGCTTCCAAGAGAAAACACATATTGGTGATTGTTGATGCTTTCACAAAATACGTTAAGTTGTACCCAGTGAACTCGACTAGTACGAAAGAAGTCTGCGCCTGTCTTGATAAATATTTTGAAAATTACAGTCGACCAAGAAGAATTGTCAGCGATCGTGTTTTACTTCTTTAGACTTCGGCTCATACCTGTTAGATAACAACATCGAACATGTGAAAGTTGCTACTGCTTCCGCCCAAGCAAATGGGCAAGTCGAACGAGTGAATCGGGTGCTTAAGTCGATGTTAGCTAAGCTTACGGAACCTATTCAGCATTCAGATTGGTGCAAGATGTTGGGGAAAGTAGAATACGCTATGAACAATTCCGTTCATTCAAGTACGCGTCAGACACCTAGTATGCTATTGTACGGAGTACATCAGCGAGGACGTTAAGTAGATGTACTTTCCGAGTTTTATGGTATATGTTTGTTCCATATACCTTATTCACTCGTTTGCACCTTACGCTCTTATGGTGGCGTTACACCATATGCAAAAGATTTACAGTCGTTCGGACAACTTAGCAGGCTGGCTGGTAGAACAGAGGAGTGGATTTCTTTTCTGGTGTCTGGGGTGTCTGCGTACAGATCCCAGATCAAAATTGAAGTGTCCAGTCTGGTCGGTTCTATAATTCTGCTCGATTTATTGGTTGGAACTTGGCTTTTTATACAAGATTACTGCTGACTTGCACAAATCGACCAAGCGTCGATTTGTGTGCGCGCCTTCGACTTTGTTTACTAACAGCGCGTGAATCGTTCAGTTTTGTTATTGTTTTGCTTAAGGCAATCGTACGCTATCGTACGCTATCGTATGCAATCGTACGCTATCGTACGGTACTATGTGTGGTGCAGCGACAACTGCTAGGAATTTGTTATTTGTTTACATGCATGCCGATCGTTTGCTGCTTGGTTTGGTATTTAATTATTTACGCGGGGTGACTCAGTGCTGTGGTCGCGGACACACCGTTGGGTGATACTTTTGCTGTGTCATCCAATGATCGCATGCGTTCACAGCACACCTCCCCTCTTAGAAAGAATGATGTAGAGAAGCGTAATCATTCTAACAATTGTCCTTGCTTCTTCTAATTTGTTTGACTTTCTGAGCTATTGTGGTAATTGTTTTATTTAAACTAGATGAATTTCTGTATTTTTGAATATCGATAATAATGTTTGCTGTTGTTGTATATAAGGTTTTTGTAATACTTTATAACATTTTCTTCATATACATGTTTTTTGTAATATCTATCACTTCTTAATCTAACACTTCTTAATTAATTAGTTTTCAAGCTTTAATTAATCTGTTTTTGTGAACAATAATTGGGTTGTTATTGGAATTACATTGTTGTATTTTACAATTTGGATTGCAAAGTTCTATAATTTGATATGGTCCTGAATAAAACGAATCTAATTTTCGTCTGTTTTCTACTGTAAGGTATACTAAATCTCCTATTTTGATATTGATTGGATTACTTGCATTAATTAAATTTTCAGCTCTAGTTGTTTTAAGGTTGATTAAATTTTGTTTGGCTATTTCGTTAGATTTCTGGACTTTGTATTTCAATTCATAGTAGTAGTTATCGTAGTTGTAGACTGGTTCGATTCCTTTGCTGTAGATTTCATTAGGAAGGTTTGCCTTCTTTCCGAATACTAGTTCAAAAGGTGTAAATTTATGTTCCGTATGAGGTGTAGTGTTGTATGAAAAACTGTAATATTTCAACCAATCATCCCAATCCGTACCATGCTCGTTAGTAAAAGATCTCAGATATTCATTCAAACATCTGTGATTTCTCTCCAACGAACCGATAGTCTGGTGATGATAAGCTGTAGAAAAGGTTTGTTTAATTTCTAATAATTTGCAAATTTGATCAAAGACTTCGTTCTTAAATTCAGAGCCTTGATCTGACCTAAGTTCTAAAAAGTTACCATAGATTAAAATAAAATTATCCATCATTGCTTTTGCAATGGTGTTTGCATCTTTAGTAGAAGTAGGAATTAATATTACATATTTGGTTAAGTCACATTGTATTGAAACTATATATCTATTATTATTGTTAGTTTTTGGGAGCGGTCCAACTGTATCGATGGATATCACTTCGAAAGGTTTTGAGGGTGTAGTTGTTACTACCATATTTTCTTTGGTATGTTTTGTAATTTTGTTCTTCTTGCATAATTCACAGGCCTTTATGAAGTTAGCAATTGAACGTTTCATGCCATTCCATCTATATTTTTCTCTTAATTTGAGGTACAGTCTGTGCTGTCCTACATGTCCTCCAATCGGTGAGTTGTGATTGGTTTGCAATATTGCTTGTATTTCATTTTCGTCGACGATATATCTTGGTTCTTTATATATTATAATTTGCGCGTCTTTTATAACTTTGTTAGCTACTTGCTTAAATATTTCAATTGGCCATATTTTAAATAAGTCATCATCCGAAGATAATGCTATTTTATTTATACTTCTTGATTTCATCATATTTCTTATTTTTAGAAGAGCAAATTCTAACATTTGACTTCCACTTTGATTCAATTGATGCTCTTGTGCAACAATTATTTTATTTTTCTTCATTATTCTCATTTTTAAAGCGCTATAATTCGTACTCTTTGTTTGAAGCTTCATTAATTTGTTTGTTATTGATGGATTTTCCGTTACATAAGCTGTGAGGTGATCAATCTCCTGGCTTGTTGTATTGGTTATAATTTGTTGTGTTTTCGTATTTCGTTTTAATTCCCTTGTCATTGATCTGGTATTGACCATTAACAAGTTCATGTTTTTTAATTCGTCAGACGTTGTTATAATACGTGACAACGCATCAGCACTGACATTTGCTTTACCTTGTATGTACTCGACTGTAAAATCATATTCCTCAAGTTCGAGTCTCATTCTTGTTAATTTAGATGTTGGGTTCTTCATTCCGAACAGATAGACTAGTGGTCTATGATCTGTTCTTATTATAAATTTCTTTCCATAGAGATATGGTTTAAAATAGTCTATAGCCCAATGAATAGCTGTCAACTCTTTCAATATTACTGGTTTATTTTTTTCTCCAGGCGTGAAGTTTTTGCTGGCAAATGCCACTGGTAAATCAGAATTTCCATATTGTTGTGATAAGACTGCTCCGCACCCTGTGTTCGAAGCATCTGTAGTTACAATGAAAGGTTTTGTGAAGTCGGGATATTGTAATATTCTTGGTGACATTAGGTAATTGCGTAGTGTATCAAAAGAATTCTGACACTCTTGTGTCCAAAGGAATGTTGCATTTTTCTTAAGCAATTTATTAAGTGGTAATGCTATAGTTGAAAAGTTAGGAACAAATTTCCTATAATAATTGCAGAATGCGACAAATCTTCTTGTGTCGTCGGCACTCCTGGGGATAGGATAATTTTTTATAGCCTCATATTTTGAGTCGTCTGGAAGTATTCCTTTATCAGTCACTTTGTGTCCTAAGAAAGTAACTTCTGACGAAAAGAATTTGCATTTATTAAGGTTTAGTTTGAGATTATAGTGTCTCAATCTTTCAAAAACTTTGGTAAGATTTGACATGTGATGTTGAATTGAACATCCAATCACCACTATATCATCTATATAAATAAAAGCATGTTCAGGTGTTAACCCTGCCATTGCTATGGTCATCATGCGTTGAAAACTGTTCGGACTTATATTTAATCCGAATGGTAATCTTGTGAATTGATAATGACCCGATGAAGTTGAAAAAGCAGTATATTTTTTTGAGTTTTCTGTCAATGGAATTTGATGAAAACCTGACATGAGGTCTAGAGTTGTAAAATATTTAGCTCTACCAAGCTGATCCAAAATAAAGTCTATTCTTGGTAGTGGGAACTTATCTGGAAGTATCTTTTCATTTAACTGGCGAAAATCAACAACTAGTCGCCATTTTTTGTTATTTTCTGTTGATTTCTTAGGAACCAACAGTATTGGAGAGTTGTAAGAAGAAATAGATGGTTCTATTATACCATCACTTAGCATTTTATCAACCTGATCTTGAACCTCTTGCTTCTGAGAGTGGATTGTCTTGTAATTGGGTATGTAAACTGGAATATTGTCATTTAATGTAATCTCTTGTTTATAAAAATTGTTGGTTTCTATCAATGACAAGATAAGCACAATATATCTTCAAAATCTGTTAAGAGCTTGTACAATTTATTTTTGATGTAATCTGGTAAATTTGTGGTTTCTATTTCCTTCAAAATGTGTTGTTGTCTAATAGTTGGGTTTGAATTTTGTCGTATATTAAGTGTTGTGTAGTTTGATAATGGTTCTAAGACTGGGTTGAAATTAGAGATAAATACTGGTCTCTCTGTTGTGTTTATGAACTTAACAAAAGGTGAGTTGGCTGATATAATTGAATTTCCGCAAAATATACCTGGTAAAATTTCTTTTGAATGTATGACCATATCCTCGTTAATTCTGAGGTTTGGTACTCTTTTAATTATTTCACATCTACTGGGAAGCATAAATCCATTGTTCAGGTTGTCCTCTATTGGAACTGAAATTAATTGTCCTTGGAGGCAAAAATTCAATAACCATGATGCATAATCAATCACGCATTTGTACCTTGTCAAGAAATCTCTCCCTAAAATGCCGTCTGTGACTATGGGAAAGTCAGCTGGAACTAAATGGAAGGTATGGTTAATAGCAAGTCCATTCTGAAAATATATCTCAGACTCCGTTGAAGCCAATGTTTGAATAGTATGGCTAGTTATGCCTGATAATTGTATTCTTTTATTCATATTTACCGGTTGTTTGGAGTTTACATTATTTATCTTAAAAATTGAAATATCGGCTCCACAGTCGATAATTAGACTGCATTGCCTGTTGGTCATTTGAATACCAACTGAAATAAAATTTGAAGCATTTAAGTTAATGTTCAGCAGTGGGTATTTTACTGCTGGGTTACTCCTAAAAAATTTGGTTGCTGAAACATATTAGAACTTGTATATGCCATTGGTTGTACTTGAGTAATTTGTTGTGCTTGAGCTTGTGGTTGATTCTGTCCCATTATCTGTGAGTACTCGCTGGCTTGTACTGCTGTTCCTTCATTAGCGAGGAAAATCTAATTATTCCCCCTTTGGCCAGAGAATCTAGGGTTTCCCCTAAATTGTCTGTTACCTCGTTGGCTATAATTTCTATAACTATTGGTGTAATTATTATTATAATTATTGTTATAATTTCTTGGCTGATAATTGTTTCGATTATCAGAAAATCTTGGGCGATTATAATTGAATCTGCCTCTATAATTGAAGCGATTATTACTAAAGTTCCTAGAATTATTATTATTGTAGTTATTATTATAATTATTTCTATTAAGATTGTTATTATTGTTTATAGATGATCTAAAAATAGATGCATTTGTTGAGTCATTATTATTTTCATTTTCCAAAACAATACTTATTGCTTCGGAGAGGTTGTCGAATTTTCCGACTTTAAGCATCATCTTAGTATCTTCTTTTTTTGAAGCTTTAATGAGAGCTTGAACTCCTGCTTTCTTAGACATGGTTTTGGCTGTTTGGTCTGGAATTTCATCGCGAATATATGCTTGCGTTAATTTGCTGCATAGTTCGTCGATATCTTTTGTTGTTTCGTTAAGGTCATTCTTATTCTTTAAGTTCTTTAATTTAGATAAAGTCAAATCTGTGCTGGTTTTATCGACACAGTTTTGCTTTATTTTGTTTGTAATAATCTCGAAATTTTCAGGCGTCTCAGAGAATAATTCTCTGGCTTTTCCTGTTAATTTAGATAGAATTAGTTGAATTGCAGCGTTGTGCTGATTTGCTGGCACAATCTGCTGTACTAGGCTTACTGCATCAACGAATGATTTTTGCCCTGTTGGCTCTCCACCATAGGTTGGTATCAACAAAGATAACTTTGCTGCTGTTTTTATATCTAGTGCCATGTTGTTTTTGAAAAGTTTCCTTAATAATATAATAATGTTTACCAATAGCTTAAATGATATTGGTTTAATAATATTTTTGCTGCTTAATTTTAGGTCAACTCTCGTTCTGATTGAGTCGATAGTTGACTTTGCTGTATGCATGTAAAAATTAAATTGGGAATTTGTAAGTTCGTTTTGATTCTCTAATAATGTGTCGTTGATTGTTTTGTAAATAAATTCTGATTCCTTTCTTTTTGTTAGTAATGTTCCATACTTCGTACACCTATTCAACGATTTGCAAATAGAGACTAAAAGTTCAATTTTAAAATCTAATTCTTTCATAATACATTATAAAGTGAAGCTCTTAATATTCATAATATTCATAATATACGTAATATTTATATTCATATTTGTAATATACAATTTGTTTATAATCATTGGTTTTTAACTTATCTCTCTTGAGTGTTTCTGCTGGTGGCCTCTGTGAGCACGTTCGATAATGACACCGCTCGCTGGATGTCCCGTGCTGTCCGTAAGCGTTCGTATCGTATTATTCCTCGGTAAATGTAGTATGCTGCTCCAACAGCTACTGCTCCAACGGCCAGATATGCCAGTATCTGCGTCGCACTTGCCGTCCTATCTAAGTGTGCTGATTGTTGGACGTTTGCGTTGACGATCCTGATAACGTCTTCGTGTACTGTTGGTTTTTCTTTGGTCTCCTGGTTTCCCATTGCGATATTTTTTTTTTTTTCACTGTTTACCTCTTCCATGGGCGAGGTAGTTGCCCTTCTTCATTTTGAGAATAAGTCACTTTTTGTTCATGCTTTTGTCAATTTTAACTTGTGGTGTTAGCAGGTGTTTACTTCACTTGGTCCGCTTGGTTCACTTGGCATTGTTTTTATTATATATTTTTCTTCTTATTGACGCTTCTTGAAATCGCGTGGCTGGCTCACTGCACGTTGTTGTGCCACTGCCAATAGTTCTTATGATGTCTTGTAAAAGCCACTAACTATTCCCTTTTCATGGTAATATCATTTTGAATACTCTCCGGCGCACATAAGAAGGACTCCATATAAAGTAGCGTCCAAAATTGCCGAATGTAAAATTTCACATTTTAGCACATGCTTAAACGCGGTTTTGTAGTAAATTGTTTTTTTTTGCGAATTCTCCAAACACTGCACTGCACGGTATCGTGCCACTGTCAATAGGTCGCCATATGGTATATGTTTGTTCCATATACCTTATTCACTCGTTTGCACCTTACGCTCTTATGGTGGCGTTACACCATATGCAAAAGATTTACAGTCGTTCGGACAACTTAGCAGGCTGGCTGGTAGAACAGAGGAGTGGATTTCTTTTCTGGTGTCTGGGGTGTCTGCGTACAGATCCCAGATCAAAATTGAAGTGTCCAGTCTGGTCGGTTCTATAATTCTGCTCGATTTATTGGTTGGAACTTGGCTTTTTATACAAGATTACTGCTGACTTGCACAAATCGACCAAGCGTCGATTTGTGTGCGCGCCTTCGACTTTGTTTACTAACAGCGCGTGAATCGTTCAGTTTTGTTATTGTTTTGCTTAAGGCAATCGTACGCTATCGTACGCTATCGTATGCAATCGTACGCTATCGTATGCAATCGTACGCTATCGTACGGTACTATGTGTGGTGCAGCGACAACTGCTAGGAATTTGTTATTTGTTTACATGCATGCCGATCGTTTGCTGCTTGGTTTTGCAATATTCTTGGGATATGGCGGTTCGGTTTGGAGTAGGAATACTAGATGTGGTCCTCGTAACGTGTCGTTCTCGACTCTATTGTACTGAAATATTTCTTCCTATGCTATGTGTCGTACGTTTTACGCTATGCGCTATGTCAGCGTATAATTGTCACCGTTCGACGCGGTACAGTCCGTTTACGCTTATACAGCATAAACGATCCGCGTCGCGCTGAACCATTTCAATCATGAGCGTCCACCACACGCCCTATTTACATTTTTTAAAAATTGTTATCTATAGTTAAGAATTTTTAAACTAAACAAGGAAATATGAACTAGGATTTATATAATGCGTATTATTCCCATGTAATTTGAAAGAACTCATTATAAGCAATCGTCCACCACACGTCCTATTGTTTCAAATTATATGTATTATTATATTCATTCCTTATAACTTTTTATTCTATTTTTATGTATTATATCCTCTTTACCATTGATCACTACCCTTGTATTTGGGTCTATGTCCTCTACTACTCTGTATGGACCTATAAATTTATTGTCCAATTTTTTACCTATTTCATTTTTAATTAGGACTAAGTCATCTTTGTTATAACATTTTGGTACAATGTTTAAGTTATTTTTCATTGTTCTTTTCATCTTGCTAGAAAGAAGGTTTTCTCTTATTTCTTGATGGCATACTTGTAACTTTAACGTCAATTGCTTGCTATAGTTGTCTATGTCATAAATAGGCACTGGATTATCATTTGTTAAATTTGAAGGCATGTTACTATTTTTTCCGAATACTAAATAAAAAGGTGTGTATCCAGTGTTAGTGTGAACGGTATTGTTATATGCGAATGTGTAAAATGGTATCCAATGTACCCAAGAAAATAATTTTTCGTTACAATAGATGCGTAAAAAGTTTCCTATACATTTGTGTGTGTTCTCCAAAGAACCTATAGTTTCATGATGGTAAGCTGTAGAATTTAGTTTTTGAATATTCAATAATTTGGCAATGGATGTAAACAAACTCGACATAAACTCTGTTCCTCTATCCGACGCAATTCGTTGTGGAACACCATATTTTAAAATAACATGCTCCACGAATGCTTTAGCTACTGTCTCTGTTGACTTGTTAGGTATCGGTGTTGCGGTTATAAATTTTGTTAACTCGCATTGCGTTGTTAGTACATATTCGTATCCATTGGTAGGTATCAAAGGACCAACCAAATCTACGTAGATTTTTTCAAATGCTGTGCTTGCTGTTGTCGTAATGATCATTGGAGTTTTTCCGCATCTTCCAACTTTTGATATCTGGCATTGCTTGCATTTTTTAATGAAATTCTCTACATCGCATTTCATGTTTTTCCAAAAATATCTTTTGCTTATAGTTGCAAGTGTGCGTCTAATACCCGCATGTCCCGCTGTCGGTAATATATGGTAGTCGTTTAGTATTAAAAGCTTTGACCTTTCGTCTGTTACTTCTTCTATTTGCTCTCCGATTTTTATTAGAATTGGTAATGTTTTTACTGATGATGGTCGACCATATATCTGTAGTTCTTCATATTTTTTAATGACGTCATATGTCTCCTTATTATTTTTGATGATTATATATTTTATATTATTAATTTTTGAATATTCCGCCACCTTCGACAACATTGCCCGTAGGTCAATTTGTGTCCTTTTGAGGGGAATTTCAATTACATCTGTGGAGATTTGCATGCTTTTTATGTTATCTTTCATTACCATTTTAACGTATTTGTCTTGCTTAGACGAAGGTTGATCAGTCCTATCGTCATTCGCTTTTTCGCCTTTAAGTTTCGAAGCTCTGGTAACGACCAGAACAGTTTTTTCATGAAGTGTTTTCAGGTCTTGAATCGAAATGCGTGACAACGCGTCCGCTATCACATTCTCGCTTCGTTTCCTGAAAGTTACTTCAAAATCATATTCTTCTAAAGCTAACCTGAATTTTGTTAATCTGCTGGAGGGGTCAGCTAAAGTAAAAAGGTAAACTAATGGTCTATGGTCACTGTAGACTTCAAATCTTCTTCCATACAGGTAGGGTCGAAAATGCTTGATAGCCCACACCATAGCCAATAACTCCTTTTCTATCGTACTGTAATTTGATTCGGCTTTATTCAGAGTCTTGCTGGCATATGCAACCGGTTTGCCGTTGCTATTAGATAGCACAGCACCAATCGCATATCCAGACGCATCCGTATGTAAGTTGAATTTGTTGGTCTCCGTTAGATCCGGGTAATCCAGTACTGGTGGATTTATAAAACATTGTTTTAAATTCTCGAATGAGTTGTGGCATTCGCTACTCCATTCAAACTTTACACCCTTTCTGGTCAACTTGTTTAACGGTGTGCAAAGCCTAGCAAAGTCTTTTATGTGCTTCCGATAGTAATTTGCGAAAGCAACGAATCGCTTGACTTCATCCGCAGTGGAAAGGGATCGGCCATTTTTTCACTGCTTCGATTTTAGCAGGATCAGACCTGATGCCTTCAGCAGATATGTAATGTCCCAGGTATACTAAATTTTCTTGCAAAAAATTGCATTTTTCGGGGTTTAGTTTTAAATTTACCTCTCGCAATCTTCGGAAAACGTTCGAGAGATTTTTGTTATGCTCTTCTAGAGTTCTACCAAATATGATGAGATCATCCAAATATACTAAACACTTCTCTCCATTAAGACCTGCCATCGCTATGGTCATTAGTCTTGAAAATGATGCTGGGCTTATTTTTAGTCCCATTGGAAGCCTTGTCATCTGATATTGTCCAGACGACGTCGAGAAAGCTGTTAGTGGCCTATCCTCTTGCTTCAAATTGCATTGGTAGTACCCTTGGGACAAGTCTAAATGCGAAAAGTACTTCGCTCCTGCCAATGAGTATATGACCTCTTCTATATTTGGGAGGGGAAATGTATCGTTCTCAAGAACATTGTTAAGTTTCCGATAATCAACAACCAACCTCCATTTCTTTTTGTCATTCGCCGACTTTTTTTGGCACAAGTAAAATTGGGCTATTCCATTCGGAACTAGTCTTTTCAATGACTCCATCTGACATCATCCTATCAATCTGGTAATTTATTTCCCTTTTTTGCGCCAGGGGAAGGCGATATTGTTTAGAAAATATTGGAGTTGTGCCATCCTTTATTTTAATACTGGATGTGTACTTATCCGTTACTGTTAATTTGTCGTCTTTCAAGCAAAACACATCAGCGTATTTTAAGCAAAGCCTCTGCATCTCTGCCTGATCTTGTTTTGTCAAATGTTTCAAGTTCAACTCATTTAAAAGTTTACTTGCTCTATTAGTATCGTATTTTGGCAGTTTAATTTTTCCTACCACATTGTAATCCCTTAGATCCCTTGTTTCAATATTTTTTGTTTCAATGCAAATTTCCTTATTTGCTATATTAATAATTCTTACGGGTAATTTCCCTTCTTTTGGAACTGATATTGAATTTGCTATGAAAACATGTGGCACTATTTCTTGTTGTAGTACCACACAAGTACCCGTCACACCGGTATCAACGTACCTTACCACCTCAGTACGAGTCGGTATAATGCAGGTAGATTGGTCATGTTCCCCAAATGGTATGCTGCACATATTATTTCCATTATTGGCAATATTTAAGGTTAAGGTAAGAGTAGTAAAATCTATTTTACCCTTATAAGTAAATAAAAAGTCTGGGCCCAGTAATCCCGCTATACCGCTGGGTAGCTGAGGCACTACATTAAATCTTACACTAAAATTATTATTTTTGAAAGTTAATATGGTATCAACTGAGCCCAACGATTTCGTTGCTCCATTGATACCCCTAATAGTTATTATATCTTTTGTATTTATGTGTATGTTATCAGGTAAATATTTCTCATCCAATAAACAGCAGGAAGCTCCACTATCTATTATGAAATTTATATCGGTATTAAATACCCTCAATTTAGTCCTTGGAGATTTAACAAGCCTTGATCGATCCAATTCAACGAAATAAATCAATCAAATTTGCATCCTCGTGTCTACTTTGAGTTTGAGGATGATTTTGATCTTGTTGTTGTTGGGAGTTTTCGTCTACTCGGTCAGCTAGGTTAACATTTGCTGGTCGGTGGTTACTTCTACCACGGTTGGGATATCGAGTATTATTGTTTCGATTGTTATTGTTATTATTGTTGTTGTTGTTCTTATAATAATTGTTGTTTCGATAACCTCCACGGTATCTACCATAGGAACGGTTATTACTTCCATAATCATTTCTTCCTCGAAAATTTCCGCGGCCTCTGCCACGCCAGTATCCCCTATTACTACGGCTTCCTTGTTGGAAAGAAAACCACAATGCACTTTCATTTGCTGTGCCTGTTGTTGGCGCAACCTCGAGTGCATCCGAAATTGCGTTAGCCAGACCCGACGGGTTTCTAGCTTTAACAAAAAAAGATATCTGGGCATCTGCCAGACCATCGGTAAAAGCATTTACGGCTGTCGATTGCACGATATTTGCAGCCGCCGCCTCGTCTTGAAACGTGCCTTGGGAAACATGCGCTGCCGCAAGTTTTCCCGCAAGGTCTTCCATTTTCTCACCAAATTCAGCTATCGTGAGTCTACCTTGTTTTAAGGATTGCATCTCCTTCTCGACTGCTTTTGGTGTTAGTCGTACAGCAAATTTTTGTTTCAAAATTGCTGTTGCCTGTTGTATCGTTTCCGCTTTGTTTATAATCCATGTGTAAATCCTTTGTAAATTGTCCATGTGCCTAAAAAATTTTTTTTTTTGTAAAGTAATTTATATTCTTCTTTTTTAACTAATGGATACTTCCCAATTATTTCTCTGGTTATATTTGAGATGTTCTATGGTCATCACATTTGACATTTTTTCCGCGCAGCAGCCGAAATTTCCCATATCTCGCTAGTGTGAAGTTTTCCATCCATCCGAAGCTGGAATCATCGAACGAAATTTTCTCTCGCAGTCATCGTCTGGTTGATTGAAATCATTGCCGGTTGTACAACTGAATCAGCACTTTTATCCGTAGAATGTATGTCGATGTACGAATGCAACGTGGAAGCTACTTGGGACAGCACTACACTTTTTTTTTATACGTTTGTTTTTTAAAGTAATTGTTTATTGTTTTAATTGTTTTTATTTTGAATCACAACATTTGGTAGTTTCTTACACGTTTGGCAAATTTGCCATACTAATAGCTCTTTGGGCGACACTTTCTGTCTGTTGGCGGTGCAGTTTTGCTACTATCCGTACTACAATGTATCCTACAGCCAACGCTGCTATCACGCACGGTGCAATTGTTTGTGCGGTATGGTTCTTTTCAATGACGCTATTTGATGCGGCCGGTGCGATGATTTCATCCGCACTAAACCATCCCATTTTAATTTTTTTTTCACTCTACGATTCACGTATTACGTGGTCTCTTCCAGAACACTGTTCGAAGCGTGCTTTTTCGCTTTGCAACCAACAAGGACGTTTTTCATTGCACAATTTCTGAAACTATAACTTCCGGAACAAAACTCGACCACTTTTTTTTTTTTTTTTTTTTTGGGCATCTCCAACGCGTGAATCAGAAAATTTAACCGTATCGAAACTCGCTTTCACTGCATACTGGCAGGATCGCCATGCAATATTCTTGGGATATGGCGGTTCGGTTTGGAGTAAGAATACTAGATGTGGTCCTCGTAACGTGTCGTTCTCGACTCTATTGTACTGAAATATTTCTTCCTATGCTATGTGTCGTACGTTTTACGCTATGCGCTGTGTCAGCGTATAATTGTCACTGTTCGACGCGGTACAGTCCGTTTACGCTTATACAGCATAAACGATCCGCGTCGCGCTGAACCATTTCAATCATGAGCGTCCACCACAGTTTGGTATTTAATTATTTACGCGGGGTGACTCAGTGCTGTGGTCGCGGACACACCGTTGGGTGATACTTTTGCTGTGTCATCCAATGATCGCATGCGTTCACAGCACAGTTTCTTGACAACAAATTGAGTTCCGACGATTCCGAAGCATTACGAGATTTGGATCAGTTACGAAGTTCTTCAGCCGATTGTATAGAGCGCTCACAGAACCGTAATTCCGAATTGCATGAGAAGAAATGTAAAACTCCCATTGTGTACTCCGAAGGTGATTACGTGGTGATACGGAACATTGATACCACTATCGGAACGAACAAGAAATTTGTTCCCAAATTCAAAGGACCTTATCGTATTCATAAAGTGCTTCCAAATGATAGGTACGTAGTTAGAGACATTGAAAACGGACAAATCTCTCAATTGCCTTATGACGGAATAATAGAATCTTCGCGTATAAAGCTGTGGGTCGACTGGCGGGATACGGAGTGATTCTGGCTAATGTTAGATATTTTTACAACATTTGAAAGAGCAATGCTTTGTATTTGTGTTGTATGTTTATGTAGTTTGTATTGTGTTTAGTTTTGTTGCATGTTTACTAACCCCGAGTGTGACGCGGGTAAACGTCTATACTAACAAAATTTGTTGATCGAGACGATCATGTGTCAGGAATGGTCGAGTTGTAGTATCATTTAGATTACGTTACGTTACGTTACGTTCTGAGAGTATGCTCCCCTGTTCCGTTCTGTACCCGTTCCGTTCCGTCGTTCTGGGCGCACTGTCGCTGCATTCTGATATTAGGCACTCTATTGTGAAAATTATTGACAGTAATAACCGTTTGCATCATTCCACTTTGTACAGTTACCGCGCGTGCACGAAATATAATTTGACTCCCGTAAAAAGTGTTTTCCCTTTATTTTACGCGCGGCCATAGAATTAAATAGAATGGCATTACAAGAAATTATGCATAGTTCCAAAACCTATAAACTACACCTTTACTACGCAATGTATATGGTAAAGAATAATATTTGCTCTTACAACTTACTTTTACTTGCACTTACTCAAATTATTAACAACTTACTTATCCTTACTCAGCAATTTCATGAAAAAAGGATCTATTAAAATTTATAAGTGCTCCTATTTTGTTCAAATTTTGTAAACTTATTCAATTTTCAAAAATTTTATGTAAACCAACGTACTACTCAACGTTAACCAATAGATGAATTATGCTCCGAAAACGTGTCGATTTCTATCTCAAATAGCAAGTAAGACCGTATAACAAAGGTCCCTTTCACCACTAGGTGGATTAAATCGGGTTTTAAACCTTTGTTATAGTATAACAAAGGTAAAAACATCAAACTATGTCAGTCACAAGTTACAAATAAACCCATAAGTCTCAGTAGTGAAAATATTGCAATAAACATCTGCTTTTAGGAAATGCCTGGACCAATTTGACTGAATAACTACCAAACGCAAAGTTTTGTGGCCTAGAAGAATTCTATTGAACAGAATTTGGATCGGATGTACGGTTCCGAAGATATGTCCGGAACAAGATCCGGAATATATGAAACTTGAACATAGAAGCACCTTGAATCATAACAAAGCTGTCAAGCGTCGCAGTGGTCTTTTAACCCAATGCCCTTCTGGTATACAAAAAAAACCGAATTAATCCACCTAGCGGCGTGACCTAGCCTTTCTACTGCCGCAATAATCATTATTTAATTTTCCAGGTACATCTATAATTAACTTGATATATTTTTAAATATCCGTTCTGTGTAGTGATCGACATCGGACCGGGTAAAGTCCGGAAAGTCCGGCCCGATACCCGGTCCGAAGTCCGATCGGAACGAAAATTTTGAGTCCGATTTTTTATCGGACCAGAACCGGAACGAAGCGTTCCGGAACCGGACCGGACCAGGTCTTCCGTTGAAAGTCCGGAAAAGTCCGGAGCACTTTTGATCGTAAAACTGACCGCAGTGGAAACGATGACTAGGACTTGCTTTATATGTTTAAAACTAATTTCCTTTAACTTCCTCAGTATTGAGGAAAGACAATAATTTTGCTAGCAATAATACACTTTCTGTTAAAGGCTCCAAAACAAGTCCAACGAATTGATTTATTTTTGAAAAATTAGCAAATATATGTGGGTCTTAAAACCGAACGTTTCGCAGCATCGGTTCGTGCCTTATGATCCCTCAAAATTTAATTTCAAAGGACTAGTTTTAAAAGTTATGTAATTATAGCACTTCATCTTCCCGGTAATCCCATAGGTAACCCTTATTCACGCTTATGGTCTAATATGAAAGATAACTCAATAGTTTCATCGGATTTTTCAAAATTATCGTATAGGTTTGGGCCGAAGTCTCAGATTTTCATGAAATTTTGCTTACGAGCATAGGATGTTAACTTTTTAATAAAAACAATATGTTGTCCTATTATCCCAGAAAACTCCACTAGAAATTTTTCGATTTTTTCGAACACAGCTCATCTCGAAAGTTTATAGTTTTAAAACCAAGCATTGCAGAACAGCTTTTTTTTATGAAAATGCAATAAAATTTTCTCAGCAATCCAGGAAAAATATTAGTTGGAACAAGCTTTCCACATCATTTTCTATGACGGTGCAAAATTCTAAGGAAATGTTGGAAAGCCCATGTTCTAAGTCGTAAGAAATTTTGAAATATAGTGGACTCTCGGAAAAGTTAATCGATTGGTGAATGGGTCGATTAACTTTTTCGAAATATTACCTTTTCTGAGTAGTCCTAAGACTCATTGAAAATGATAAACACAAAAGCGGAAAATATATTCTCGGATGCAGGATACTCATTTTTAAGTATCTGGAAGTTGTAACGTAAAGAAATATGTAGCAAGATCTCTATGAAATAATGCTTCCCTACGATAAAACTGAACCTTGTCGTGGTGTAGGGCTTTTTAACTATTCAGTAAATGAACAGCGGTCACGTTTACTTCTGAATGTGGGTATATGTCAAAATACTTTAGTGATTTCAAGTGGAACTCGGGGTAAAAATTTACCAAATGCGATTGTTGCGTTGTTCAGAAAGTGCTTTTATTCCGTTTAAGAAAAAGGCCAGTATGGGGATCTCTGATAATTAATAGATGAATGTTTTTGGGATTCATCCCTATTTATCACAGCTGTCACAAATATCTCCGAAAAATGTCGGATTGGTTGGGTCGATCGGGGGCTTAGGATTAGTAAGGGGATGTAAGCGGGATACCAGATCCTGTTGGACGCCGAAGGACCACTCTACAATGATTACGGGTATAATAATAGAAGTGCTTAGGTAGCAGATGGGAAAATTAGGTCAATTCGTGTCGTGTGTTCGAGTCTCGGCTGAGCGGTGCTGCTAGATAGTCAGCAGGATTTTTGCACTGGCCCCGTGGCTGACCTGTGCTCTGATGCCCGGCCTCGGGGTCTGTCGATAGGGAGGGGTTGAGTCTTAGAGAGACGTTTAAGCTCACAGCTTTACTGCACTAGCTCTTTGGTCTCGAGGGTTGGAAGGTGGGTGCGTCTTTATAAAGCTTTATAAGCTCTAAAACTTCTGTCGACTGCCGCGAACGTCCGGGTTGTACTGCGCTCAATTTACTTTGTATCTTGGGACAGTACCATTCCATGATGGGTAAGCTACCAAGCACCAGTTAATTGTGTCGCATTTTCATTTTTTTTAAATGATCCGTTTCAGGCCGGTTAGCTTTTAAAAGTTACAGAAGGTTCCACACATTCAAAGTTTTGCCTTTGACATTTATCTATTTTTTAAAAATTGGTCAATTTTGAGTCCGGACAATTTCGGACTTCCGGACCGGAATCGGACCGGAACCGGAACCGAGCTAAATCGGACCGGAACGAAATCGGACCTTAAAAATTCGTTCCGATTTTTTACCGGACCGGACCGGAACGGAACCCGCACTTCAATTTTCGTTCCGATGTCGAACACTAGTTCTGTGTTCCTCAAAATCCTCATTTGCCAGTAAAATTCACAACGTATTGTGTAGAGCAATTATATTTTCTTTCCTTGGGTGTCGGGGTCTGTCGATAGGGAGGGGTTGAGTCTTAGAGAGACGTTTAAGCTCACAGCTTTACTGCACTAGCTCTTTGGTCTCGAGGGTTGGAAGGTGGGTGCGTCTTTATAAAGCTTTATAAGCTCTAAAACTTCTGTCGACTGCCGCGAACGTCCGGGTTGTACTGCGCTCAATTTACTTTGTATCTTGGGACAGTGCATAAATGCTGAGGGAATGAAAGATTCAATTTGTCCTGATAAGTTGATAACCGCCAATGCTCCGAAATTTGTCTTTCCTATTAGTTCATTTGTCGTTGTTTGTGTTATAAAATAGAAAGCGGACGCGCGGTTGATGACCGGTGTCAGGCGGGGCTGACGAATCCTCCACTTCACTATACTACATTTTACAACTCAAGTATGACCGCATTTCAAGGTCAAGAATAAAAACATGAGATTAGTCTAACGCATGTAGTACCAAAAGTCCAAAGCACATTTACAAGTTCGATCTATCATTTTTCTTGTCATCACCATCATTATCATCATCATCGTCATCATCATTAGGCTTATACAAATTTGGAAAAAAGTTTATGTCCTGGTCTCGAAATATTGTTCAAGGGGGGGACAAGAAAAAAATAATAACATCAAACCTTCAATAACTAAACAAAGGAGAAGAAACCAATGTTTATTTTTCCAGATTAATAAAAGTTTAATACAAAAAAGTTGTACAGTACTTAAACTTTAGTTCAAACCAAAACAACTTTCAAAATTTTTTGATCCAATCACATAAAGTAAGTATTCTGGCAGAGATGAATCAACTTGAACATAGTGGAGTGCTACAGGATCACCTTAGTGAGCCATAAACGTGTAACTTAAGGTGAAATTAGTCGTCATCGATTCTGCCAATTTCAAAAGCAGTTTTATTTGCCCTTATTCTGCGAGTCACGTGACTCAATACGACAATTGTCACTCGCCGTGACTCGCCATGGCGAGTCGAGTCACCTAAGTGACAACTGAGTCACCTAGGTAAGAAACCCCTGTCACCTAAGTGACAGACCGTGTCACCTAGGTAACAAAGCGAGTCACCTAGGTGACAAAGCGAGTCACCTAGGTGACAAAGCGAGTCACCTAGGTGACAAATGTCACCTGATTCGCGGTGACTCCAAATAGTCACGTCACTCGCCTCGCAGAATAAGGGTGATTGTTTGAAACAAAAATTCTGTTCATGAAAATATATTTGAAGTGTTCAAATTCGCAAGAAGAATACAGTATTTAAAATTTTACGAACAAAACTCCTCTTTTGGGCTCAAAAACTGCCTCCAAAATTGGGCTTTCCGACGAAAAGTTGATGACTGCTAATTTCCCGTTAACCTTCATTTGAATTTTGCTTTTTACTTGTATGTCACTCGGATTTGGATAATAGTTCAAATCTGTGTCACTTACTAGTTTAGAACTCGGTAACCACGAAATAGTATCGGAATCTAATCTTCTCGTAAAAATGGCAATTTAGGTCCCTACAACTTTTTTACTTGGAACGCACGTGCTATGCTACCGACATTTTTTAAGAAAAAAATCTCTCACACCATTCACGTTTGAAACCGCTTGTCATACCTGTGAAACCTTTTAGTCATACGAATATCAGCCCATTCCTCAGTTGATGCTGGATCTCAACAACAACTTGTTTATCTTTGATATATTAAGGATGCTAACGCACCAATATCAGAAGCGATTGTCATTGTTTGACTAATAGCATTTGTCCAGTCCGGTGCTGCACTTCGGATGAGGTGCAGTACTGCGCTGGGAGTTGTTTTCCAAATATCAGGGCTTCTAACAGCCCTCCGTCGAAGAACCTTGATTTTCAATTGAAAAATGCCGGACATCGGCATAACAGATGTTCCGAGTCTATTTTTTCTGTGCCACAGAATCGGCGTATATCACCTTGCAGTTTCCCCATAAGCTTCAGATGATAGCGGTTTGGACAATGTCCTGTTATAAGATCAGACTGTTTCGACTGCCTAGCAATGAAAGTGTTATTCCAACTTAATTCCACTTTCATACATTTCCATACTAAAACTCCATTTTTAAAGCAAAAGCAGATAAAGCTCAATAAAAAAGCAATATAACTTAACATGACTTGATTTGATGTAATGGTCGGGGCCACCGTTGATCCCAATGATAATCACAACATGACAATAGTCAGAAAATTTTCGAACAGTTCAGTGACATCTTTTCTGCATGCATGGTAAAAAATGGTATCTTTAAGTTTTTCGTCCCTTACATCCAAAATTAGGGTAGGTACTTGGACAATACGAAATAAAAGGATCAATTTGGAACCCCGAAAGCACCGAAAGCTGATGTTCCGGAGTGTGTAATTTGTTGTATTTTTATTTTAATCTTATCTACTAACTATGACAGCAAAATATAATCCCACAGAAAATCGGAATATCTCCGTCAAAAGTGGTAGCAAATTTCACTAATACATTGTTTAGTTGATTGATGCCTCAATCTAATTCGGTTCTTTTGAAGCAAGTTGAATTAAAATGGAACCAAAATTTAAAGTAAATGGAGCCAAAAGTCTAATTCCAAGCACCCCAATTTTCGACGTCGGAACTTAAAGGTTAAGCACAATAGTCGCCTGGGACCTGTAGCAGGAATCAGAAAGCTAAGATGGTGTAGGATAGTTGATCGAGACTAACGGGATAATTACCTCAACTTTGCACGAATTGGGTAATTTAGAGATGTAAACTCGTTGAATTGTAAAAATCTGCTTACCATTAAAGAATGCAACATTACTGCACTTTATTTTTTGCCCCTTCAAATTTCGAAATTTTTTGCAGGGGGGGGGGGGGTGACATAAACTTTTTTTCAAATTTGTATAAGCCTTATCATCATCATTATATTTAAAAAATGGCATTCCGGCATAAAAATATGACAAACCTCCCAGTTGGCTCCGAGGTATGACGCTGGCATAATAAGCCAGTCGTCGTAAGTTCAAATCTCGACTGGGAGAGGCTGTTAGAGTAAATAAGATCGTAGCAACTGGCCCTGCAATTGTCCTGCACTCTAACAGCTGGCTGCGAAGTCTGTCGTATAAAAACAGAAGGTCAAGTTTCGATAACGGAATGTAGCACCTAGGCTTTGCTTTGGCATTCCGGCCTTTGGCAGATCTTAGAGTCAGTTCATGGAGTCTGCGCAGGGCCGGAATGCCGACATTGCCTGTCTGGTCAGGTAGAACTGATGTTTGAGGTCTCCCTGACACTTTGTTGACATCACAAAAGGGCCCAGCGCAGAGTGTTATACGCTACTAGCTGACCCGGCAAACTTCGTATTGCCACAAATTGAAATATGTTGTACATAAATCGTAAATCTGTCACAATCTCGAGTTTAGCAAGTTCCCAGTTATGATGAGACTCTGTAAGAAACTGTGAAAAGGCGTCAAGAAATCGAAAAAGGAGAAATAAAGATAGAAAGAAAATACACGTGTGTGAATGAACGCTTTGGATAAGCAAAAAATTTAAACTCTCAGAAAAGTTACGGCAAAAATAAACTTTTTAGAGTGTTGCATGGGAGCTAATATTCGCTTAACTTTTCTGAACAATTAACTTTTCAAAGTGTTAACTTTTCCAAGAGTCCACTGTTTTTTTTTCTTATTTGATAATTCATTTGTCTGTTACTGTCAAAAAGTTCATTGCAGTGATTTTATTTTTCTACAGGAGCTTTCCACCACCGTGAGAAATTTTTTTTCCAACTGGTATTTTTGAATTTTTTTGCCGTTTCATAAAACAAATTGTTCAAAAGTTATAAACTTTTGAAGCAAGTGATGTCCGAGAAAACTGGATAATTTGATTTGAAGTTTCCTGAGAAAATAAAAATTCGCGAATTTAAATTAATTTTCATTAAAAAGAACATAAACTGGCGGTTGAAAGACAATTTTTTAATTAAAAGCTGACTTTCATGTTTGAAAGTGTACCATTCCATGATGGGTAAGCTACCAAGCACCAGTTAATTGTGTCGCATTTTCATTTTTTTTAAATGATCCGTTTCAGGCCGGTTAGCTTTTAAAAGTTACAGAAGGTTCCACACATTCAAAGTTTTGCCTTTGACATTTATCTATTTTTTAAAAATTGGTCAATTTTGAGTCCGGACAATTTCGGACTTCCGGACCGGAATCGGACCGGAACCGGAACCGAGCTAAATCGGACCGGAACGAAATCGGACCTTAAAAATTCGTTCCGATTTTTTACCGGACCGGACCGGAACGGAACCCGCACTTCAATTTTCGTTCCGATGTCGAACACTAGTTCTGTGTTCCTCAAAATCCTCATTTGCCAGTAAAATTCACAACGTATTGTGTAGAGCAATTATATTTTCTTTCCTTGGGTGCGTAAATACTTGTAAGCGTCATTTATGCTTCTTGATGAACACCTTATTTAGTTTTATAATATTTACGTGATTTATAGAAAAATAATGTAGACACAAAAGAAAATGTTTGCAGACTTCAATGAATATATGACACATTCCGGCGTGACGTTACAACGTTTTGACATTTCTTTGCACAGTATTTGTGTTTCAGCTAAGAAAATCGTTGAGAAACCCCCAAATATTATTATATATTTGGAAAGAACATAAAATTTCCTATTAAAAATGAACAAATTAATAGCATTTGCCTTACTTAGATTGTTTTGGAAAGCAAATATGTAGCGTGACGTTACAACGCGCCTGAAAATCGTCTTTTGGTTCTTCTGTTAAAAAATATGAAACTTCTGCTCTCTTTCAAATGTTATCTAAAGACTTTCTTCTATGATTTGATAAGAGATGAATACTGAACAACTTACTATGTTCAGAATTCCGATAATTAGTGAAATTTATTTTTAAACAGATTTTACTTTTCGTGACGTTACAACGCTCTGCTCTACACAGAGAGGGTCGTAGCTCCGTTGTAACGTCACGAAAAATCTGTTCAGTTAATACTCGTTAATTATTGCTGTTGCTGCCTTCTGTACATAAGGGATAATCCAAAACCGTGTCGTTAATTTGTCTTTTCACTATTTTGCCTACGTATTGTGGGGTTCTTCACAAATTACGTCGCGCAGTGGGAGGGATTCTAAGAAAGTGAGACGTAAGTAATAGCATCGAAACCTTAAAACATAGCTTAATAGTTGTTTCAGAAAAGCTTCTTCATTTAAAAAGCACTTTCTAGTGGTGAAAAAATATTCGGACATTAGGGTGTCCTCAAGTAGATACAAAAAGTATTTTCTCTATTTTAAGTCAAAAATGATTGCTGTCTACAGAAAATTTATAGAAAAACTAATTTTAAGAAACTTTCTTGAATGCTAGAGATTTATATTTTTTACATGAAAAAAGTTATAGAGCCAAGCTCTTAGGGACACCCTTAAAATATTTTTTTTCGATCTACCTCTTTAATAACGCTTCGTATGGCTTGCGAATGTTCTAAAAAAATGGTAATCTAATTAAATTGCACATTTTTGTCGAAAATAGTAGAGCACTATCTTTTTCCCTTTAGACGCTATCACTGGCTTTTTTATTTTTGCAACTACTTTTTAAGGGGGTGTATCTCGAGGGAGAGCAGCTATGAACACCTAATCTCACTTGTTTTTTGTGAGTTAATTTATGCTGTATTCCACCATGTACAGCTTAGAGTATAATGTGGAAAATCTAAAAAAAGTTATGAAGACAACCGTAGGTGAACATGTATAAATAAAAGAAACAAGGGATAGCTCCTCAAGGAAAAACGATAGATCTCTACTATCTTCGACGAAAATGTGCAGGTTAATTCTATTACCAATTTCTTACATTTCTTACAAACATCTAAAAGGCGTACGAAGCGTTATTAAAGAGCTAGATAAAAAAACTATTTTTAAGGGTGTCCCTAAGAGTTTGGCTCTATAACTTTTTTCATGTAAGAAATATAAATCTTCAGTATTCAACGAAGTTTCTTGAAATTAGTTTTTCTACAAATTTTCTGTAGGCAGCAATCATTTCTGACTTAAAATAGAGAAAATATTTTTTTTTGTATCTGCTTAGGGACACCCTAATGTCCGAATGTTTTTTTATCACTAGAAAGTGCTTTTTAAATGAAGGAACTTTTCTGAAGCTACTATAATGCTATGTCTTAAGGTGTCGATGCTATTACTTATGTCTCACATGTTTTGAATCCGTCCGGCTGCCCGCCGTGACGTTACAACGCGAGCTTCAATCAGTTGTAACTTAGGTTCTACTTACCTTATCTTCATTCTTTAGGTACCATTTTAAAGATATTTTTGAGTACACAGAGAATACAGATCATTAGATTGTTCGAATTTGTACTTTTCTGCGAAAGCGGAAAACTACACTTTTTTCGTGACGTTACAACGCGAAAAAATGGCCCTATTTCATCCACTTGAAATACAAAATAACTGCAAAATTGCATCCAAACTATTTTTGGAATGGATTCAGCATATATTCCTTTGTAAGTTGGTCGAAAACAAGTGCTATTATGAAATGTTTTAGCGCACTGTAGCAGCATTTTTAAAAATATCGCGAAAAATCATTTATTTCTTGTAAATTTCATTTATTTTCGACACACGTTTTAAATAACTTCCGATAATGCTAGAATACCAGTTAGGGCAGTTTTGAATGGTTCAAACATTACCCAATCATGAAAAAATATTCAACAATACTAAAAGCAAGTTTTATAAAATGTCTGGTTGGTATACCGGCCCGCGGAATGTGTCATATATAGAAAATTAGAAATTAACCCTCTAACGCACTATGGGGGATTTCCATACAAGCAGGCGGACAAAAATATTTTCGAATTTTTTCTAGGATTTTTGATGTTTTTCTAGTTGATATGATTAAAATATGTTGTTAGAGTACATTTGCAAACATTTCACGAACATATTTTGAAAAGGGTTTAACTGTTTGCCTTTGTCATATGTGAAAAACTAATCCTTTCTTCTCAAACGTACAAGGTTTGGATTCGATCACTAGCGATTTCAACCAAAGTTGGCATAATTGTTCATTCCGACCCCACAACCAATTTCCCTAAGTTTTACACCGATTGATCAGTCCCCCTAGCGGTGGCGCTGCTTCCTTTTTTTACAGATTTTCAAAAAAGTAATTTTTCGGGTTTAAATATCTATGCAACAGTTTGATGTGAAGACATGCCAATATACTTTTTCTATGGGATTTTGGTCGCGCAATCGAATGATGTTATCAGTTTTTATCTAATTTGTCAACATCATACATTTTTTTTGCAATTTGAAACGAAAAACGCGAATATCTCAAAAACATCCCCAATTTGATTTTCAAATAAATATGCTTAAAATATTCGCCAGAAAATTCTACATAAGAATCACTTAACTAGAAAAAATAATATTGGTAGTATGGGAGGGTAGTTTGAATATCTGTGGCATCCGTAATTCTATCTGAATTGTTAGTAAAAGTATGTTTAAACACGTTTACCTGAAGCTTCCGGACATTTTCATGACCAAATAATGTATTTTAATGAAAAAGATGCATTTTCAACATTTTTTTTGTATGCCAGAAGGGCATTGGTTTAAAAGGCCACTGCGACAGTCTTTCAACATATTTTCAACATAGAATCAACATAATAAATTTTGATGTTCTGGATACTTTTGTATATATTTAAATAAAAGTAATAATTTCGTACAAATTTTTATAGTTTCATTATATAATTGTGCTAGTTATTTGTGCAATATAATGCATTGTTATGTCGACTAATGTGATATTTCACTTCTGAGATTATACGAAACTTCGAAGTAGTTTAGACTCTTGAAAATGACTTTATTAACACTTCATTGCACTACGGGAAAAACTAGCCTGAAAACGAACGAAACTCAGAAACTCAGAACTCAGAACTCAGAAACTGCCTGCCAATTGATAAAATATAAGTGATCTTCTGTAATAAATTTCCGGCGAATCTCATGGTGCCCACCCCTGCTTAATTGACATCGGAAAGTATCAAGTTTTGCTGATTTTCCCCTATTTTTAACAATATTTTAACTTAATGGAGTTTATCAGGTCAGTTAAGTTATTCATTCGTCCCATATAAGCTTTGTAAGATTTACCGAAATTGGTCCATAAGTTCAGCAGAACATATCTTGAAATAAGCCATAGGTCTAAAATTTAGACCACTCAATATAGGTACATCGCAACTTAGCAGGAGGGGCGCATGTTTTCTTCATAGTGCCAATAACGTCATAAGGAGGAAATCTCGATGGTGACTCCCTATGAAATACTTCATATTGAAATCTGTTTAACCCAGTTTCTAAATATGATTATACTAAATGCTTCTTCTGTTGACATTTCACGTTGATCAGTTAGCTGAGCGCGCGCGTTTGTGTGTGTGTGTGTGTGTGTGTGTGTGTGTGTGTGTGTGTGTGTGTGTGTGTGTGTGTGTGTGTGTGTGTATGTGTGTGTGTGTGTGTGTGTGTGTGTGTGTGTGTGTGTGTGTGTGTGTGTGTGTGTGTGTGTGTGTGTGTGTGTGTGTGTGTGTGTGTGTGTGTGTGTGTGTGTGCGCTTCATTTTCTATCGCCTGTTTTTCGGAGATGGCTGAACCGATTCGCTCGATTTTACTTTTGTTTTAAAGGTACTATTGCCTAGTGTATCACTATTGAGTTGTTTCATGGTCCGACTTTTTGTTTAAAAGTTATGAGTATAAATGTGAAAACTACCTGACACGATTTTCTCCGGAACTAGACAACCGATTTCAATGATCTTAGTACCAAATGAAAGCTCTTGCTATAATATGAAAATTGTCAGGAAGTATTATTGAGAACAAACAAGTAGTTTAAAAGTTAACCTCAAAAAACCTGTTTTGACAAGGTAATAATTATCGCCTGTTTCTCAGAGATAGCTAAACCGCTTTTTGTGCTATTAGTCTCATTTGAAAGGCAATATAGCCTAATAGATCACTATTGATTTGTTTTTTGATTGGACGTTTAATTTGAAAGTTATGGACAATCGTGTACCACACATCAAAATTAACAATAATTTATAATAATTTTAACTAAGACAATTTATCAAGTTTCAATTATTTTAGTGTCAAACGAAAGGTTTTGACACTGCCAATGTATCTGCAAAATTTCATAAGAATTGGTTTTGCCGGTCAAAAGATATTAACCCTCGAACACTCGCGCCACCTTTTTAACACGGTTATTCGCGCGCACAATAGCCCAAAACCAAAAACGTGCGCATTAGAGTTTTGACTGGCAAAACTTTGTTTTAGATTTATCGAACCTTCGGAAGAGTTTCTTGAAATTGAAAGCTCTATCGTCTGGTAGAATTTAAATTTTGATTGATCCCTCTTAAAGTGAAATAAAAAAATATTTTTCTTCAGTTTCAATATAACACATTGACGAGATCTGCAAAGTTTTAGAGCATATTATTACAAGAAATTTTGCTGGAGACAGCAAACTTCTATCTATTCAGCGAAGATTGAAAAGCCTTATTTATTGTACAGTTGGATTTAGAATTTGGCAACGTTCGATTTTGGCATGCATCGATTTTGGCAACAAAAGTATTCGTTTTTGGCAACACAAGATATTTCACTTCCAAAATTATGCTTAAATATCAATCAGTGTCTGCATACATGCTTTACATGACGAAATGATGCCCTGAGTACGTTCATGAAAAAAAGTTATGTGGTTTCGAACAATAATATTTTTATTGCCGTAGGACTATGTCTTACCGCAGGGTGTCAATAACTTATTCACACCGGAAGAATAGCTATTGGCGGACTTTTTAAATATAAAATGGTTGCAATCGTTGATTAATGATATTTTGTCAATTTCTAAAGCATTTACATTAAATTTTTTCATATCGAAAAAGGGTCCCGATTTTGGCACGGTTGCGATTTTGGCAACATAGGCGACACGCTTTTGTTGCCAAATTCGATATCCTACTGTATATGAATTTGTAAAATCAGTTTTTCTATTTTAGTTCTTTTTGGAATTGTTGTATGACTTTTACATGTATTACAAAGTTGTACAAATAGTTAAAATACACAACTTTGCTAAATATAGTATACCTCTACGTTTGCTTGTTCAGGAACTGTAGAATTTTGATTATAAAAAATACCCTAATTTTGACTCCGAATTACTTGACTACCAACAGACGGATACAGACGGATTTTACATTTGCTGAGTATTGCTGCAGAAAACACCATTTTTCCATATGAAGAAACGAGAGAAAATTCCGGTTGGAGCCAATTGCGGTACACCTCACATGCTACTTGCTTCATTTCTGTGATGTCGGTTTATGCTGATCTATTTTCCTAACAATTTAAAGTATTCATGCATTGAATAGTTATGACATTTTGCTCATAACAAGTTTATTGAAGAATATACGTTAGTTAAATAACGATTTGTAACTTTATGGCGTTCAAAAACCTACACATGTTGTACAAAATACCACAGTGTGACTAACCGAAGGTTAATACAAATTGATGAAATTTATTCAAGAAAACTTTATTGATGTGAAACAACCGTATAACAAAGGTTCCTTTCACCACTAGGTGGATTAAATCAGGTTTTATTTATCGAAACATTTTTTGACATCCGCAACGAGCATAATTTGACGGGTCCTGCACCGAAGTATAATTGACCGATGATCCTGTTGGATGACCGGTCCCACCAGTAGAGCATCATTAACGGAAAGTGCAGTCGAAGTCTGGCACGAAGCGTCGAAGATTACTCGAACCTTCGTAGTGGTGCTATCCTCTTTCACAACCGGGTGATGCGGCAAGTAACATCTTTTAGCTGTCGTGCTGTCGTTGTCAACCTGACGCATATGAGACAGAGCCAGATATTCTGCCATGAAATCATGGTACTGTTTTCGTAGATTCTCGTTTCGAGCCAATCGTCGTTCCAATCCAAAAAATCGTTTGAGTGCTATCTCCCTCGATTCACCTAACTGTGCCAGAATGTTTTCCTTTATTGGTAGAGACACAGTATATCGCCCGTTTGAGTGTCGTTGCACAGTAGTCCTAAAATGTTTCTCGCAGCGTGTTTCTTCTGGGGAATAATTCCGTGTGTCTTCCACTTCCTCGCAAGACCAAAACCTTTCCATTATCTTTTCTAAATTAACCGATGCTGCTACATTACAGGTGATTTGCGATGACCTGGGTAATGATGTTACTTCTCCTGACACTACCCAACCAAAGACTGAGTCGGTGAGAAGTGGCAAACCCTCGCCTAGGGAAATAGCCTTGCCAGTTTGAAAAAGCCGAAGAATGATTGAATTCCTAGAATGATGGATCCGCAAGCTTAATACCTTGTGGGATATCCCATCCCGTAGCCTGCACCGATGTAGTAGGCAGATTCGCTGTAACCTTTGGTAATGCAAGCAAACTCATAACCTGAAAGAATGAAGTATTCCGTGAATTAATGTTGACGCGGATCATATGTTTCACCTTGGCCGAAGTAACGCCAATTCCAACCACAGAGACATCAACCCCTTCCTTGGTGATGCTCATTTGCTTACACAACCTTTCCGAAACAAAGTTGCATTCTGACCCTGAGTCCAGCAAAGCGCGTGTCGTGTGACTTATACCTTCCTCATCCTCGATGATAACTACCGCAGTAGCTAACAAGACCCTTGACGAATGCTTTTGCGCTATGTTGGCTGATCTTACTTGCCTATCAGCGATATTTGAATCCATTTTCGTGGTTGTTTCAGTATTATCCCTTTGTAGTGGGGACGCAGATGCCCCTTCCAATGAAGCCATTCTGTTGTTACTATCCGATTCCGTCTTGAAACAAACCATAGTATGGTGCCGGCCCTTGCACCTTTTGCAAGAGTATTTCGAAGAACAATCCTTTGACTGGTGGCCCTTTCTGAAGCAATTTCTGCAGAGTGAATGCTTTCGAAGCAATGATTCCCTACCGACCACTGTCATTCGCTAAAATCTCGGGCACAAAGGTAGCCAATGGTTCTCCGAGCATGCGTAACATTTCGCAGTAGAAGGTTGTACCGCATTATGGCTAGCTCGTGTAGTGAACGCCTTGTTCCTGTGAGCTTGTTCCGGTTTCGTATCTGAGCCTTTAGCAGGCATAGATTCAAGTATCCGTATCCTACGGTGAAGAAACTCTGTTAAATCCTTGAGTGTGTCACTTTCCTTAGTAGACGACAACTCTTCCCACCCCCTTCGGGTATAGGCATCCAGCCTAGAGCTTAGAATTTCGATCAATAATAAATCCTTATAGTCTGCAAGCTTGACAACTTGATCCAAGGTTTGAGTGACCCTCTCAAATCCTTCCAGCAGCTTATGCAGTTCCGTTGCTGATTCCCTTACCACAACGGGTAATTTGAAATGCGCTTGCACTTGCCTTCGCTTGAGTAATTTGCTATTATTATACCGCTTCAATAACGTGTCCCATGCAATCGAATAATTTCCCTTGGTTAATTTCAATGGATCAATTAATGCCTTGGATTCTCCCTCTAGACAGCCCTTAAGATAGTGCAGTTTTTCCACTTCCGATAGGTCTGTCTTCCGATGGATCAACGAGGTGAACAAATCTCGAAAGCTGAGCCATTCATCGATGTTGCCATCAAAACTTTTATTTGCGGGAGCCGCCCGTGATCCCCTGATGCTACCATTGTAGTTTCGGTGCCCCTGACAGATTGTTCCAGTGTACCCGGATCTTGAAGCTCTTTGATCTTGTCCACTAAGAAAGCCTTCATCTCGTAGTAGCGATCTTCGAAAGCTATTCTGTCCTTGGTGAGTGAGTCTGCTTCTGCCTCGGAGTCCTCGTGAGTTTCTATCTCATTCATAACGTCGCCAGTTTTTTCCCATAGTTCATCTAGACGATCAAGACGAACTATTGCCTGGCTAGCCGTAGTATTTTTATCGACAGTTCACACGAATTTGGAAATGTTGGAAAGCGATGTTTGAAGACCTCGCAATTTAGGAAATAGTTGGCAATGCAAAGAGAGATTAAAGATGGAGGTTAGCGGCATTTTTAAAGCTTCGAAACAATTTTTTAGTAAAGCAACTGGAATGTCATCGGGGCCAGGGCGATAGGATTGCTTTAAATCACGCACGGCCTTAGCAACTTCTTCGTCAACGTGATTGTGAATATTTCAGCGGTAATCACATTGTCAGCAACATGTGCCATGGCTGTAGCAATATCGTTCGACGAAGCACATGCAGTATTAAAAACACTAGCAAAGTGCTCAGCAAACAAGTCGCATTTACTACTACCTGTCGTCGCTTCACTGTCTGACAAAAACATGCTAGAGGGAAGCCCATCCTCTTTTCGTTTTGTATTGATAAACCTCCTTTCAGGGTTCAATCGTAAACTGCGTTCTGTATTGCGTACGTAATTTCTATACAGATTTCTGCTCAAAGCTTTATATGGTCTGCTTGCCGAGGTAAAACGATATCGATTGACCGGATTTCTACTTTTCCGATAAGCACGAAGAGCGGATTTCCGTAAGCGGTTGAGGCGAGTAAGAAGCTTATTTCCCCAGATAGGCTTAGGACGCGGACGAACTCTGGGAATATGCTGAAGTATAAGATCTTGCACTTTAACAGTAAATCTGGACACAGCTTCATTCGGATCATTACTGTTATTGACAGAATCCCAATCTACTTCTCGTAATGCGATATTGATTGCATCATAATTTCCTCGCCGAAAGTCAAGACAATTGGGATCAAAATCATTAGTAAAATGTGCCTTTACCGTACGGTTGAACGTAACCATCAAAGGTGGATGATGAACGTCGACATTACAGAGTACATCGGGAGCGGTCGTAACGGAACAAGCAGACAAAGCGTGCTGATTTGCAAAAATTACATCCAGAAATCTTCCGTTTGCATTGCATACAGGATTAATCTGGTACATGCTATGAAAAGACATACCGTCTAATAAATGCGAACTGCCGATGTTCACCGTTGAGCGTAAAGCATCAACGTAAAGATAACCAGCCTGTGGATGCGCCGACCAAGATAAACCCGGACGATTGAAATCACCAAATAAAATCAGACAATCGTTAATATCGGATGAGTTTACAGATTTTTCGAGCGACGAAATATGACGATCAATGATTTCCACTTCATTCCGCAGATTAGGTGGGATATAAATAGCACCAATTACAATATTTGATCCATCATTCTTAATCGTTACCCATAACTGCTCAAGTGATTCATCCATTGCCTCAACAAACAATTCAGACGAGAATGAACGACGAACGGCTATGACTACTCCACCGCCCCTCGCCTTAACGCTATTCTTTGCGGTACGATCCGAGCGATACACAGTATAATCGCTTTCAAACAATTCAACAGATGCTATTTGCGAATCCAGCCAAGATTCGGTCAACACAATACAATCATAAAGCGAGTTCGAAACCTCCAGTGCGAATTCAGATGTTTTGCTGCGCAATCCGTGTGTGTTCTGATAATAAAAGAGCAGTTGCCTAAGCTTCAGCTCCTGGTCGGACGAAGACACGGGTTGTGGCTGGTTACGACGTATGGCACTACCGCAACGGCTGATGACAGGGTTAACTGAACTGGGGGCCGGAAGGCAACTAGTTGGAAGGGGTCGTTACCGACTGCGATGGAATTGAAAATAGCTGTTCGTTGAAATTTTGACGCCAACGGTTCCCAAAAATTTGCAGATCTGCCACGTTCCACGTTGCCACTGCCGGAAATAAATTCCTTCCGGCCAGTTTGCAGCATCCAAAGCGATATCTTTCAGCTGCGCATCAATGCCAATTTTGAAAGAAATGAATGCCAAAGATTTTAATTCAGCATCTTTCTTCACTAGTTTTTTAACGATCGGTTGTGAGCCGTTGACACATTGTTGCACAAGGGCTGATATTTCATCCTCAGACACATGAGGAGCGATACGCGAGAGGTAAAGCCAAAATTTTGCAACAGGTTGCGGAACGGTATCAACTAGTTTTGGAAAATTTTCAATTGATCTTGTTCCCTTGTTGTAGGCCTAACGGGGGTGTCATTCGGCGAAATGATTCTAGGGCGCTTGGTTCTACGAGTGGCTGATTCGGCAGCAGGAGCAGGATTCAATAAAAGTTTGTCCGAAATTGATCCGATTACAGTAGCAATTTGGCCTAGTTCATTGACTTCAATCATACAGTTGTTAACTGATTCAGCGATCGTTGATAAAGCATCAACAGCAGAGGTAGGTGAATTTTGCACCTTCAGGTTTTCAACCGATTTCAAGCATTCAGTGCAGAACCACAGCCAATTTGTCTGCCCATTGAAAAAATCCAAATTAGATCGCACCCATCCAAAGCAATTCATGTGTGCGGCACAATCACACAGATGACACTTGACTAGGTTTAGGTTCGTAATGGGTTGAGAGCATTGGTAGCAAATTTTATCCATCGTTGCAAGAAAGCTTTGATGCAAGATCCAAGATTCAGTTTGACAGGATTAAACACAGACGGCGGATTGGGTGAATAGATGACAAAGTTTATACGCGTAGTTCACAGATGGCGCTTCAGTTGAAAAAAAAAATGAGCGTAGCGGTAGTGGCAGTTATAGATATAGAGAACAAGCCAAATGTACTAAGGCAATTAAGCTGCCTAATGATGTCAAGTGCCATTAAACTTAACTTAATTCACGACGAAGTAAATCTCGATAGGCCGATCGAATAACATACGCGAAATATAAACACGGAAATTCAACAAAAATTAAATGAATAGCCGGAGCTCAAAACAGTTACTTCAGCGTTACAGGCAAGGTTGCCAAAATGATATTCACGTTCTTTACATCCATCCATTCAAATTCGTCTATCTAGCTGCAAGAATCAGGACTTTGATCAAAGGTCAAAAAGATTGTTCGCATATTAGGGTAGTTTGCCAATTGTTGCTCACCACCCAATTGTTGCCCACTTCTCGGTTTTTGAATAATATCTGAGAATATCTATATTAACGCAGCACTCCAAACGCAGCACAGCAAACAATCAAAACACAAATATATTTCATTACCTTCAAATATGTGTAAACATGATTGTTAGCAAACAAATATTTGGAATAGTAAAATTACCTCATAAAATCCAACTCTTAGTAGAGCCAAAATACGTCGAATGCTTACAGTGTGAATTAAGAAATCACTCATCAAATTTAAGCTTATAGATCTCAACAAAAAGCAAATTTACTTCGTATGCTTTTCAAAATACCCACATTCATAATGTTTAATTAATTAAATAACTATATGTTACTATTTTTGTGTTCTAATGCATAGCGGTTAATAATTGGGAAAAAATTAGGATTTTGTCCATTTCTTGCACACCATCCGCAAATGCCGCTAAGCTAGGCGTACTGTACCATTCTTACTTGATCCAACTCTTATTGAAAATTTACCACTATTTGGATGTCGGATTAAAACAATACCAATAATTTTCGATTTCTCTGGAGACTAAATCAGCAAAAGCCTAATGATATTACCAGCGTGTAACAATTTTCGTGAATAGAAAATAATGTTCGTATCCGTAATCCACAGTCGATTAACGGAACAATGTGTGCGGAAGTTTATTATGAGAAATTCTTGAGAGATGAACATAATACACTCAAGTTTTTTTTTACACGGTTTGTTTTTTTCGATTACTCAAGAACGGTACAATTGAGGGACCATTTACAAACTACGTGACGAATGTCGGGCCTCTCCCAAATGTATTGAGATATAAATGAATGGTCCCTAAGCTGCCCTGTTCTTAATAATCGAAAAAACAAACCGTGTAAAAAAAGTACTTGAGTGTAATGCAAAACAATGCTTCAGCTTCTATTAAATAGAGAAAAAAGTTATGTAGTGGCTAAAAGAACTTAAAAGTCGAGGTTTTTCTTATACGCTCGAATGTAAAAAATCGAAAAACTTTGCATTTGAAAAAACCAAATCCCAGCCAAAAACGTATACTGCATTTAAATTTGAAAAAGGAATGATACCGGTAAACAAAATTATATTTATTAATTTTAATTAATACATATATTAATTCAATGCAATAATTTTTACCTGTTCTTGTAAACCATTGTTCGGTGAAGATTGAATTACGTTCAAATACGTGACAAAATGGTAACGGTACGGTACTTATAATTGGTAAATCTGTTTATAAGGAGTTCTTCTTCATGTGCCAGTTTTCTGTACTTGGTATTTCTTCTAATTCCATATTTTCTTTGCCGTGCAACAATTGGATTGAAGGTGTGCAATATTAGGCAAAGGACATGTATCAAGTGGGCAACAATTGGGTCTGTATGCTGTTGAACAAAACCTCAAATTGCATAATATGTGCAATATTCCAGGCTATGAAAACATACCAAATGTTTTAATGAAAGGTCATTTTGTTTATACTGCCCATGGATGCATAGTCGACGTAACGACCAGCATCATGATTGTTGAGCAAACGCATTTTTATCGTGAAAAACGTTTAAAGCCATATAATCTTTGCTATAAACTTTTGCAATCGAATAATCTGTCAATTTACTAGAGTTTATTAGTCAAAACAGGACTGATGGGGTTTTATGATTCATTTATCATTTATTATGTTTAAAAAATGCGAACGCCAGCTTATGCGAATAAACAGACTGTTTTTTTGAACGTTTATTCACATAACTTGGCGTAAAGCTACAAGACCAAACAGGTTACTATGCTGATTGATTATGCAGGGAATTACGTCAACCATTAGCGTTACGTGATACCAATAGCAGAGTAGGTCAATTTTCCTAAATTTCTCGAATATTTTCGAACAAGCATATGTTGTTTAAGTATTGGGCATGTGAACAACATAGTTAGGAGTGCGTAGGACCGAAAAAGTACATTTTGGACATTTTGGTTTTTACGTCAACTATGCATCCATGGGCAGTATAGGACAAATTTCGATTTTAGTAACGAAATAGTTTCCCCGATAGATAAGATAAACTGAACGTTCCTGCCTTAGGTGTGCAACAATTGGCAAATTACCCTACGAACACAATTTAGAGCGTCCACCATTATAGCGCGTAAAAAGCTGGATAGGTTATACGGAAGAACCTTAAAACCAGCCGTGGAACTTCGGTAAAAGTATGTTTATCGATTGAGTTCAGCACGAATATCAAGGGGAAACATTGCCATTGATCTCTGGTAGCACCCCGTTTGCCCTTAGGAGTTTATGCGATTGCTATTTGCGGTTGCAAAAATCTTTCAGGCAGGACTTTACTCAAGGAGCCTTCAGTGGTGTATAGAATATTCTGTAAAATCTGAATGGAGAGTTCATACGAGAAGAATAAATTGAGTCCTGTTCACACATATATGTTGAAAAAAGTTATCATTCAAAAAATTTAACTATTTGTTTCAGTACGTTAATCAGTACGTTAATTTTGTAGAAGCCTTCAATAGTTGTATCTTAAAATGAAGGCTAAATTATAATTTCCCGAATAAATTTTCCATTTGAAATTTTTTACGTGTGACGTCACATAACTTTATACCCTCCCCTCCCCTTACGTCACAAATCGTCACGATTAGGTCAACCCCCCCTCCCCCCTATAAGCGTGGCGTACTTTATAGATGGCACCTAAGAATGTTATTCTTAACATATAATTTAGGAAAGCGCAATATATAATATTTATAGGGACATTACTATTTGTAAACGATTCCATCGGTTACAACTTCACGACCGACTTTTTATAACTGCCGCAAAAATAACAACAAATCGACAGTCGATTGGAGCCAACTGCCAACTATCGGAAAACTAAGAAAATTTACGCATTGGAACTAAGTGTATTGCTGTCAAGCATGCAACGGAATGTTGCTTCTGTCTGTTGAACTCATACACGACGGTTAAATATTAGTTTGCTACGTATAAAACTAACGTAAAGTAAAGACTGGTCCATAATACTGGGGTGACTGTATTTCCGAAGCTGCGTGTGTCCAAATTTTGTCACGAACAAGCCTCACCACTCGAAACGGGATTTGTGCTTGAAGCATATTGGCTTAAATTCTGATAGGCGAATCTACTTCAACGAAAATCTCACAAGCCAGGATAGAGCAATCAAACGGACGGCTCTCAGGATGCGCAGAGAAAAGACACTGATGCTGGTTACGACAAAATTGGGAATTGTACACGTAAAGAAAACTCTCGACGGACCATTGTTAGCAGTGACATCTGTTGATCAATTAACGCAGATCTAATTATACACTTTTTGTTGTGATGCCAGAAGATTGTATTAAGTTCAAGAAAATTTTAATGTGTGTTTTACGAGTGATCAAAATTAAGCTGCCTTTTCAATTACGTTACTTCCAATCCATCTGCAATGAATTATAGACATCAAACCACACTTTTACGTTTCATCATACCGAAGGTTGTGATGCACTCTGCATTGGCTAGTGATAAATTCAACGTATGCCATGCAAATGTACAAAGTTTATGTGCACGTAATTGCAGCAAATTGGAAAAAATTAGGTGTAGGTATATTACAAAACTCAAAAGTCACTGTAGGATGTTCAACTGAGTCTTGGTTGTGTGACACTATCTCGAATCAATCAATTGCAATATCTGGCTATCAATTAGTGAGAAATGATCGTATTTATAAATAGTCATGTACGTAAAAGAATGTGCTCGGTATAAGGTGGTGTATGCGTTAAAAACAGAATGCTTAGCTCTTGAACTTAACGTCGGTAATGATGTACTTACTTACTTATGTGTCCATGTCCGCCGGTCCGGCAGAACAAAGGGATGAAATCAGAGATCTCCACTGCTGACGGTTACCCGCCATGGCTTTTACCTGTCGCCAGGACAGGTTCTCGTCTACAGCCCGGATGTCGTTGGCTAAGCTCCGTCTCCATGAGCCTCTGGGTCTGCCTCTTCTACGCTGTCCTTGTGGATTCCAGTCGAGTGCTGCTCTGCAAACCTCGTTCGCTCCTTTCCTCAAGGTGTGTCCGATCCACTTCCACCTACGCTCACGAATTTCTGTGGCTATCGGCCGTTGATGACACCGACGATGGAGTTCCTCATTGGATATCCAATTATCAGGCCACCAGGCACGAATAATATATCGCAGGCACCGGTTAATGAATACCTGCAGTTTTTGCGTTGTCTCCACTGAGACGCACCACGTTTCGCAGGCATACAGCAGTACGGATTTAACGTTTGAATTAAAGATTCGGGTTTTCGTACGTAGAGTGATCAGGTTTGAGCGCCAAATGTTTCGCAGACCTGCAAAGGCACCCCTGGCCTTCCTGATCCGTGTGGCTATATCAGTCTTGGTACCACCATCGGGCGTTGTCTGGCTACCAAGATATTGAAAGACGTCTACCTGCTCAACTTGTTGTCCCGCTATTGCGAAGTTGGTGGCATTGTCAGTGTTCACTACCATAGACTTAGTTTTCGCTACATTGACTGTGAGACCTGCTGCTTGGGAGCTCTCGGAGAGGTCGTCTAACTTGCTCTGCATATCGTTTCGGCGTTGTGCGAGCAAGACAATGTCGTCGGCTAGGTCGAGGTCATTTAGCTGCTCCATCGTTAGAGGATTCCATGGCAATCCTCGATTTGGTCTACTGTCAATTGCTCCAACTAATATCTCATCCATAACGATGAGAAACAGAAGCGGTGATAAAATGCAGCCCTGTCTCACGCCAGCAGTAACCCTTATGGGGTCGGACAAGACGCCGTCGTGCAAAACCTTGCACGAGAACGCCTCGTACTGAGCCTCGATGAGATGGACTAGCTTATCTGGAACTCCTCTACGCCTAAGTGCGCCCCAGATGTTTTCGTGATTGAGTCGGTCGAACGCCTTTTCGAAGTCAACGAACACCAGCAGAAGAGAGTCCTGGAATTCGTTGATCTGCTCCAGTATAATGCGGAGCGTTGTGATATGGTCTACACATGATCGGCCAGCACGGAATCCAGCTTGCTGCCGCCGGAGAGTAGCGTCGATCTTCTCCTGAATCCGGTTGAGGATTACCTTACAGAGTACTTTGAGAGTAATACAGAGCAACGTGATGCCACGCCAGTTACCGCATTCCGTTAGGTCTCCTTTCTTAGGGACTTTGACCAATATGCCCTGCATCCAGTCCACCGGAAAAGTTGCGGTTTCCCAAATATTGCTGAAAAGCTGATGCATCATCTGGGCTGACAAAGATGGGTCAGCTTTGAGCATTTCGGCTGAAATACGATCTATCCCTGGCGCTCTATTGGATTTCATACTCTTGATGGCTGCTACAATTTCATCCAGCGATGGCGCCTCCGAGTTCACGCGATTTATTCGACGAACTGTAGGCGTCGTACGCTGCTGGTTTGGTTGGTCTCTGACACTTGAAACTCGGAAGAGTTGTTCAAAATGTTCAGTCCATCGCTTAAGCTGTTCTGTACGGTCAGTCAATAGCTGACCAGCTCTGTCCTTTAGCGGCATCTTTGTATTCATCCTGGCACCACTAAGGCGGCGAGAAATATCGTACAATAAACGGATATCACCATTGGCGGCGGCGGTTTCTCCTTGTTCGGCTAGGGAGTTAGTCCAGGCTCTCTTGTCCCGCCTACAAGCACGTTTAACAGCCCTCTCCAGTTCGGCATATCGTTGACGGGCAGCTGTCTTAGCCGATCTGGTCCGCGCTCGCTCAATGCCGGCTTTCGCCTCTCTCCGCTCGTCGATCTTCCTCCAAGTTTCATCAGAAATCCACTCCCTCCGCCCACTGCGCGCTTTGCCGAGGGTTTCATCACTGGTCGTGATGAAGGCGTTCTTGATGCCGGTCCATTGCTCTTCGACGGTTCCACCAGATGGCAACTCCGAGGCTCGAGATTCAAGTTGTTCAACAAAGGCCCTTTTCACCTCAGGATTCTCCAATCGGCGGACGTCGTAGCGGCACCCAACTTTCTCCTCCCGTCGTTGGACATGTGCGACGCGCAGACGTATCTCAGCGATAACAAGATGATGGTCGGATGCAATGTCAGCGCTGCGTTTGTTGCGTACATCAAGAAGGCTCCTTCTCCATTTCCGGCTGATGCAGATGTGGTCGATTTGGTTTTCTGTTCGGCCGTCGCAGGAAACCCACGTGACTTTATGTACTGGTCTATGGGGGAAGAGCGATCCACCAATGACCATGTCGTTATTACCACAGAATTCTGTAAACAGCTCCCCGTTTTCGCTCATCTCTTCTACGCCATGGCGTCCCATGACGCGTTCAAGATCCGCGTTGTTTGAGCCAATCTTCGCGTTGAAGTCGCCCATGTGAATTTGGATGTCCCCCTTCGGGATTTTCTCAACCACGCTGTTTAGCTGGCTGTAAAAGCTCTCTTTCTCCTGCAGGTCGGCAGCATCTGTTGGCGTATAGCACTGGATTGCCGTAAGGTTCCTAACCCGTGTTCTAAATCTGGCAACGATTATTCGCTCATTTATTGGTTCCCACTTCATCAGGGCCGCATGTGCCCCTGGGCTCAGTAGGAATCCAACTCCTCTTTCTCGAGTAGCATTTTCATCTCGTATGCCAGAGTAGAGCAAGACTTGCCCGGTTGATGTCCTGTGTTCGCCAGTACCCGGCCAGCGGACCTCGCTCAGCCCCAGGATTTCAAGCTTCAGGCGGCTAGCTTCCCTTGCAAGTTGAGCCAGCTTGCCCTGCTGGGCAAGGGTCAGTATATTCCATGTTCCGATTCGTGTCCGTGTTTTCATGCTAAAGGTCGTTGCCAATAATCCGGAGAGATTTCTTCTTTCATTTTCATTAACTTTTTGTGTGTTCTGGTACAGTAGGCTGTTAACCTAAGGTCCTTATCCCGCTGATGGGGCTGCCATCTTAATGTGGGCGGGAGCCACTGTGCCCCCTTTCCTGTTAGCATACGACAACCGATGTTGCGTACCCCAGCCGGCACCTCGTGGAGGTAGGAATAGGAGTTAATGAACAGAGGTTATGGAATGCACATGTTCACCCTTTGCCAGCCTCGGTAATGATGTGATTTTGTTAATTGCTGTATGTACTCCACCGAATACTGACTTAAGTGAATTTATTCAAAAATAGCTGACCCGGCAAACTTCCTACTGCCACAAATTGTACTAAATGGAAAAAGTAAAGCTTTGGTGCTACATTTCGCATTCGGAACTTGACCTATTGTTTTCTGTTTGAATGATTTCGCGGCCAGATGTTGTAGTGCAGGACGGTTGCGGGACTGGTGCTGCGATCTTATTGCCTTTTACAGCCTCTCTAAGTCCAGATTCGAACACGCAACGGCTGGTTTGTGGGGCTTGTGCCGCACGCATCTCGACGTCAACTGGGAGGCTTTTTTTGCTGAACCATTGGTTGGAAATGGCGAACTTTCCGCAAACTTGGAATTGATTGCCAATTATCCGTTTGAAATATGTGCAAAATTTTTGGTAAAAGATTTTGGTAGCGATTAGCTATATCTGCTGCGGTTGACCGTTTAGTGCACCGTCTGAAAAGAGGTGCAATTCCAAAGATCTCGGGTTTGAGCATGATATGAAACGATCGATCCGAAGGTCGTTCAACGAAGGTAGCTGAGAGCGGTACGAATTCCAACGATCTATCATTGGCGGAGGTAGCTCACGATCCCATTCCCACGGTTTTACATTTTCATCTCTTAACGTCCACAAGGTCGGCATAAAAATTTTCGCAATCAGTACCACTGGGCCGAACAAACCCAATGGATCGAAGAGTTTAGCGATACGCGACAGCGTTGCTCGTTTGGTTACAGCGGTGGGAATGTCAAGCTGTTCCTTTCGTATGACGTATTTCAATTTATCTGTGCTGGGCTCCCAGTGTAGACCAAATGTTTTAATCGACTGATCTTTATTCAAATGTACCGATGATTGGAGTGCTAGGTCAGCCTCAGAGACACCCTCCAATGCTGCTATTTCGTTGCTAACCCACTTCCGTAGTTTCATTCCTGCCGACGAAAATATAGCATCTATTTGCTGACGTGTTGCTGCGGCCTTTTCAATTGTATCCGCTCCCGAGTAAAAGTCGTCGACATAGAAATCTTCACTAGTGGCCTTTGATGCGGCCGGATAATTCTCATTTTCGTCTTCAGCAAGTTTCTTAAGACCACGTGTGGCTAGAAATGGGGCAGATGCAGTGCCGTCAGTGACCGTTTACAGTTCATAAACAGCAACTGGTTCCGCTGAAGAAAAACGCCAAAATATTCGGTGTAGTGGGGTATCATCTGAGCTCAACCGTATTTGGCGGTACATTTTAGCGACATCTGCAATTAGTGCCACCGGACGCAGTCGTGATCGCATTAAAATGGATCGCAGATCTTCTTGTATTACCGGCCCCACTAACATAGCGTCGTTAACAGAAACTCCGGTAGTGCTTTTACACGAAGCGTCAAATACGATGCGCACCTGTGTAGTGCTACTATCTTCTCGGATAACTGGATGGTGGGGAAGAAAGAAAGCAGGTTGGGATGTATTATGTGATTCATCGATACATTCCATATGCCCTAGCGTAATATAGTATAAGAGCGAATAGGCGAATATAAGAAGGCGGCCAAGCTGAAGGTGGGATGGTCCATATGCCCACTGAGCGTGTTCCAGCAGCCGGAGGCTTGCTTCCGGTGCTTTGAGCGAGGGCACAAGTCCTGGAGCTGTAAGGGGCCTGACAGAAGCCACCGGCCTGACAGAAGCCACCTGTGTAGAAGATGTGGCGGTGCGGGCCATATAGCGAGGGACTGTTCGGCGCCGCCCAAGTGCCTGATATGTACAGGCCAACGCGACGCTAAGCACACAACAGGAGGCCCAAAGTGCCCGGCAGGCGCGCCTGCGACTAAAACACGGGCGTAGTGCAGGTAACGCAACTAAACTTGAACCACTGCCATGCGGCCCAGCAGCTGTTATACCAAGCAGTTACTGAGTCGTTGACGGACATTGCCATCATCTCGGACCCATACCGCATCCCTGCCGGAAACGGTAACTGGGTCTCGGATAGGTCCGGGTTGGCGGCTATATGGACGACAAGCAGGTTCCCGGTTCAAGAGGTTGCGTCAACTGCAGACGAGGGATTTGCGGTTGCCAAAGTGGGTGGAGTGCTCTACTGCAGTTGTTATGCTCCGCCGAGTTGGTCGATCGAGCAGTTTACGCGGATGGTAGACCAAGTATCAGTTGCGCTGACTGGTCTAAGGCCGGTGGTTGTGGCGGGCGACTTTAACGCCTGGGCGGTTGAGTGGGGAAGTCGTCGCACGAACCATAGGGGTCGGATTCTGCTTGAGGTTCTGGCAAAGCTCAACGTAGACCTGGCCAACGTCGGCACCTGTAGTACCTTCAGCAGGAATGGTGCAGAGTCTATTATCGACGTGACATTCGGCAGCCCTGGTCTGATAGGAGACTGGAGGGTAGATAATGGCTACACTCACAGGAACTCATTGAGATCGCTAAATCCCTAAAGGTGAGCAAGGCACCGGGGCCAGACGGTATCCCGAATATGGCCATTAAAGCGGCTATTCTGGAGGCTCCCGAATTATTCGGGGCAGTAATGAATAGATGCCTGGAAGCTGGCAACTTCCCGGACAGATGGAAACGACAGAATCTGGTCCTATTGCCGAAGCCGGGAAAACCTCCGGGTATCCCCTTGTCATATAGGCCGATCTGTCTGCTCGATACTGCCGGCAAAGTGCTGGAAAGGGTTATCCTTAACAGACTCGTACAGTACACTGAGGGTACAAACGGTCTGTCAAGGAACCAATTAGGCTTCCGAAAAGGCAAATCTACGGTGGATGCCATCTTGTCTGTCACTAAGACAGCCGAGGTGGCAATCCAGCCCAAGAGGACAGGTATTCGTTATTGCGCAGTTGTCACGCTCGACGTGAGAAATGCGTTTAATAGCGCTAGCTGGGACTCCATAGCCAACTCGCTTCGGAACGTCCAAGTGCCGGTGTCGCTGTACAGGATCCTGGAAAATTATTTCCAGAATCGTGTGCTATGCTACAACACGGAGGAGGGTCAGAAGTGCGTTCCAATCACCGCAGGGGTTCCGCAAGGTTCCATACTGAGCCCGGTGTTGTGGAACGTCATGTATGACGAGGTGTTGAAGCTAAAGTTTCCGGTAGGGGTGGTGATTGTCGGCTTTGCGGATGACATCACCCTGGAAGTCTATGGTGAATCTATCAGAGAGGTTGAGTTGACGGCTGCCCACTCTATAAGCATTGTTGAAGATTGGATGCGATCCAGGAAACTGGAGCTAGCGCATCATAAAACGGAGGTTATCGTGGTGAACAACCGCAAGTCGGTACAGCAAGCAAAGATCAGCGTCGGGGACTGCACTATTTCGTCAACGCGGTCCTTAAAACTTCTGGGAGTCATGGTCGACGACAAGCTCAAGTTCGGGAGCCACGTCGACTATGCCTGCAAGAAGGCTTCCACAGCTATTTCGGCATTGTCTCGTATGATGTCTAATAGCTCTGCGGTATATGGCAGCAAACGAAGGCTATTAGCCAACGTGGTCCAGTCTATACTTAGGTATGGCGGACCGGTGTGGTCATCGGCGTTAGGTACCAAAAGCTATCTAGCCAAGCTGGAAAGCACCTATCGTCTCATGTGCTTGAGAGTGGCGAGTGCGTATCGCACAGTTTCACATGACGCAATCTGCGTCCTAGCAGGTATGATGCCTATTAGTATTATCATCAGCGAAGACGTAGAGTGCTTCAACCAACGAGGAACTAGAGGCATACGGAGTACCACAAGATCGGCCTCGATGACCACATGGCAGCGGGCATGGTCTAATTCCACAAAAGGTCAGTGGACACACCGACTTATCCCGGAACTATCTGGGTGGGTCAACAGGCGCCACGGCGAAGTCAACTTCCACCTGACACAGATTCTGTCAGGGCATGGTTGCTTCAGACAGTATCTGCATAAGTTTGGGCATGCGGAGTCCCCCGCGTGTCCCGAATGCGTGGATGTTGAGGAAACGGCAGAACATGCTTTCTTCATATGCCCTCGTTTCGCGGGCGCGAGAAGCAACATGATGGCAGTGAGCGGACAGGACACTACCCCGGATAACTTAGTCCAAAAGATGTGTTCCAGCTCGGACATCTGGGGAGCGGTCAATGTGGCTGCTACCCAGATTGTACTCGAGCTACAAAACCACTGGAGAGCCGATCAACGGCGAATAAACAGCCTAACTACCATAGTCCAGTAGTTATCTAAGCGAGTGCATTAAGCACAAAAGCCCCTCCCTGAAGTAATACCGATAAGGTGGTGCCAGGGGGGATTGAGGCTGGAGACTCGAGTAGGGTTTTAGTGGGTCGGGATCCTCACGCCCCATTAGGGGGGTCGGGATACCTAAACCCCACTCCCTGAGGTATCTTCTCAGGTGTCTGATAGTACCGTATCTTCTGAGGCGCTCAGCAGATTTCCCAACTCGTAAAAAAAAAAATACTATATTACCTTTGTTATACTATAACAAAGGTTCAAAAATTGGTCGAAAAACAGGAAATCCGATCTGGATCCGAGGCCCGGAGGGCCAAGTCACATATACCAATCGATAGTGTGTGTGTGTGTGTGTGTGTGTGTGTGTGTGTGTGTGTGTGTGTGTGTGTGTGTGTGTGTGTGTGTGTGTGTGTGTGTGTGTGTGTGTGTGTGTGTGTGTGTGTGTGTGTGTGTGTGTGTGTGTGTGTGTGTGTGTGTGTGTGTGTGTGTGTGTGTGTGTGTGTGTGTGTGTGTGTGTGTGTGTGTGTGTGTGTGTGTGTGTGTGTGTGTGTGTGTGTGTGTGTGTGTGTGTGTGTGTGTGTGTGTGTGTGTGTGTGTGTGTGTGTGTGTGTGTGTGTGTGTGTGTGTGTGTGTGTGTGTGTGTGTGTGTGTGTGTGTGTGTGAGTGTGTGTGTGAGTGTGTGTGTGTGTGTGTGTGTGTGTGAGTGTGTGTGTGTGTGTGTGTGTGTGTGTGTGTGTGTGTGTGTGTGTGTGTGTGTGTGTGTGTGTGTGTGTGTGTGTGTGTGTGTGTGTGTGTGTGTGTGTGTGTGTGTGTGTGTGTGTGTGTGTGTGTGTGTGTGTGTGTGTGTGTGTGTGTGTGTGTGTGTGTGTGTGTGTGTGTGTGTGTGTGTGTGTGTGTGTGTGTGTGTGTGTGTGTGTGTGTGTGTGTGTGTGTGTGTGTGTGTGTGTGTGAGTGTGTGTGTGAGTGTGTGTGAGTGTGTGTGTGTGTGTGTGTGTGTGTGTGTGTGTGTGTGTGTGTGTGTGTGTGTGTGTGTGTGTGTGTGTGGGTGGGTGTGTGTGTGTGTGTGTGTGTGTGTGTGTGTGTGTGTGTGTGTGTGTGTGTGTGTGTGTGTGTGTGTGTGTGTGTGTGTGTGTGTGTGTGTGTGTGTATGTATGTGTGTATGTCATGATTTTTCTATCGCCTGTTTCTCAGAGATTTTTTTTGTATTTATGCAGGGAGAAAATCTTCATAGACAGCACCTTCACGGTGCCGAATAGGATTCACATGGTGCCAACACGCGCCTACCTACTAAAAACTATCCTGCTGCCCATTCCTGAACCCCTCCCGGATCTATCGTTAGGTTTTACTTCAGGAGGGAGGACGTGCCGAAGCACTCCGACTTGTCCGTTGCGTGTGTGGGTTCACACAACACCCTTGCCATTTCGAACCGCTACTACCCTTCACTTAGGGCCTGGGCTGCCCAATCAGCCCATTACTGACCCTAGCAAGCTATGTCAGGCCCTTTCGTTGCAAACTTTCTAGCCGTTGCAACTCCGGTATCACCGACGTTGTCGCCCTACCGACGGCACCCCATGCGCGCTGCTCAGCGCACATTCTCAGCACAATGTTGTCGGCGTTGGTGTCTTCTCCAATGACCGCAAGTATCACCCGCCGAGTGGACGTAAACCGCGAGCAGTGAAAAATCACATGCTCCGCCGTGATCGGCTACCGTGCAAACCGGGCAAAAGGGTGAATCTACCTGCCCGCGTGTATGTAGATACTTCTTAAAGCATCCATGACCCAACAGAAACTGGGTAAGGAAAAAGTTTACCTCACCATGCCCTCTGCCGATCCAGGACGATATGTTCTGGATCAGCCTATGGGTCCACCTACCATGGTCGGTGCGATCCCATTCCGCCTGCCAACGCCTAATAGAGTCCAGCCTAACTCTGTCCCTAGCGCCCCTGACGTTCCTCTGCCTATGGCACTCGATATCCTCACCTAGGAGTATGCATATTGGAATCATGGCTGCAATAACCCCAATCGCATCCAACGATATGGTACGGTAGCCGCACGCAACGCGCAATGCTAACAGCCTGAACACCTTGTTCAGACATGCCTGATTGCGCTTACTCTCCAAAGCCGGGGCCTACGCCGGTGCACCGCATCATAGCACAGACATGGCAACGCTGGCCATCAGGCGTCTCTTACTGCTGCTAGGACCGTAGCCTTTCGGCATGATCTTAGACAGCGCAGTGACCGCCGTTGACGCTTTACCACAAGCATAATCCACATGGCTGGTGAAGTTCAGCCTGTTGTCTGTCATGACACCCAGGTACTTCACACTTCGTTTGGAGACAATCACCTGTCCCCCAACGATTATTTTTGCCTCTAGGGCCGACTTGCGGTTGCTGACCATCACCGCTTCCGTCTTATGGTGGGCCAATCACAGATTGACGCCCGTCATCCAACCCTCTATTATGCTTATGGCGTCTGATGCCAGCATTTCCACCTCCTCCAGAAACTCGCCTACCACTGTAAGGACGATATCATCGGCGAAACCAGTGATATCAACCCCAGTGGGTAGTTCGAGCCTCAGCACCCCATCGTACATGGCATTCCAAAGCGTGGGGCCGAGAATCGAACCCTGTGGAACACCCGCTGTCACTTTGTACCTCTTCGCCCCGTCCGCCGTGTCGTACACTAGCGTCCGGTTCTCGAAGTAACTCTTAAGCAACCTGCATAGATGATCCGGTACCCTCATCCTATGCAGCGCTAACGCAATTGCACCCCAGTTAGCGCTGTTAAAGGCGTTTTTGACATCGATTGTGACTATGGCACAATACCCGTCGCCTCGCCTTTTCCGTTTCATAGGCTTCTCGGTCCTCTCCACCACGGACTTTATGGCATCTACAGTGGACTTCCCCTTACGGAAGCCAAACTGCGTGTTTGCCAGTCCGACATCACTTTCCGTCACAGGCGTTAGCCTGTTTAGGATTACCCGCTCTAGCAATTTGCCTAGCGTGTCCAATAGGCAAATTGGCCTGTACGACGAGGGATCACCAAGCGGTTTTCCCGGCTTTGGCAGCAGTACCAATCTTTGGACTTTCCATTTGTCTGGAAATTCACATACCTCTAGGCAACTCTGAAGCGTCTCTCTAAACATATCGGGAAATGCTTGGATCGCCACTTTGAGTGCCTCGTTCGGAATCCCGTCAGGACCGGGCGCTTTCTTCGTTTTCAAACCCCTGGCAATTACGATGAGTTCCTCATTCGTGACCGGAGTGAGGACATCATTCGATTGACCGTACGGGGTCGGAGGCCACCAAACTGGATCGTGTAGCGGAAAGAGCCCTTCCACGATGACTCAGCTTTTGGGGGCAGGTTTCCTGCGGCACAGATGTACCCTTCATCTTTTTCATTACCACCTGGTATGCACCTCCCCAGGGGTTTGAGTCCGCATCGCGACATAGCTCCTGGAAACAGGATTTTTTGCTACGCCTAACCTCCTTCTTAAGTGCCGACCTTGCCGCTTTAAGTTCGACTCCCCGAGCTTCAGCATCTGCATCGGTCCGGGCCCTCTGCGCTAGCCTTCTCGCTCTGTGGCACCTGGAACGGAGCTGGGCAATGGTATCACTCCACCAGTATACCGAGCGACGACCGTTCATTGGCTGCCCCGTCCTAGGCATAGTGGTATCACATGCCCGTACTAGGACGTTGGTCAGCTCACGAGCACTCAGGTTCGAGCGGGTGCTCTCTGCACTGAGTGCTTCAACGAACAGGTCTTTGTCGAAGGACTTCACTTTCCACCTCCTCCCTGTCGACTTCACCCCGCGTGGCCGTAGCGCCCGTCGTTCAATCGTGTACCGTATAGCTTGGTGATCGCTATGCGTGTACTCATCTGACATCCTCCAGCCCATGTTGGCAAGCAACGTTGGGCTGCAGAAGGTGATGTCGATGATCGATTGTTGTACCCCCCTACAAAAGGTACTGACGGATCCCACGTTAGCCAGACTTACATCCAGCTTGGACAGAGCTTCCAGCAAGCTTTGTCCCCTCGGAGTAGTGCACCTGCTACCCCATTCGACAGCCCAAGCATTGAAGTCTCCTCCAATGACATCGGGCTTGCGGCCCGTGAGTTCGTCCGTGAGCACGTCTAGCATCCGGTCAAACTGCTCCGGCGACCACCTAGGTGGAGCGTAGCAGCTACAGATGCAGACGCCATCGACCACCGCAATCACGAACCCCTCTTGGTCGGACGACACCACCTCCTGGATCGGGTATCTACCCATCACGGCGATCGCTGCCATCCGACCCTTGTCGATTACCCAGTTAGTGCCGCCACGGGGGACCCGGTAGGGATCCGCGATAATGGCAATATCGCACCCCGTTTCGGCTGCCGTTTGCCAAAGCAACTCCTGTGCCGTTTCACAGTGGCTTAGGTTAATCTGTATAACCTGCACCATTATCGTTGCAATGCCCGCTTATAAGCCGCACACAGTGGGCCACCTGTGGCATGCTTATTTCCCGCTTCGACTGTGCAGAGCAAGCACCTGGGGGGTTTGCTACATCCCCTGGCAAAGTGGCCATCTTCGCCGCACCGCCTGCACAGCTTGGACCGATCGGGGGCCTTACACTTGGCCGCCCGATGGCCAAAGCCCATACACCTGAAACAGCGTTCGATACGCCGTTTCGACACCAGTGTACATACTGACCACCCTACCTTAATTTTGCCGGACGCCAACATCTTGTTGGCGATTTCCTCCGGCACGTTTAAGGTTGCGGTTTGCATATCTCCATATGCCTTCCGCAAGCGGATGTCTGCGGGTGCCACATCAACCTTAAGCTGATCCCGCAGAGCATCACTCAGATCAACTGTCGTCGTAATCTCGTCGAGGTTTTTACACTCGACCGGAACACGTTGCGACAGCGCCTTTACCTGGCCCGCTTCGCCCAGGGACTGCTCAACCAGTTTCTGGTAATTCGAACTCTGGACCGTTGGGTCCTTTTTAAGATCGAAGAGCATATCCCCTGCCTGGGTTCGGCGGGTCTTTACTACGTTGGCCCCAAGCTCCTGCAACTTGGGGTCCACCCGAACCTTACGCAGTAGTTCAGCGTACGACAGCTTACCTGTCAGCTTCACTACTAAGGCGTCGCCCTTATGGACGCGCCTTGGCTTTGGCTTTGCAGCCGCAGCCTCGCACGGTTTCGGCCTCGGCGGTTTAGGCGGTTTACGCCTAACCACCCGCCATTCCTCCTCCCCGGTCCCGGCAGCACCATCCGGGACCGCCTCCGCGCGTTCGCTGGTAGAGGTGCGAGCCGAAGTCCGCTGCCTCTTGGCTACCAGCGTTGGTCCATGGTCGGGTGTAGCCGCCTTGCGCTTGGCAAGCGGCGTACGCGCCTGACTAGGCATGGCCACAGCCTTAGCGGCTATGACCAGAGCTTCGACGATTTCGCATCGCTGCAGAAGCTCTTGCCTCTCCACCTCGGCAGCTATGACGGTAGAGCGAAGGCTCACCGCCAGCTTTTTAATGTCGAGGTGGACATTTGACCTAGAGTTGATGAACGAGTACAACTCGTCCACCAACCTTTTGGCTTCCTCCAGCTTGCTACTGGCTGGAGGAAGCCCAACTTCGCCCTCAAGAGGGTGCACCACGCCCTCCGTTGACATTTGCCTACCGCTGTCGCTCGCCCTCTTGGCTGAGCTAGCAGCGGTGGCCACCTGCGTTCTAACTGGGGTGTTAGACTTTGGTGGAGTCAACTTCCTCTTCGGTATCGCCCCCGTTTTCGGGGGGCTTCCCTGTATGGGCTGTGCCCCCGATTTCGGCGGGCTTCCCTTCTTGGGTCGCGCCCCCGATAACGGGGGGCACCTGTCTTTGCTGTTGGTGACCTTGCCAACTTACTACTTTTGGCAAAGATATCATCTTTGCCACTAGTAGCACCCGTATTCGAACCCTCATTAAAATTTAGAAATTTTTCCATTCGTATGGGTCCCAACTCTAGGCCGCTATCTCCACTCGTAATTGTGTAGTCGCCTTAACGATCCCATGGTGATCTATGCAAGCAGGGAGGCCATGGCTAGGGACACTCCCCCCTACCCTTCGTGGGGACAGGGATGTCAACATCCGATCAGCGTTAGTCAGGAATGTATCATCTGAGCCTACACCACCGCACTTTGACGTGAGTGACGAGCTTTGAACGTTCCTAGAGACCAGCCACGGTTTTAACGGGACGGAAGGCAGCTGTACCATTAGCCTACTCGCCGTTTCGGGAAGGTACCACCCTTCCTTACCTAAGGTAATAGAATAGCACAGCCGTCAGCCCTATAGCGCCGAATCCAAACGTTTATTCCCGCCCGTCCAGTACACCATAATTAGGATCTTCCTGGAACCGATCCTAATGTGCCCATGGCACTCCTGACCCGGCTTTTTTGCTTAAAGTCCTGAGCTCTAACAGGACGCTACGGCGTCCGCAGCTGGATTATAGGAATTGAGCCCCGCTCGCCTCTTTACACCACTGCGCCACGCTACCCGCAAGAACTACGGCGCCCGCAGCTGGCTTATAGGAGTTGAGCCCCGCTCGCCTCTTTACACCACTACGCCACGCTACCCTCAGGCACAACGTGCCCCCCTTTCCCTGTTAGCACACAACTGAGGATGCAACCAAACACTGGTATTTGGTCGACCCTAGGCCCAGTTGCGTCCCGGCCGGTACCGCGTGGAGGTAGGGATAAGAGTTCCCGCTCCCATCTTAGTGGCTATACGGAGTCGCGCAAAGTCGAATGCGACTTTGTTCGGCACCTTAACCTCGCTGGGTTAGGGCCTTAACCGGCCAACGAAAATATAGCATCTATTTGCTGACGTGTTGCTGCGGCCTTTTCAATTGTATCCGCTCCCGAGTAAAAGTCGTCGACATAGAAATCTTCACAGGTGGCCTTTGATGCGGCCGGATAATTCTCATTTTCGTCTTCAGCAGGTTTCTTAAGAACACGTGTGGCTAGAAATGGGGCAGATGCAGTGCCGTAAGTGACCGTTTACAGTTCATAAACAGCAACTGGTTCCGCTGAAGAAAAACGCCAAAATATTCGGTGTAGTGGGGTATCATCTGAGCTCAACCGTATTTGGCGGTACATTTTAGCGACATCTGCAATTAGTGCCACCGGACGCAGTCGTGATCGCATTAAAATGGATCGCAGATCTTCTTGTATTACCGGCCCCACTAACATAGCGTCGTTAACAGAAACTCCGGTAGTGCTTTTACACGAAGCGTCAAATACGATGCGCACCTGTGTAGTGCTACTATCTTCTCGGATGACTGGATGGTGGGGAAGAAAGAAAGCAGGTTGGGATGTATTATGTGATTCATCGATACATTCCATATGCCCTAGCGTAATATATTCCTGCATAAACTCTTTGCATTTTTACCTTTGTTATACTATATTATCTTTGTTATACTATAATAAAGGTTCAAAAATTGGTCGAAAAACAGGAAATCCGATCTGGATCCGAGGCCCGGAGGGCCAAGTCACATATACCAATCGATAGAGTTCGACAATTTGAGCAATGTCTGTGTGTGTATGTGTGTGTGTATGTGTGGGTGTGTGTATGTGTGGGTGTGTGTATGTGTGGGTGTGTGTATGTGTGGGTGTGTGTATGTGTGGGTGTGTGTATGTGTGGGTGTGTGTATGTGTGGGTGTGTGTATGTGTGGGTGTGTGTATGTGTGGGTGTGTGTATGTGTGGGTGTGTGTATGTGTGGGTGTGTGTATGTGTGGGTGTGTGTATGTGTGGGTGTGTGTATGTGTGGGTGTGTGTATGTGTGGGTGTGTGTATGTGTGGGTGTGTGTATGTGTGGGTGTGTGTATGTGTGGGTGTGTGTATGTGTGGGTGTGTGTATGTGTGGGTGTGTGTATGTGTGGGTGTGTGTATGTGTGGGTGTGTGTATGTGTGGGTGTGTGTATGTGTGGGTGTGTGTATGTGTGGGTGTGTGTATGTGTGTGTGTGTATGTGTGTGTGTGTGTGTGTGTGTGTGTGTGTGTGTGTGTGTGTGTGTGTGTGTGTGTGTGTGTGTGTGTGTGTGGGTGTGTGTGGGTGTGTGTGGGTGTGTGTGGGTGTGTGTGGGTGTGTGTGTGTATGTATGTGTGTATGTAAGATTTTTCTATCGCCTGTTTCTCAGAGATGGCTGAACCGAAAGGTATTATTATCTAATAGATCACTATTGAGTTTTTTCGTAATACGACGTTTCATTTAAAAGTTATAAGCAGAAATGTGAAAACTACGTGACATGGGTATCTCCGGAACTACATGACCGATTTCAACGATCTTAGTATCAAATGAAAGCTCTTAAAGCTAAATTGTTCAGGAATTTTTTATTGAAAACAAACAAGTAGTTTAAAAGTTATGCTCAAAAAACCTGTTTTGACAAGGAAATAATTACCGCCTGATTCTTAGAGATGGTCAGACCGATTTATGCGCTAATAATCTCATTTGAAAGATAATATATCCTAATAGATCACTATTGAATGATTTTTTCATTGGACGTTTAATTTGAAAGTTATGAGCAATCGTATACACCACACCAAAAGTAACAATAATTTATAATGGTTTTAACTAGGATAATTAAACTAATTTAAATTATTTTAACATTAAACGAGAGGTTTTGACACTACGAATATATATGCAAAATTTCATAAGATTTGGTTTTAACGGTCAAAAGATATTAACCCTCGAACACTCGCGCCAACTTTTGTAACACAGTTACTCGCGTGCACAATAGCCCAAAACCAAAGAAAACGTGCGCACTGGAGTTTTGATTGAGAAAACTTGGTTTTAGGTTTATCAAACCTTTCAAAGAGTTTCTAGAAATTGAAAGGTCTATCGTCTGGTGGAATTTAAATTTTGATTAATCTCCCTAAAAGTGAAATAAAAATATTATTTTTCTTCAGTGTCAATATAACACATTGATGTGTTCTGCAAAGTTATAGAGCATATTATTACAAGAAATTTTGCTAAAGACAATAACATTATCTTTGCAGCGGAGATAGAAAAATCGTATCTGTTGTATATGAATTTGTAAAATCAGTTTTTCTATTTTTGCTCTTTTTGCAATTGTTGTATGACTTTTTCATGTACATACTACAAAATTGTACAAATAGTAAAAATATACAACTTTGCTGAAAATAGTATACTTGTATGTTTGATTGTTTAGGATTTGTGGAACTTTGATTATAAAAAATACTCTAATTTTGACTCCGAATTATCCGACTACCAGCAGACGGATACTTTTTACATTTGCTGATAGTTTTGCTGCATACAGACACCATTTTTCCATATGAAGAAACAAGAGAAAATTCCAGTTGGGGCCAAATTCTGCTCACCTGACATGCTGATTGCTTCGTTTCTGTGACGACGGTTTATGCTGATCTATTTTCCCAACAATTTAAATTATGAATGTATTGAATAATTATGACATTTTGCTCATAATGAGTTTATTGAAGAATATACGTTAGTTAAACAACGATTTGTAATTTTATAACAATATGGCGTAGGAAAATCTACACGTGTTGTACAAAATGCAATAGCGTCAGTAACCGAAGGTTAATAAAAATTGATGAAAATTATTCTAGAAAACTCTATTGATGTGAATCAAATGGAATGGCATTACAGGAAATTATGCATAGTTCAAAAACCTATAAACTAGACCTTTACTAGGCAATGTATATGTTAAAAAATAAGATTTCCTCTTACCACTTACTTTTATTTGCACTTACTAAGATTAATAACAACTTACTTATCCTTACTCAGCAATTTCATGAAAAAAGGATCTATCAAAATTTAAAAGTGTTCCTATTTTGTATAAAAAAAAATTAACTTTCAAAAATTTTATGTGAACCAACGCACTACGCAACGTTAACCAATAGATTAATTATGTTCCGAAGACGTGTCGATTTCTATCTCAAATAGCAAGTAAGACCATATAACAAAGGTTCCTTTCACCACTAGGTGGATCAAATCAGGTTTTTCGCCAGTTGCGGGTTACGATTTAATCGGGCTTCTAGCATACGAAATCGATGGAAGGCTGTGCGACGATTGTCTCTTAGCTTGCTTACGACCTCTTCCTTCAGTTGTAACCGAACCGTATATCGGCCGTCCTCGTTGCGGATAACATTTTCACAAAAGTGTTTCTCGCAAAGCGCTTCCTGCGGAGAGTAAATCTGTGTAGAGTAGTCTTCGATGGTCCAAAAACGTTGTAAATCACGATGAATATCTGTTGTTGTCGCCAAATTGCACGCCATGGTGCGAGGTTTGCTCGCTGCTTTGATTCTACCAGACACAATCCAACCAAAAACAGAATTGATTAGGTATGGCAGAGTGTGACCTTATTTAATGCGCTCCGTAAAGTTGAACAATTCGAAAAACGCTTCTGCGCCCAGTATTACGTCTATCGGGCTGGATTCAAAAAAGACAGGCTCAGCTAATTCAATTCCAGACGGTAGCGACCATGACGATGCGTCCACTCCGATAGAAGGTAAGCCAATTGTTATCTTGGGTAGAACCAAAAGCTCTATCTCGTTCGTGTAGTTTGAGATACGAGACTTTACAGTAGCACGAAATTTATATTGCACCCTTTTAGATGATTGCCCTATACCAGCGATTGAAAGATCTGCTCTACTACGACGAACCTTCATATGTTGACTCACTCTTTCGGTTACAAAGCAACATTCGCTACCTGAATCAAGGAGAGCACGAACCAGATGCTCGTTTCCGATGTCATCTACGAGAATGATTACTGTTGTCGCTAAGAGAACCTTACTTCGTCGTTCCTGTGAAGTGCAACTGGTGACACCGGTGTGTGCTGCGGTGATTGATGATGATAGTGCTTCCTCGACGGTTGACTGGTTGGGTAGATCGAGTTGAGCATCAAACTGAGTAGCTTGGGCGACCGCTGCGGGTTGGTTGTTGCTATTTGACCTTTGCATACACAATTGGGTGTGATGTCGACCTTGGCACCTCGACAACAGCTCTCCGAAGTACAGTCCTTCGCCATATGACCGCGTCGTAGGCAATTTCGGCAGAGTTGGTAGCGTCTAACTAATTGTTCGTTTTCGGCAACTGTCTTTTGTGATAACGAAGGGCACTGATACAGCGTATGCTGTTCAGAACAAATTATGCAATTGCGAAAACCACCGGGCACTGACCCATAATTTATAGACCGAAAGAGAGCAGGCCTTTTGAGCGAGGAAAATTGTTGGATGTCGACGTTTCCCTTTCCCACCGTCTGTAGAACATTAACCCGTCGTTGCAAGAATTCGATTAGTTGATCAAACTTGATTATTTGTTTCGCTTCAGCATATTCCTCCCAATCACGTCTCGTCACATTGTCTAAGCGGGTACTGAGAATGTGGATGAGCAGCACATCCCAGTGTTCGGTCTGCTCACCCAATTGTTTCAATACATTAACGTTCGTCTGAAACTTCTCAATAAGTGTCTGAAGTTCTGAGGCTGTTTCCCGTTTTAGAGCTGGGAAATCGAATAAAGACTGTACGTATGCTCTCTTCAAACGACGAGGATTTTGATAATGATTAATTAGTGTCTCCCATGCTACCTGATATTGCTCGTTGCTGATGGGAATAGTCTGTATTAAGTTGAGTGCATCTCCGGACAATGATGAACGCAAATAATAAAATTTTTGAATGGTAGATAGAGTTCCTGACGAGTGAACCAGTGATATGAAGAGGTAATGAAAATTCATCTAGCTTTCATGATCCCGGCTAAAGATTGGAATTTTAACGTCCGGCAATTTGACATGAAGCTGGTGGGAGGGATCTTGAGGTCTTGATGGAGTCACTTGTTTGTTCATTGGTTGATTTTGTAGAAGAAGCGTACCTTTGACTCGGTAATACGTCCTTTCAATGTCTAGTCTCTCCTTGTCGTAAGCATTCAAAACCTCTTCGTCCTCTTCTAATGATTCGAGTTCGGCTTGCACAACATCATATTCACTCTACAATGCAAATAGATTTTCTAATTGTACTGGAACCTCCAGTGCATCTCGATCCACTTGGTAGTTGGTAGTAAAGTTGGAGATTACCGCAAGAGATTTGATGACAACTCGTTTACGGTTCTTGAGGTCACGGAACCTCCTTTCAGCTGACGACATGACTGTGGAATGCGAAAATCCTACAAACGAAAGACCGCGTAGGCCCAAAAGAGGCGAGCACTGTATATTAGGAACCTCAATTACCTGATTGAGGCAAATTAATTGCCTTGAATTGAAAAATCCGCAGCCACTTATTCCGTTGATCCGTGCAATCGAAATGGATAAAGCATCTAATGTCGTCAGCTTCAACTATTCGGCCGTGAGCTGGCAAAGCGATGAGAGTTTCCTCCGTTTAGCATCAATTCGATCCAGGATTTCGATAAATCAGCGTAGCGTAGACGTTTCAGGTTTCCAATGAGCCACAAATAAAAAGACCAGGTAGAACCGTTAATAAAACGTGTAAAATTGGAACCTCACTCACCAATGTGAGGCATGAACAATGCCTTGAATAAACTTAACTGTCCTTTAATAGCTGCAATGGCGCCGTCGCCATTGAATTTGGATGAAAGAAAGCGTAACCGGATAGGCGGAGATTATTCGACGCCTATCCGGCTCGAAGGACCATGTTCCTCGATGACCTCAACACAGTGCCGCGAATAACTGTTCACCGCCCGTTGGTCAGAATAATTAACTAGCCAAACTAGCTACGTCTGCGATTCCTTAAGTCACTCGAAGTGCGGCTCCTTAAGCATTCGAAGTGCGGTTCCTTAAGCACTGTGATGGATTTCGTATACTTTTGACCGGGAAACAAACTAGGGCGGGTCCATTTAAACGAACGATTTATATAACCGAAAACATATACTTTAACTAGTTTATTTAATAATAAGTTTAGTGTAATAATTTAGTGTGACGAAAAAAATATACATATTTTGCGTTGCGTGGTCTCAAGTGCACTGATTTAACTCGATCAGTAGATCTGTCTGTCGCATAACAGCGACCGATCGATCGTTATCGGGTGATAACGATGAGCTGAACTTGACCGTTCAACGATTGATACGTGTTGTGTGTTGATATGAGAGTGCCGATTAAATCGCTTTCACAGGAACCCTTTCGTGACTGGGGAACGAACAGATATGCAATATAGATTCAAAACTTTCTGACAATACAATAATTTTCACCACCACTATATTCTAATTGCAGCTGTGTAACACGGTGAACGGTAACAATCGTTTCTGCAGGCATTCTTCACGGTATATTTCCTTGTGAACCGTTCCCGTAGTGATGAAAATTTTGCTTGCTCGACCACAGCTGCATATGGCCTACCATACTAAATATTTTTTGGGGAACTGGGCTTTCTTCTTTATCCTAAAATGCTCTGTAACACCATTCCGTTTCATGGCAGTGTAAAAAGACATACCAGCAAGCTATTTAAAGTCTTCTAGGACATATGTTTCATTGTCCATTATAACGCATGGAAACTTCGTTAAATATTCGCGATAAAGCTTACGAGCGCGTGTTTTGGCCGTCGTATTTTGCTTAGCATTACGGTTTGGCACAGTCCTCACCTTGAAAGACTTCATGCCTTGTCGTTGCTTAGAAGTGTGCACGAATGTTGGCGACATTTTTATTTTACGAGCAATGGTACGTACAGAAAGATCTGGTCTCCTCCGTAACATTTGTTTTACCTTCGCATCCTTGTGGTGGTTCCTCAGATCCGTTTTTGTTCCACTTCCCTTCTTCCTAGCTGTTTTCAAGCGAGTACCGAACGATTTTAAAACACTGTGAACAGTGCTTGGAGGAAATCCAAGTTTCCTGGCAAGTTTTCTTAACGAGAGATCCGGAATTTCATTGTGATTGCACACAATTGCTTTTCGCACACGCTCTTCTTTCGACGCCATTTTACGCTGAACGCTTGTAATATAAACAAGTGTTATATTTTCAGAAAGAACAGACATACGTCTACCACTCTGCAAAATATTTCACTCATTGTTAATGTATTTCCGAAGCTGTGTGTGTTTAGCGGTGTTCAAATTTTGTCGCGAACAAGCCTTACTACTCGAAACGGGATTTATGCTTGAAGCATATTGGCTTAAATTCTGATAGGCGAATCTACTTCAACGAAAATCTCACAAGCCAAGCTAGAGCAATCAAACGGACGGCTCTCAGGTTGCGCAGAGAAAAGATACTGATGCTGGTTACCACAAAATTGGGAATTGTACACGTAAAGAAGACTCTCGACGGACCATTGTTAGCAGTTACATCTGTTGATCAATTAGCGCAGATCTAATTATACACTTTTTGTTGTGATGCCAGAAGATTGTATTAAGTTCAAGAAAATTTTAATGTGTGTTTTACGAGTGATCAAAATTACCGTTATGTGTGCGACAAAAAAAAACACTTTTAGCAGGGCGACAAGGGTACCCGGGTACCCAAAATTGATATTGTTATAACATTAACAATTTTAAACCGATTTCGACGAAATAGGTGTCATTTGATTCGTTTATTTATCTAGTTTTGAATCATTTGGCCACTAAAAGACATACGGGGCCCGAAAATCCGGAATTCCGACAGAGTGTCCGCTGTGAGGAAGAGAAATGATTGTATTGCAGGAAAATCAGTCATGCGGATATAAAAACTCTAAAAATTCATACAATGTACTATTTCATTCCGGCGTAGCGTTGGCCATTCCGGAGTAGGTTCCTGTGGGGTCATGGGTGGCCAGTCCAGGATTGGAGGTAAAACCTAGCAATATGGGTATCAAAGTTCTTGGAATTAGTTCGGTAGGTGATATTTTTTACATTTCGATGTATTTTGATTGGTTATTTCGAAAATGGTTTCTACGGGGTCACAGATGATACCGCAGGATTCAAGATAATGCTTAGCATTATGAGAACCGTTCAAAACGTAGAACCATCCATTATACATTTAGAACCAGTTCCGAAATTATCAATCAGTACTAAACTGACCATTTCAGTTCAAAACATCTAAAAGATCCGCTAAACCAATTCTAATATTGGATTAGGCACCCAACTCGCCATCTGTATCCCTACAGGAACCAAATTCTGGAGTGGCCAATGCGATCTAAAGTCACCAATTTATATAATTAGATGAAAAAAGGGTCCACAGTGTCAAGTTCAAAGCTAATAGGTTTACTGAAAGCTGATATTCTTTCAAAACATGCGGCTTCCCACGTTTTACCGGATGTTGCTCCGGAATTACCGATTCCCGGGAACTACTTGTCATTTGATGGCCAAACGCTTTATCTAATCAAAACTAGATAAATGTACGAATCAAATGCCATCGGTTTTATCCAAATCGGTTCAACATAACTGAAGTTATGAAGATAGCAAATCATGGGTACCCGGGTACCCTTGTCGCCCTCCTATGTAATAAAAAAATTCAAGTGACTCTCATTGCTAAACCCCTTTATGGATATGCACCAAAAACCTCAATTACTTAAGATCAACGAGTTTTACGATGTCGCGAAATTTCAATGACGTATGTTTTAAATTGAATGAGTTATAACTATTTTAAAACTGAACCTGGGTACCCCGTCGCACACATAACGGTTAAGCTGCCTTTTCAATTATGTTGCTTCCAATCCATCTGCAATGAATGATAGACATCAAACCACACTTCCACGTTTCATCATACCGAAGGTTGTGATGCACTCTGCATTGGCTAGTAATAAATTCAACGTATGCCACGCAAATGTACAAAGTTTATGTGCACGTAATTGCAGCACACTGGAAAAAATTAGGTGTAAGTATATTACAAAACTCAAAAGTCACTGTAGGATGTTTAACTGAGTCTTGGTTGTGTGACACTGTCTCGGATCAATCAATTGCAATATCTGGCTATCAATTAGTGAGAAATGATCGTATTTATAAAAGAGGAGGGGCAATAGTCATGTAGGGTACGGGAGGGTATTCCAATCACGCTACTAATTTCGGCATACATTACCTTTTTTGGCTACACTTTCCCAAATAAAAACTTTGCAGCTATATAACAATACTGAAACGAATGTAGGACTCATAGGCTTTAATGTCTTATGACTATTTTCATAAAAATGTAAGTAGTGTGCTTAATTTTATTCAATAAACATCAAAACCACTGTTTTTCCACTAGCAGCATTTTGTTTTTAATTCCAGCATATGGTGAGTTATTTACACTACTACCAATATATGTGCTGACATATCTGGTATTTGAGTGACAACTGGCGATAGTGTATATGAACGATTCAGTGATAGACTAGCGCCAGCAGCAAGCTGTTGTCACTGTAAAACTAATTATCTTCAATGAGCCCGGAATGTAGGCAATAGCGAGAAGTTATCCATCGGTCTCTCTTTTCTGGTCTCTTTTGATCTGTTTTTGAAAAGCATTTAATCGCTGTGCTAGCTATTTCGGCCTGTCGGATTTAAAAAACACAGACACCACTATAGAAAATGGACTCAATTTAGCCGCAGCGACTTCATCATTTCTCGCGACTGTAACTCAAATTCAGTAGCGTTTTATTAAGACCAAAATACACGCCGTTATTCAGTAAATATTATTCTATCAACTGGTATAAAAATCTTGTCTCGAATAAATATAGTTTCAATGTAGTTCTTGAATATTGTTCAGGCTACCGCTTAATGGGCTGGAAATACCCACCCGTACCCTACGTAAAAGAATGTGCTCGGTATTAGGTGGTGCCCTTCGCAAGGCACTGCGATCATCAGACATAAGCCGTCGTACGAACCTGACAATTTACAAACTCTCCATTAGACCGATAGTTTTTATAAATTTAACAATGTTCATGGAGGACATGTGCGTCTTTGCGGACAACTTTTGGCGGAGTACAAGATCAAAGCAAAAAGTAGCAGAGCAGAACCAAGAGCAATAGACACTAGTTGAGAAGATTACCAACGTGCAACCTACATTTGGCGAAAGTCGGTAAGCTACGGTGAACCGGACACGTACTAAGGAAAACGGTTCTATACAGCAACCCCATCAGCTCCAAGAATAGAGGGACTTAAGGGGGGACCCTACTCTGGAAAGTCGGAAAAATCGAATATTATTTATTTTGCATTTTCGAGAAGCTTATACCTTCAGAAATGTCATGCCAGAAGGACTTTTATCATCTGATCTCGTTGGAAAGTTACAGCGAAAACTGTGGGGTCACCTTTAGGGAAGTACTTCGCTGAACTAAACTTTAAACACGTTTTTCTCGAAACCATGTTTTTTCAGCTGGCGGTACGTGTATCTCAGAATCTCGTGCTCCGATATTGCTGAAATTTTTTTTCAGCATGTAAAAATGAATTATCTAAATTGTTACGTAGCCGTTTTGAGATATCTCAATTTTTCAGTTTTCATGAGCTCGCAATTGGCCATTTGAAATTGCCTTTCTTTTGGAAAAATTGCTGCCGTTTTGGTAACTTTTCGAATTTTCAAAAACCGCTACGAACAATTTAGGTATTGACTTAAAGCTTCTAAATCATCCTTGAAATCCTTTTATCGATACTTCGTTGGTTCCCAGCACGTACCGCCTGCAAAGAACTATTTTCTAGAGAGCATCCACGCGCCCTGCTGCCTCCAGCATAATAATCCCTATTTTGGCATTCAAAAAACATAATATACACGTTCGAATTACCCCAACACTTAACTATAATTCCAACATACGAAACATCCATTATTTTTCGACATTCCAGAGTAGCCCCCCCCTTAACGTGTGAGAAGGCTCGTCCAGGTCTAAAGCGACATTTTTTACTTTTTAAATATAAAAACTGCGACTTCAGAAACGCCTGGGCGAATAGCCAAAGAGTTGAATGGAGCTTAAAACAAAACGAACCATTCCGGTTCTAAGCTGCTGACGAGTTTTGTGAGCCTTCCGAAAACCGTTCTCTTCAAGACCCGCATCGGCAGTAGGCACAGAAGGGCCCAATATGGAAAATAGCCCTACCAAGTCGGAGGTGACTTCTGAGACGCCTGGGAAATTGGCCATGAGTGACCCAGGAAGAGTATAATGAAGACAAAACAGGACGAACCACACCGGCTTTATCCTGAACAACAACAACAATGATTATGACCCCAACATATTCGTCCCGGAACCAGTGACTTTTCGCTATTTGCTTTTATCATATTATGCAGGTGAATTTTCGAATTGGACGAAAAACATATATTCTAAATAATCGAAAAACTCCTGTTGCCACTTTACTTTTAAATCAAATACGAATATAGGTAACAAAACTTTATTTATTAACTTTAAAATTTCTGTTACCCAAATTATAGCGTTTTTTTGGACAAAAAGTGAATCACGCCTCAAATATATATGTCCCGGTGTAATAGGTTTGCCATATATGTCAACAAAATTCATACTGGTCATTGTTTCATATGTCTTTGTTGGTCATACTGGTGTAATTGCCATATTTTACCTTGCCATATATATGAAAACATATAAACTGACAAGGCTGCCTGTCATAGAAATTGGCCAAATTTATATGGCTTAGTGTAATAGCTCTTGCCATACCTTGCGTGTCATATTGATATATGAGCCATATTTCATATGGCACCATCGACCATATTTATATGCTAATGTAATAGTACCTTAAAGGTACTATTACACTTGCATACAAATATGACTAGTTTGCCATATAAATTTGTCATATAGGTGTAATAGCCAAATAAGTATGGCATAATTAATATGGCGACATACATATGGCGGCGGCCCGTCATACAGTCTTATGTCATATATATGTAGCGGTGTAATAGCCATATTTATATGGCAATGAACAAATGACACCATATATATGATCAAGATTTGTCATACTAATCGGCGCCAGATATATGTCACAGTGTAATATCAAAATAGAGCCCTAGTCATATGCATTTGAATATATGGTGCCAGGCAGCCATATAAAAATTGCTGGTTTTTATATGCTACCCGTTTGTCATATTCAACGCGCGTATTTTTCATGTTTATCTTCATAGCGACTCGTTTTATTGAATACACTTGTTAAAATATCTCGCAAATTCTTGTAATTCTGTTCTATGAACATAAAGCTTGCAATGAAATCTTTATGTGGCTTGTTTGTTGTTGTTTAATTTGTAGCGAACCGATTACAAAAATGAGTGCAAAATGTTGTGACCCGTTTTAACATAGTGTTTTCAAATAAATGTTGCTCTTGAAGGATACGTTCTACTTTCTTTGTGTAACTTTAGTAATTTTTCTAGGATCTGAACATCGGGTTGCAACAATTTGCTTTTGAGTGTGGAAAAAGAGCAGTCAGATTTCATTTCAAAATTTTATCATGATTTTGAAAACTTTGCTTTTCAGTGATTTTAACGTGACGTCATTTTGATTATATAAGTAATTTTCAAGATACGATTTTTTGAAAAAAAAAAAAAAAAAATCTCATTCTTTTGAAGTCTCTTGACCAAAAAACTATGATGAATGAAAAATCGTGGCAAAAATGGTTTATTTTGTAGCATATTCAGTTGGAAACGCTCCAAATGACATAAAAAGTATAAAAGCCAATATTCCAAATAAAAATATGTTGAGAATTAAGCCTTCAAGAAACTTCGTGCGAAGAGAAATGGAAAAGGGTCGAAATGAAATTTCTCATACCAAAGGCTTTAAAACACATGCAATGCGAAGAAATGATTCGTCTCAATTCAGGTCGATCTTGGACCACTCATCATCAATTTTCCAGGCGTTTCAGCAGCCACAAATTGCTTTCGAGTTCAGCCTTTTCGCATGTTGGAAACCAGATGTACGATGAGAGTCTTCAAGTAGCGCCTGTAGTTCTCTGTTTTCAGTTTGTATTATCAATATTATTATCCGCAGCACCTTCCGGCATTGGCGAAACTAGTGGGGAGGGGCGGTGAGGAGGGGCTTAGATTTACCCTTCTAGAAAAATGGACCTGGCCGACCAAAAAAATGGACGAAAAAAATACCGGGGACTATAGCCCCCCTAGAAATGTGCACTAGTTCCGCTAATGCCTTCCGATCGAACACGGCAAGGAAGGGAATGTCCCGGTGAGTAGCGTCGCAGCTTGAAATCCATAAAGAACTACCGGTCTAATGAGGGCTATGTACATTGTCAGCTTCGTACCGCGGTGTATTACGAAGGGCAAAAGCCCGATTTTCCACTTGTTTGCGCCGCTGGTTCTCCTTGCTAGTATTGTCCGCGGTCACCAGCGAGCCCAAATACACGTACACATCTACCCCTTCTAATTCGTCGCCGTCAACGGTTATCGTCTCCGTCGCAAGATCGGTCATGTCAGTTTGTTCGTAAACACGTGTTCATACATTATCTGCTGCTTTAATGTCAATAACGATATGATCCATGGGCACGTTGTATTCCTGACATTTCTGTTAGATCTGTCGGGTGATAAAATGCTCGCGCTAGTACGACCAGTCGGAGCCGATCACGCTTTTTGAAGATAGGACAAACAACTCCTTCCATCCCTTTTGATCTCGTAGAAATTGGGTACAGTCACACTACAGTCTTCCATAAGCATTCTTAGGTCAACTTCCGTTCTGCCTCCTTTTGCAACTTCGCCATTTTGGCACGGGCGCAGCCAGAAATGTTTTCTGGGGGGAAATAAGAGGAGTTGTAACAAGATACGACCTCGTTTTAATTATAGGATTCTTCATACATACATGCTACATACAGCATATATACATGTTACATGCGTTGTATGTAACATTTATCAGAGTATTAACATTGTCTATCTTCAATTCTCAATAGATTTCAGAGTTATTGCTATGTGCATTTGAAAACAATTTAACAAAATCAAAACACAAATTATTGCTTTCCTGTTAACTTAAAAAAATTAAAGATTGTTTATATTGCGGAGTTTCCCCCGGAGGGGGGGGGGGGTGTTTACAAAAAAAAACTAACTAACATAGCCTAACCGTCAGGAGTTTATTCAGGAAATGGGGAATTATTTTCAGTTAAAAGCTATTTTGGTTGAAATTGAGTGTTCTTTTGACTGAAAAGATAATATTGAAATAATAGAAGCCAAATGTTAAAATTTTGCCTCCCAGTTGGCATTGAGATACGTCGTATGTTCGAATCTCGGCTGGGAGAGGCTGTTAGAGTCCATCGGATCGAGTCTCTTCGAGACGCAATGATGGTGCTGCTAACAACTTATATTGCATGATTTTAAACTTCGCTCTTGAAGTGACCCGACGAGTAGATTTCGAAACCGGTGATTTGATTTTCAAAAAAGGCAGCAAACTTCTTGGCTACGCAGGTGACTTTGATATTAAAACCAGAAACTTTACCACTGCAGAGGCCATTTGTGCTAAACTGAAAGCGGTGGCTAGGAGGATTCGGCCTAAAATAAACGCGTTGAAGATTAAATACATGAATGACAGAAGCGCAAACTAGACAAACGTGTTTTTTCGCGAACGGTAATCGTTGACGGCGACGAACCAAAAGTGGTAGATGAGTTCGCGTATGTGGGATTGCTGAAAGCCATGGACAACACAAATAAGAAGATCCAGCGATGTTAATGCTCACCGATTACGGACAGCACAAATCCGCAGACGAAAGCACGATACCCACTATCTTTGAACTTATCCTGTGGGCCAGAAAACGAATAGTATCAGCTTTCAATGAACAGCGAAACAGGACAAATTTTCATCAGAATAAAACATCACATGATCGTACTTGACCATCTATATTACGCAACTATCTCGGACAACAGTATTCTATTCATAAGGACGTTACATTGTTCTAATCTTCTTACATTTAACAAAGCTATTTGTCTCGCAGAGAATCCAGTAATATCTTTTATCTCAGATAAAACAAGCGGCGTATTCAAACAGGACATCGAACCTGCTTTGCCCTTCGCAAAACGCTGCGATCAAAAGGCATAAGCCGCCGTACGAACCCCCTACTAGATCGACAGTTTTTTATAGATTTGACAATACTGATGCAGGGCATACGCGTCTTTGCGGACGACATTTGGAGGAGTACAAGCTGAAAGCTAAGAGCAGCGGAGGTGCATGAATCAAGGGTAATAGATACTGCTTTTCGGGCGAACCAACCACTGGTTGAAAACGCCATTGAAATAAGTTAATAAATAAATAGATACAGATTGGGGAGACGTACATTTGGCAAAAATCGGTAAGCCACGGTGTACCGGACAGGTTGTAAGGAAAACAGTTTTTCACAACAACCCCACCGGCACCCAGAACAGAGGGACTCAACGGGCGAGATGGCTCGTTCAGGTCTAAAGTGACATTTTTTATTTTTTAAATAAAAAACTGCGACTTCAAAGACGCCTGGGAAATGAGCGACGAGTAACCCAAGATCGGGTTGAATAGAGCTTAAAACAGTAAGAACCAACCCGGTTCTAAGCTGCTGCTGACGACGACGAGGATCGTACAACGTGCCTCGTAAATATTCCTGTGCTCTAAACAGCTGGCTGTGAAATTTCAAGCTTGAAAGTATCGAACAAATTTTGGTCTGGGGGGGGGTTTGAACCCCCAAACCCCCCCCGTCGCTACGCCCATGCCACCTATTTAGAGTCCCACGCGAAAATTATTAGCGTGGTTATTTTTAAAATTTCTTCGAAAGTTTCCTTTTTACTCCTGAATCCCGCAACGTTCATTAGGTTTATTAACCGCGTAGTACCGAATTGGGGCACAGGATTACAACTATCCGGCTCAACTCCATCAATGGGTATGAGCAGTCCGTAAACTGTGTACAGCAATCGGAACTTGCCCCAAAAAGACGATCAATAAGATTGTCGCAGTGGCCTTTTAACCCAATGCCCTCCTGGCATGCAAAAAACATCTGAGCTTTGGAAAAAAACATGTCGATTAGATTTCTTTCTTTGTTTCTTAGGACCCAAGTTGATATCTCAAGCCTTCCCTAGAATTGAGATAAGAGTGCGTTGCGTTTTCGTAACGCTGGGAGGAAAGGGGTTAAAACCAATAACGTTGCCAAGGCGGAGGCAAGTTGCGTTGAACCAGGGACTAGGAACGTTGAACTAGGCTAGGAGGATTGGGCTTAAAACAAATGCGTCGAAGACCAAATACATGAATGACAGAGACTCAAAAAAGACGAACATGCCTTTTTTGCAGCCGGTAATCGTTGACTGCGACGAACCACTGGTAGGGTTGCCAAGTGGCCGGTTTTTGGTCGGTCCGACCGGTTTTTCACTTGCAAAGCCGGTGGCCGGTCAATCCTGCACATAGGCCGGTTTTCCGATATATGAAGCTGGATTTGTACTTTTTGTCTAATTTGTAAATTTTTGATAAATTTATTAGCAATCCTGAGCAGTGGATTATTGAAGATAAATAGCCAGTTTTGCAGTGACAATACTTTGCTTCTGGCGGTAATATATATATATACATTAAATTGTCCACCACTAGCGCCAGAAGCAAGTAGTTGTCACTCTGATACTAGCTATCTTCTGTAGACAGCTATTTAAAACAATGTTTATTCGAGAGCTTTTCAAATGCTAATGATCGGTTTTACACTCAATGTCACTCTTTATATAAATTGCTACTATAGGTATGCTATGCCTACTATATCTGCTACACTTCAATAATCAATTCAATGTTCGTTCTGGTTTCGACTGTGATGTCCTACCGTTCGCTATCTCCACAACTGACTGTTCTTCCCATTACACGGGAAACTGTCAACCGTTCCAGGCAAATCCTCCAATGCTTTACTGCCTCAACCCCCCCCCCCCTCCCCCCCACACATTTTTTGAAGGCAGGACCGACCAGCCGGTTTTTGTAATTTTCAGACTTGACAACCCTACCACTAGTAAATGAGTAGCCGCGGACAACATCACAAATAAGGACATCCAGTGGTGTATTCAAGCAGGACATCGAGCCAACTTTGCCCTTCGCAAGGCACTGCGATCATCAGACATAAGCCGTCGTACGAATCTGACAATTTTATTTGAATTTTTGAGTCACCGGTCAATTATGTGTGCAATTTAAAATTGATATTTTTCGGTGAATACGATAAAAACTTTCTCTTTTCTTTACGTTTCGGCTTACTGATTTCCTATTCAGCCATCTTCAGAATATCAGCCTAATTATTTCATTTTAACTATTATCGGCTTTCCGTGCGCCAACCGCAAACCGCATTGACGACGCAGCTCGTTTGCGGTTGGCGCACGGAAAGCCGATAATAGTTAAAATGAAATAATTAGGCTGATATTCTGAAGATGGCTGAATAGGAAATCAGTAAGCCGAAACGTAAAGAAAAGAGAAAGTTTTTATCGTATTCACCGAAAAATATCAATTTTAAATTGCACACACAATCTGACAATTTACAAACTCTCCATTAGACCGATTGTTGCTATCGCAACAGAGAGACAGACGATTTTCCGATTTATTAACGTGTATTTAACGGCATCGTTAAAAAATTCCTATAGAATGATATAAATTTTTGTACATTATAAATGATTTTGTTTTTTGTTGTTCATATCGTCCTTATGTAAATATTGCATATTTGCAAAGTAGATGTAAGAAAACTCACGTTTAGTGTCCCATTATTGTTTAGTCACGCGATCGAGGTTAATACTGTTTTTCTGTAACTTCCTATTTTGTGTAAGATTTCAGCGACACTCTCCTAATCAGTCTAGTTCACTAACAGCAGGTATAAGCTATACTTTTCAACCTTACTTTTACTTTAACTTTTACAACCGTACTATATTTTAAAACTCTTCAGCACCGTACTACTAATAATCGTAAGTTTTAGCACTGTACTGTTAGTTTTATAAGTTTTAACGTACTGTCAACTACTATGTTTAGCTTCTAAGAGTATTTTAAAGTGGAAATAGCAAAATAACTAATCTTGTATTCACAAATTTACTTCCGAACACTTCAATCTCAGTTCACGTTTTTGTTTATCTTTTTCTCTATTGACGTTTCAACACGACTCGACGCACGTCGGCGGCACGTCATGCGAACAAGAGTGGTATAAGCAAGGTGTGTACTATCGCTGTAGTTGGATGTATTGGTGCGACGCAACGAGAGGTTGCGACACTCCCCCGCAGTGCTTCGAAGTCATTGATCCGAAGTACTCACGCTTGCACCGATGTCCAATATTGCGATCTTCTCGGCTGGCCGCTTCAGAACTCCAGATGCCGTTTGCACTACGGAGCGACGAACCTGTCCATTGGTGAACCAGATTCCGTGAATCACATGACCTTTCAACCTGCAGTTTCCTGGCAGCATCATGTCTACGATGTCTTTTTCGGTAATCCGTTTGGCTCGCACTGCTGTCGTACGCGATCGGGGGCTTAGAACCGTCTGACGACCCGATCCAGGCGTGATTCGGGGTAAGAGCTTGCGAAAGCTCTGCGTCTAGCGGTAATTCTGTCAGAGGTCGATAGTTGGCGAGAAGCTCGATTTCAGTGAGCATGTCTATCGGTATCTCGTCGTGAAATGTGCGAGTGAGATGTGAGTGCTTTTGGGCTTTCTTTATGGAGCTCGTCGCTGCTTGAGATGTTTTAGGGCATGGCCCGAACACTGTCCATCCTAGGCGTGTTCTAGCGGCGATCGGTTCGTCTTTTCTACCTTCCCTGCTGTCCAACGCATGACTCAGGCGGCAGTTGTCCATCCCGATGAGTATCTGTGGCTGGACGTTGCGATAGGAGTCCGCTGGCACACCTTCCAAGTGCTGATATTCTGATGCTAGCTCCGCAATCATCAACGTTTGCTGTGGTAGAGCAAGACTTTCCACCGTGTGCACTTTCGGCATACGATATGTCTTAGCATCATGCACTCCAGAAATCTCCAGCGATAGTATCGCGGAATTCATCTCCTGTCGTTGATAATCTCCTGTCCAACCTAGACACAAAGGATACGATTTGCCTTCAAGATCCAGCTCATTCATTAAACTGTGCTCCATCAACGTTACTGACGAGCCTTCGTCCAGGAGGGCGAATGTACGAACGGACTTGCCTCGTCCGTGAAGGATGACTGGAACATAGCGGAAAAGAATCTTACTATCGTAGCTGACGTGAGTATTGCACTGTTCGATAGGTGTTTCTGGTGTGACATGGGAGTCCGGTATTTGGGAATTTTCCGCTTTCTGATATCGAGAATCATCATGAAGCAGCTCGTGATGCATATACGAACAGCCGTTTCTTCCGCAAGCTCGCTTCACTGCGCATGCTCCGTAATGCTTAGCCAGACACTTCCGGCACAACTTATTCTGCTTCACCATTGCCCATCTTGCTCCGATATCAAGTCTTTGGAATTTCCTACACGATGCCACACTGCTACATCCTCTTAGGCAAATTTCACACTGCTTTCCAGCTGATTTCGATGTATTTCTAGAGGACTCCGTACAAGTCGTCGATGCTGCTGTCGATGACCGGCTGGAGCTGGATTGAAGGTGAACGTAAACTTCATCATTCCTTATGAGTCTTTCAGGCTTGCTAACGTAGGCACAGACTGTTGACGGCATCGTTACTACGCACGCCGCCTCCACTAATGTCTCCAACCATTTGCTGAAATTTTCCAGTGTCACCGTCTTTAATGTTTGACGGTGTCTGGCCCAGTCGAGTTTTACAGTTGGTGGTAGTCTTTCGACAAGTTCTTGAAGGAGTGCCACGTTACATAGATGCTCGTTCAACCCACAGGCTATGATCGTTGCACACATGTTCTGGACTGCAACACCGAAATCGATCAGAGTTTCTAATTTCTCCGTCTTCGGCGCTGGCATTTCCCGAATCTTGCAGACTAGTGAGTGGACAATAACCTCAGGTCGTCCATATAGCATTCGCAGAGTCTTGATGACACCTGTGAGTCCCACTGGATGCAATAATCGGCTTCGAACGGTCTCAAGAGCTCTTCCCTTCAAACTGCGCTGAAGTCGAAGAAGGTTTTCCTCATCGCTAAACCCACACATCCTTGTACTGCTCTCGTACGTCGATATAAAAAGAGGCCACTCTTCCGGATTTCCCGAAAACGTAGGCAGCTCCTTTGACACTGCATGTCGCGCGGCCAGTTGACTTTGGCTGAGTTCGTTGGGATCAACATCGGAGAGATTCAACCGACTTCTGTTCATTTCCACTGCCCTTATTCGCTCCTCCAGAGCCCTAGCTTGCTGACCCTGCTTCTCCGACATCTCTGCAAGCTGTCTTTCCAGCCTGGCCATTGCCGTTTGTACCTCATTCGATAATTGGTTACGTGAACTTCCTACTATCGTCGAATTTGCAATGGGTGGAGCGGTGTTAACGCTCAACTCATCTCGTATCTCCCGCTCTCTTGCTTCCATACGACGCTCGAACTGGAACTTGAGTTTTTCAACCACGGAAAGTAACTCACGATCCTTCTGTTCAAGCAGCACCTGATACGTCCGCTGCTGTTCCTCGAACCTTGCCTGCATCTGGTCCAGCTTCTTTTGAAATTCACTGAGTTGCTTAGCTTGCTCCTGTTCGCCTTTCGACTTGGAACCCGTTCCATCACTTGCAGGATTTGTGACGATGACCGATGAGATTTGAGATGACCGTTTAGCCACACACTCAGAACAACTCCAATCTTTCTCCTCGACGTCCTCATACACATCCACGCACTCGAAATGGAACCATAATCCACATTCGTCACAGCAAACCATCCGGCTATTGTCCGGATTCCGGCACACACCACAACTCACACTTCGCTTTGCCTTTGGCGGCATAATTAGAGCCTCCCCGATCGCGAAATTAAACGAATTTTTTAATATGTTGCTATCGCAACAGAGAGACAGACGATTTTCCGATTTATTAACGTGTATTTAACGGCAGCGTTAAAAAATTCCTATAGAATGATATAAATTTTTGTACATTATAAATGATTTTGTTTTTTGTTGTTCATATCGTCCTTATGTAAATATTGCATATTTGCAAAGTAGATGTAAGAAAACTCACGTTTAGTGTCCCATTATTGTTTAGTCACGCGATCGAGGTTAATACTGTTTTTCTGTAACTTCCTATTTTGTGTAAGATTTCAGCGACACTCTCCTAATCAGTCTAGTTCACTAACAGCAGGTATAAGCTATACTTTTCAACCTTACTTTTACTTTAACTTTTACAACCGTACTATATTTTAAAACTCTTCAGCACCGTACTACTAATAATCGTAAGTTTTAGCACTGTACTGTTAGTTTTATAAGTTTTAACGTACTGTCAACTACTATGTTTAGCTTCTAAGAGTATTTTAAAGTGGAAATAGCAAAATAACTAATCTTGTATTCACAAATTTACTTCCGAACACTTCAATCTCAGTTCACGTTTTTGTTTATCTTTTTCTCTATTGACGTTTCAACACGACTCGACGCACGTCGGCGGCACGTCATGCGAACAAGAGTGGTATAAGCAAGGTGTGTACTATCGCTGTAGTTGGATGTATTGGTGCGACGCAACGAGAGGTTGCGACACCGATAGTTTTTCAGGGTGGCAACTGGATACGAAAAACCAAATTCCCTGATTTGTCCAGGTTTTTCCCGGTGTTTAATAAAATTCTAGGTTTCATATTGCGATATAATTTTAACTGAAAATGTGTTTCGATCATTGATATTTGAATTGTTTATCAATCTACGAGGAATTGAGAAAAATTTCCCCACCTACTGTATTTCCCTAGACGAATTCTTCAATCACTTTCTCTAATTCTGCCGACCAGAAAATTACACTCCTCCAAGATAGAGCCGAAAACTTGTAACATGGAAGGTAGGGTCGCTACACCCGCATTTCGGTTACAACTTGTTACAACAGTATGGCAAGTTTATGTACTGCCGTGTGTCAGTAGAATTTCTCCAACCTTTTTCTCGAAAACCGAATTTCGCTGCGGTGCCACTGGCATTTACTTCGATGTTCTGCGAATTGTGTCACATGCCGCAAAATGTCCGTCTTGAAACTTCAATGACATTCGATTCGACTTGACTAACGTCAAACGAAACGCGCAAAGTGAGTGCAAACTAAATTTGTTATATCACTTCACTTGCCTCGCAGAATAAGGCCCTTTGAAAAACACTGAGCTAATTATCGATAACCCAATCTATCGCTTGTGTGCCGTACTTCTTAAAAATTCCCTGATTATTTCAGGTTTTTCCAGGTAATTTCAAATTCCCTGACAATTCTAGGTTTTCCAGGTTTTTCCAGGTAATTGCCACCCTGTTTTTATAAATTTGACAATGTTCATGGAGGACATGTGCGTCTTTGCGGACAACTTTTGGCGGAGTACAAGATCAAAGCAAAAAGTAGCAGAGCAGAACCAAGAGCAACAGACACTAGTTGAGAAGATTACCAACGTGCAACCTACATTTGGCGAAAGTCGGTAAGCTACGGTGAACCGGACACGTACTAAGGAAAACGGTTCTATACAGCAACCCCATCAGCTCCAAGAATAGAGGGACTTAAGGGGGGACCCTACTCTGGAAAGTCGGAAAAATCGAATATTATTTCTTTTGCATTTTCGAGAAGCTTATACCTTCAGAAATGTCATGCCAGAAGGACTTTTTTCATCTGATCTTGTTGGAAAGTTACAGCGAAAACTGTGGGGTCACCTTTAGGGAAGTACATCGCTGAACGAATCTTTAAACACGTTTTTCTCGAAACCATGTTTTTTCAGTTGGCGGTATGTGTATCTCAGAATCTCGTGCTCCGATATGGCTGAAATTTTTTTTCAGCATGTAAAAATGAATTATCTAAATTGTTACGTAGCCGTTTTGAGATATCTCAATTTTTCAGTTTTCATGAACTCGCAATTGGCCATTTGAAATGGTCTTTCTTTTGGAAAGATTGCTGCCATTTTGGTAACTTTTCGAATTTTCAAAAACCGCTACGTAACAATTTAGGTATTGACTTAAAGCAGTGGTGCCCAGGCATAGGAATGACGCGGGCCAAATCTGATCGCCCATGAATGCCGCGGGCCGCAATAATCTCTGGTCATTCCTGTGCATAACAAAATGTAAAATATGCGACAACAAAAACCATTTTCTAGGAATCACCACAAGATTTAAACCGGAAAGCATTCCGATTCACAACATGCACGAGTCATTACAACTAAACTGAGTGACTACTATGTCAGCAAAAAAATTTCTCTTAAGTCCACCATCTTTCAAATCGGTCCGCGGGCCGCAAGAATCATCGTCAAGGGCCACATGCGGTCCACGGGCCGCAGTTTGGCCATCACTGACTTAAAGCTTCAAAATCATCCTTGAAATCCTTTTATCGATACTTCGTTGGTTCCCAGCACGTACCGCCTGCAAAGAACTATTTTCTAGAGAGCATCCACGCGCCCTGCTGCCTCCAGCATAATAATCACTATTTTGGCATTCAAAAAACATAATATACACGTTCGAATATACTTCAGTCTATAACCAAATTAACCCAACACTTAACTATAATTCCAACATACGAAACATCCATTATTTTTCGACATTCCAGAGTAGCCCCCCCCCCCCTTAACGTGTGAGATGGCTCGTCCAGATCTAAAGCGACATTTTTTACTTTTTAAATATAAAAACTACGACTTCAGAAACGCCTGGGCGAATAGCCAAAGAGTTGAATGGAGCTTAAAACAAAACGAACCATTCCGGTTCTAAGCTGCTGACGAGTTTTGTGAGCCTTCCGAAAACCGTTCTCTTCAAGACCCGCATCGGCAGTAGGCACAGAAGGACTCAATATGGAAAATAGCCCTACCAAGTCGGAGGTGACTTCTGAGACGCCTGGGAAATTGGCCATGAGTGACCCATAAAGAGTATAATGAAGGCAAAACAGGACGAACCACACCGGCTTTATCCTGAACAACAACAACAATGATTATGACCCCAACATATTCGTCCCGGTACCAGTGGCTTTTCGCTATTTGCTTTTATCATATTATGCACGTGAATTTTCGAATTGGACGAAAAACATATATTCTAAATAAGCATAAGCATAAGCATAAGCATAGGATACCGCCCGTGTGCTGCTACTCCGTTATTGACCAGGACCGATGAAAATTGCAAAATGATGGCTGGAAAGAGCATACTTGGGACAGCACGCTATTCCTCATTGTGCAACCTTATCAGGTCCCTGCATGCTGATCAATACCGACGCCGGCCACGTCCGAATGCGGGTCCTGGTGGGATGGGAAGGAATGTTAGTCCAATACTTGTTGCTACTAAAGACCAGGGAATCCTCTGCATCTTCACAAGTATTTCGGGAAAGGAATTGTTGTTAGTAGATGGGGGGAGTTATATGAGACTAACCTGACTATTCGAAAATTTTCTGGTAAAGCCAGTAATTACGAAAATTAAGATACCTTTAAAAAATACCTTTTAATAAATTTAATATAATGCCATTGGTGCTCATATACAACCATAATTTGATAATTTATATCTAAAAATATGCACATGCGAGATTTAAAGTGACTCGAAAACCTCGTGACAAATTTGAATTTATTATACCTGAAAACAAAAATCAGGCATAATGAAACAAGCCCATATAGTTCCTAAGTTGATAAGCATTTCCTCCTATCAACGCTAATATGCAGAGATATAGCGCCCTACACGCTTAATTGGACGAAAAACATATATTCTAAATAATCGAAAAACTCCTGTTGTCACTTTACTTTTAAATCAAATACGAATATAGGTAACAAAACTTTTTTTATTAACTTTAAAATTTCTGTTACCCAAATTATAGCGTTTTTTTGGACAAAAAGTGAATCACGCCTCAAATATATATGTCCCGGTGTAATAGGTTTGCCATATATGTCAACAAAATTCATACTGGTCATTGTTTCATATGTCTTTGTTGGTCATACTGGTGTAATTGCCATATTTTACCTTGCCATATATATGAAAACATATAAACTGACAAGGCTGCCTGTCATAGAAATTGGCCAAATTTATATGGCTTAGTGTAATAGCTCTTGCCATACCTTGCGTGTCATATTGATATATGAGCCATATTTCATATGGCACCATCGACCATATTTATATGCTAGTGTAATAGTACCTTAGGCATGGTTTTGTGATTTTTTCCAGCCTTAGGTATGAACACCACCCTTACTTTCCGCCAATTCTCTGGGCTATACCCCAACTGGCTCGAAAGAGGTTGATGAGCTCGTACATTATAACACCGTCCGTTTTTTGTAAGAAAATGGGTAGAATACCATCCGGACCTGGAGATTTCATTGGTTCAAAAGAGCTGAGTGCCCAATTGATCGAGGCCTCCGTAAACAATCGGCGTGCAAGTAGAACCGAATCATTTGGCACATTGTGTAATGACCCATTCCACTGTTGCCCGCCTATGTTTTGCCCAGTGGTCACTGTCGAACCAGGGAAGTGCGTGTTCATCAGAACTTCCAGAGTTTCCCTGGTGGTAACAGTGAGACTCCCATCCTCTTTTTTCAATTGCCCTAGACCATTGCAATGGTCCTTGGACATCGCTTTCTGCAGACGCGTAGCCTCTGGCAGAGTTTGAATGCTTTCGCAAAATTTAACTCGTGATTTCCTTTTGGCTTTGCGTAGCTCAGCGTTGTATTTGGTGAGGGAAGCTCTGTAGTCTTCCCAGTTAGGCGTGATTTTGGCCCTGTTGAACAGACGCCTTGCCTTCCGACGGAGATTGCTAAGCGTCTCATTCCACCAGGGCACATCACGGCAAACTGTTCGCGTGTTTACGGGACAGTTTGTGTTATACGCGTCTGTGATCCTACATTGCAGGTCACTAGCGGCGATATCCAGCTCAACTGGAGTTCGTATATTATTGTGACAGGAATTACGTGAGGCAATCAGATGATCCCTAAAGGAACTCCAATTGGTTTTCCTCGGATTCCTGAATTGTTCTCTCTTTAGAGGATTAGCCTCGATGTCGAAAATGATATGTCTGAGGTCTGATAAACTTGGTTCATCAGAGACATGCCAATTTTTGACTTTCTCAGCTATAGAGGTGCTACATAGAGTAAGGTCTAGGACCTCTTGTCTGATAGCGTTTATAAAGGTGGGGTCATTCCCTACATTGATTACATTGACATCGTTAGAAGTAAGATATTCAAGTAGGTACTCACCCCTGTTATTTGTGTCCGAGCTGCCCCATATCGTGTGGTGCGCATTTGCGTCACAGCCTATCACGTACGGCTTGTTGACTGCTCTGCAGTACAGCACAAGTTCAGCAACCTCGGGCGGTGGTATTTCGTCCTTGTCCCCTGGAAAGTAGGCGGACGCAACGACTATTTCCTGCTTCCCTCTAGTCGTCGGGACTACCACCGTAATGGCAACGACGTCGCGTTGGATGAATTCTGTAATTGGAGAAAATGTTATTCTCTTATTTAACAGAATGGCAGTCCTAGGCTTGGACTGTGTATTACAATAGATCAACTTACCATTAGCGCCGGATAGACCGAGGATCGTGGTATCGTTGATCCATGGCTCCTGGATCAGAGCAGCACTCAGCTGCTCTTTGGTGAACCTACGGCATAGGACACTAGACGCGCCCTTGGCATGGTGGAGGTTCACCTGAATGCAGCGAAAGTTGCTCATTTGGAGGCAGGATTGCCGTTTTCAGCTTGATCCAGTACTGGATCGAGCCTTGGCGAACGGGTACCAGCAGCGTTTTCGCTGAGTTGAGCGGCTGGATCGCTCACACCGGCAGGCTTCGGTTGCCGCAGGCGACAGGCCACAGATGTCCGACCCGCACTTAACGGCGGATTGAGCCTCTGAGGTCTGCTATCGACTGGTGATTGCTGCGTACGCCTCTTACGAGGTTTTCGCGGCGCTCGCGTAGTCTTCGCAGGATTGCATTGTTTAGGTGGCGGCGGGGCACTTCCAGTGGGAAGTTCCGCACTTTCCACCCTCAACGTTGCAGGATTGCATTGTCTTGGCGGTGGCGGGGCGCTCCCAGAAGGGAGTTCCGCTCGTACCTTCCTCGACTTTGCAGCAGAGACTGTTGCGCCTGTGTTGATCAGACCTCTGCCAACCTGTCGCATGCGTGCTTTGCCAAACATAAAATTTAGCGTAAAAGGCTGCTCAGTGATCTGACTTGCCGACTTTTGGTCAACCTCCATTAACAGTTCCACGGTATTTCCACGCACAATGCGACGGCGTATCTGCCACGCTTGCGTTGAAAAGCCGTCGTTCTGATTCTGGAGGAATCTCAAGATTTTCTCGTCCGTGATACCGACACTGTCCTGGAAGTACCCTATGAAGGTGTGAGCCTTCGGCAGGTCCTTCGTGTCGTAGGCCCGTAGTTGTGCTCCTTCCCACGGGACGAGAGTAGATGCCGTTTGCTCCAGCCATTTGACCGTGTTCTGGTCAGAGCAAGCCAGTATCAAGTAGCCGTTCTTGAACTGGCAGCTCCTGAACTTGGGTCTAATGGCTGGAGTCTCCTGGTCAGCTATTTGATCCAGAAGAACGGCGCGGACAGTCTAGAGCTGATCCGTAGTGAGCAGGGAAACGGGATAATCAGCCGTAGTTATGGCTACACTGAAAGCATCCACCATTTCCCTGTAGGTGCACCCCGAGGATGGTTTTGGTGCCGAAGGACCCGCGCAGGCTCGACTGCGTGGTCTCTTTTTAGTGGGACCTTTGCTGCTGATGTTCGGCGACGCCGTATCAGCGGATCGTTGCCTTTTGGTAACGACAAGGTCCCGCTGGCTAGGCTAGCCGGCCGGCAGAAGGGCGAGTTCCTCCGCTTCGTCCTTTGAGTAGCCCTTGCTCCGATACCACTTCTGCCGTCGCCGTTGCGCATTGGAGAGACGCTTGGCTACAACTCCGGAAGTCCTAGGTTGCTCCTTGACTTCAGGTAGCGTCACCGGATCGGGAAGGTTATCCGCGTCGCTCTCCGCATTCCCTGTTGGTAAATTCAGGATTAGAGATGAAGCCGAGAGTCCTCCTTCCAGCGATATGCTGTCGAGGTTAAAGTCCTCTTCCATCCCTGTATCCATTACTTCGCCAGTATTGTCCGTGCCGATCGGACTGCGCACTTCCGGTCTACCGTCGTGCGCCACCTCTACACCTACTCCGGTGTTTATCACCAACTCTTGGGGGTCGTTGGTTGCCCCATCAATTATTGTTTCAAGGTTATCCATGGCGATGGTTGTACTCTGCTGGGGAGAAAATCAACGGTTCTTTACCAGCTTAGAACAGAGGGAGCAATATACTGCACAGGGTGCTCTGGTACCATGCAGGCTCCGTTCGACCTTGGGAAACTTTATTAGACCCCCCCAAGCATTCATCCCTAGGCACGGGTCGCGTTACACCGAGGATTGGGGTCCTCCTCCGCACTTTGCTCAGAATGTAGCATGCTCCTTGACTACTTGCTACATTGAGAGCAAAAGATTTTTACAAGATTTGCCGCGGAAGAGACTCGATGTGCAGTTCCGGATGGATCCACCATAAACTTACCATGGAGCCATCCGGAGCTGCACGCCGAGCGACAAATCTCAACACTCCTCCTTTATCCTGGCTTGTGACAGACAGCTCGGGTCCCGATCCAATTTCCCCATCACTTGTTAACTCTTTTTAGAAGTTGTCGATTTACGTCCATGTTATAATACCACGGCTTCAATGTTACAGCCGGCATAATAGAATAACAAAATCTACCGAGACTTCCCTCATTCCATTCTACCTGCCAACCTGCTACCTGTCATTGCCGTTTATACCGCAATGAACCGGAACCCACAAAAAGATGAGCTAAATTCCTGATTTTTGGAGTTGGAACACAATTTCCCTTATAGCATAAAGTGTATAGGGATAATGATATTCCATATGATGTGAATTGAGCGAATTCAGAGTACTTAAGCTGTCTGTGCATATAACATAGTTGCCTTTAGGATAGTCTTGCAGTAGTTGGCATACGTGTAGTATAGCATTAGCTTCAGCAGTAAAAATCGAACATGGAGAAAACATCTTATGTGCCACTTGTAAATTGTCCTCGAATATCCCAAATCCAACGCAGTTTTCGTTAACCGAACCATCCGTGTAAAATGTCTTTAGAGGATTATACGATCTAAGCTTATCATTTACTACCGAGTTGATGGACTGCGATGTGTACGACCGGGGAACATATTTCAATGACTCAATCATGGATAAGTCAATGTTTGGGATGTATGAAATGGCGGCAATATCAAAATCATAGTAGACTCTTCTAGGGGCTGTCAGTATTTCTTTACTTATGCATAGACGATAACAGTGAAGATATCGACAACCCGGAGAAATTTCAAATAACTGGTCAAGGGTAATGACAATCGTGTGATTCGTTTGAATGCAACCGACTAAAAATCTGCACTGTATTTCTTCCATTCTTATACTTAACGGGGGTATGCCACACATTACTTCTAACGATCCGATGTGGGTGGAATTCATACTACTGATTGATATCCTGAGACAGCGATTTTGAAGACGAACAAGTTTCGATAAGTGTGTTTTGCTAGCGCAACTAAACACATGTGAGCCATATTCAATTACCGACCATATGGCTGTTTTGTAGAACATTAGCAGGCACCTAGGGTGTGCTCCCCACCAAGCACCCGTTAGCATACGCATGAAATTAACACGTTGCTGTCATTTGTTAACTACATAGTCGATGTGAGTTCTCCATTTACACTTCGAATCAAACCAGATACCCATATATTTGACAGTCATCATTGGGTTGGTCATTCAATTGAAAAGAAACGTTTGAGGGATTGTGTTTGTTAGAGAAGACAACGAATTCCGTCTTCGATGTGGAAAACGAGAGTCCTAAGCAGGCAGCCCAACTTTGTAGATTGGTAATGCATGTCTGTAGTTTGATTTCCGCATTTTTTGGGACTTTATTTGCACACCATAATGCAGCATCGTCAGCGAATTGAACCAAAGTACATCCGTTAGTCATGCAGTTGTCTATTTCACTGATGTATACATTATATAGGAATGGACTGAGGCATGAGCCTTGAGGAAGTCCAATCGAGCTAATCCTTGTTGATTTCAATTAATTGTTTAGGAAGAAATGCATTTCTCGGGATGTCATTAGATTATGAATGAAATTAGCGATTATTACTGGAATTTTCAGGTCAATTAGCTTTTTATGCAATAAGTCTAATAATACTGCATCATAAGCACCTTGTACATCTAAGAAAACAGCTATTAATTCTTCCTTACGGCTAAAAGCTAATTGTATTTCTGTTGCTAGAAGACCCAAGCAATCTTGAGTCCCTTTGCCACGTCGAAATCCATTCTGGGTATTAGATAGGATACCTGATGATTCGGCCCAGAGATGTAAACGATTCAAGATTATTCTTTCTATTGTTTTACGCGGACAAGATAAGAGTGTAATGGGTCGATAGGAATCTGGCAAAGAAGCGTCTTTACCAGGCTTAAGAACTGTTACTATTTTAGATTTCTTCCAGACTTCTGGGACACAATTTGTTTCTAAAAGCTTATTAAAAATCTCTAGAAGATGTAACTTAGTAACTTCGGGAAGGTTTTTCAACACCAAAAATTTTATTCCATCAAGTCCAGGTGAAGAATTTTCGCATTGAGAAAGAGCGAGGCTTAATTCATCGTAAGTGAATGGAGAACTTAACTGCTGAATATAAGTTGGATCTTGATCGATTATATATTCTACATTAACCGGAACGAAAGGAGGACACGTTTTGTCTACAAAGGCATCAAACCAAGATTCCGTGTACGATTGTACGGTGGTATTAACTGGTTGGTTCCTAAACCTTTTTGCAATGTTCCAAAGAGTTGACATATCTGAATCTTTATCGAGGGATGATACCAGTTTTTCTCAGTATTCTCTTTTTTTACATTTGCAAACGCGTGTAAATATAGCTTCCCGTTTTGACGTAGGACTACGTCTTACGGCAAGTTTTGAGATAGGGTGTCATTCCAAAAAATCGAAAAATGCGAGCGTCACGAAAAATGAAAGGTTTTGAGCGCTAATAGCTCAGCGGTTTTCCGATCGATTTTCAATATTCTTACACCAATCGATCGGAAAATCTTCTAAGAATTGACCCAAATGAAGAAAAGTATGGATTCTTGATGTTGAACTATTGAAAAATTGAAAATAATGAACCTATGTTTTACCAGAATTCTCGCTTCGTGATTGGTTGGAAGATTCTTTACAATGATCTAAACCTATACCAATTTGATATCTGTGCTTGGGAAGTAATCCAAAACAAGTGACGAAGTTTCCTCATTTCAACAAGATTTCTTATGACCGCGGTTAAACCTAGACCATTTTGATGTCCTTGCTTGGGAAGTACGCCAGAAAGAGTGATAAAGCCCCCTCGTGCCAACAGATTTCTTACGAACGCGATTAAACCTAGTCCAATTTGATGTCTGTGTTAGGGAAGTATGCCAGAAAAAATGACAAGTTCGTTGTCCCAACAGATTGCAAATTCTTTACTGCGAGACGATTAAACGGTTTAATTTAAACCTAGGCGAATTTGCTATCTGTGTTGGAAAAATGTGCTACAGCTGTAGTGTTCGGTTACAATACGACTCTGTATGTAGTGAAAAGATGTGCTGTTGATAAAATAGGATTGAATTGGTAAAATCCCTTCAACGACGGGAACCATGGGTAATAAAAACAATCTTTAATTTCAGTAAGGTAGCAGGAAAGCAATAGTTTGTGTTCTTGATTTTGTTAAGTGGTTTTCAAATGCACAATCTTTTGAGAATTGAACGTAAGCAATGTTACTACTTTGATAAATGTTACATACAACGCATGTAGCATGTTTGTATGTTGCATATAGCATGTATACATGAAGAATCGAATGATTGCAAGCATGAATACATGCTACTATCACTACAAAGAGACCTACGTAGTCCTGCGTCACCTACATATGCGGTCGTGTCTTGTACACAACCCCTCTGATTTTTTAAACTCTAGAAAGTCTGAAATTTGGCCCGAACGTCTAAACTGTTTGAAAGCCTGTGTTTTTTCATCTCGAGCTAACTTACATTCATCATCCCACCAGAAATTAGGAGAATGCTTACGGGTAAAACTAGATGTAGCAGGCTTGGTCTGAGAAGTTCGTAAGGCTTTGTCAATTGTATCGAAAAGTTCTGTATATTGCCCACCAGGGCAAGCAAAATGGTTCAAACTAGTAGTATATGCCTGTACAATTGATTTAAACTTCTGCCAGTCAACATTTTTTGACCAATCATATGGAATGTTAGATGTTTTAGTTTCAACTTTAGCATTAAACATTATTATTAATGGTAAGTGGTCGCTGCCAATTGGGTCATCAATAACTTTCCAATCGCAGAATAAGGCTAAAGATGCAGACACTAGAGAGAGATCTATGCTTGAACAAGGAACTGGAGGGCGTGCAATCCTCGTGAACTTGCCAGTATTTAAAAGATGAAGACTGTTATCATCTAGGACTTCTGTTACAATTCTCGATCTGGCATCGCTTGTTGCATTCCCCCAAGCTGTCCTTTTAGAATTAAAATCATCCAATATGAAATATGAGGTTCAAGACAATTAATCAATCGTTGTAGATGATTATGATTCAAAGTGAAGTTTGGAGGAATATATAATGATAGAATGGAAAATTTTAAACCTTTGTAATTTATTAGACAGGTTACACTTTCTATAGAACCAACTACAGGGAGAGCTATTCGGGACAATTCTATTCGGCTTCGAATTGGGAATTGAGAATTCACTATCTTTAGCCATCCATGTCACTGATAAAGCAAAAACTTTTACATCGTGCTCTCTAAGAGCTACTCTAAAAATGTCTCTTTTTGGTTTTAAACTCCGACAATTCCACTGTAAAATCGAGAAGCTAGTTCTATCGAGAGATGTATTACCCAGGTAACTAATAAGCATTAGTATAAGCAGTAAATCAATCGTTTATTAGCATCACTGGCGTTTTATACTGCAGGTTGCTGTTTATCAGCATTTTGATTGCATAACTGTTGTAAATTGGCACCCACAATTCTATTCAAATTCTTCTTGTCGGTAACTAGCTGCAAATAAGTATTGTCAGCACTATAAGAGGGCTAGCAGTAAAGTAGCCGCATATTTTGCCAAAACAGCATTTAGGTAGCATTTAAGGCAACTTAAATGCTTATTGGCTTGCATTTAAATTGCATTGGAAATGCTTATTGGTTACCTGGGTAGCCATAAAGTTGCAATAGAAGACTAAGAAGGGGCAATTTCTCGCAAAGCTTTTGCACTAGGGGACACAATGATGTGATTAGTTTTTTAGCCAACTCTTTCCCTTTATCTTCAAGCTCCAGAGCATCGCAAATAAAATCAACTAGCTGCAACAATGCTTTAGAATATACGTGTTAATGCGTAGTTAATGACCGAAGAATAGTAGGTCGAAACGTCCGCTGAAAACACAGTATTGGTCTAATTTTCACCGAAAATATCAAGAAACTCAGATTAACAATGCTTTTTGTATTGGACTATAATCCTTCTCGATTTCAGACACTCTCTTGAAGCCAGGAATATCTCGCGATTTGGGAAGATCAGGCCAATCTCCTGATTGGTTTGTTAAGAGATTTGCATCTAATGAAGAGGAAGGAAATGGAGCTTCGTCACGTTTTTTCCTAGGTTTATCGATCTGTTTTTTCTTTCGCTTTATGGACTGAGAACTACTATTATGAGCTTGTATATCGTCCGAGTCACGAGAATCTTCGTCGTTTTCGCTTAGAGCGTCATACTCATTGGAAACCGTTGTGACAGCTGTCTTTAAGATATCTGAGTAACTGAATTTACTGCGGTTAGCCAACCGTTGTCTAACTTTTTGTTGGCACGTTACATACACAGCGCAAGATTTCGGGGAGTCGTGGTTAGCTTTACATTGTATACAAACGTAAGATGGAGAATCGCATGAATCTGATCGGTGTGAACCGGCGCACTTGCTGCATTTTATCTGTTTTGAACAAAACTTACTAGTATGTCCGAATGACTGGCAATGATCACACTGCATTAATTTAGGGGTGTAAAGACGAAGACGAAGTAACACGTTATCTATATTCAAAAAATCTGGTAAAGCTGTACCTGAGAACGTGATTCGGATAGCGTTACTAGGAACGTATACCGTACGGTTGTTACTAATTGCTTTAGTGACTAGCCATTCACATTCTAGGATAGAGACTCTCGGGAGATCGCGATGTTTAAACTGGCCGAATCCACGCTCTAAAACACTTTCAACGTTGAATAGCTCATCGTAAACTACTCCGGATATTTCTACTTGATCGCATGGGACATACACTCTGTATATATTTGTAAGAGAAGCGTTCGATACTACGGCATTTGCGTCATTGCGATTTGTAAAAACAGCTCGTAATTTGTACATGTTCACTTTTTTAACTTCCCGAATCGATTGATACGATCTATGCAATATATCAGATATTGCCAATACATTCAACGGTTTATCTAATTGACGGAAAAATACAATAAATGGACATTTGGCACTCTGGGGATATATTTTGACACGAGTATTCCTTGGCACTGCAGATCTACTCTCATCCACAGAAACTTCACTTTCTGCATCTGAAAACGATTCCAACTGCTGAGGATCAGGATCAGGCACCACATTTATGTCAACGTTATTCTCCTCCGCCATTGCAAAATGGCGAAGAAGAGTCAAAAATCAAACCACTAAATTAAACTGATAAGCGATTTCGGATACTGAGAAAATTAGATGATAAAAGAACGATAGAACGTGGCTTTTTTTTTCCTGTATGGACTGATCACTGTGACCAGTAACGTTTGATCTATTGTGATATCGCCCGGGTGTTTGCTGTATAACCCGCACTGCATTTATATTTGCTATAATCGCTATTGATTGAGCGATATGCTTATTGAATTTTTTATGCGTGCTTGTGTGTAATTGGGTACCCTTCTTTTAATGCTTTACTCTACTTTACCCACCTCGTTCCACATGACAGCCAGGGATGCCACATATAATTCTGTGTTTTTTTTTTGGAAAAATCTGACAATCTGTACGGCGAGGAAAAATATCTGTGCAAAAATCTGTCCAATGCAAAACAATGAGAGTGAAAGAGATAGAGAATCATTTTGCTGACTATTTCCGTCTCTTTCACTCTCATGTAAAAGCTCAAAAATCTGTTTAATCTGTGTAATTTCGCGAAAATCTGTATTCTATGCATACAGATTCTGTACAGGCGATTTCTTTCTAATATCTGTAAAACACAGAATAATCTGTGCATGTGGCAACCCTGATGACAGCGCGCAGTCCCCAATTATAGTCATCCCTGGCGTAGCAAACCAGTGCATTTTTACTATAAGGGTCTCATTTTTGCACTGTCAATAGGCCATATCGGGATAATATAGAACTCAGCATGAAGGAAGGGCGATGAGGGGCCTGAGAATAAACCCATGCTAAAGTCACTTTCACATCGAATGGCCTGATTCTACAAAGATTCGAACCCATGGCCATTCGCTTGTTAAAGCAGACTCGGTAACCTTGCGGCTACAGAGCCCCCCTAGAACGTGGCTTAGAGTACAATAATTCAAGGCACCGCCAAACACTGCTAATCGATTTGAAGAATATTTGGTTTTAAACTCCAACAACTGTACGCAGGACTACTGTAAACGATGTTGACCCTTCGACAATCGAGAGAGAACTGAAAAAGCATAGTGTTATCAGATATAAAATTCTAATTCTTACATCATACTGAAAGCTACTATCCAGTGACTCCACTACGTAAAAGACGTTTGTTCAAAACGCAGCGAAATGAGTGCTCCAGTTCCATTACACGCTCAGTAGCAAAACCGGGAACTTCAAACGTGCATGAGTTGACTTTCGTTTGCGCTGGCAAACGATGTTGGCAGTAGCTCAGCTAGCGTTTGAATACTGCTGTTCGCCGGCTTACCACGTATTATGTACCAGAGCAAGCGACAAGAATCGGCCACACCTATTTTTCATGGTCCTTCATTCTATCATCTACGTTAAATAAAATAGAGCATTTCATTTTCAGTCTGCACAAAAGAGCAAAGTTACCAGTGAGCCGTTCGCCTTTTGCTGCCAAAGAAAAATTACGCTACGTATTATTACTGTAGCATTAGTGATGGATAAATTTGTGTTGCTAAGATGCAAAAGATGTTACTAAAACTCTTTCATTTTATTAAACCCATGGTTTCATTCATTTTGACGCTTGACCGAACACATTTACTTGGAGCAGGTATATTTGTTGGCTGCTTCTTACCTTCCGAGACGGCCAACTCAACCAGCGTCCAGCAGCAACAAGCGAACAGAAGCGCGAGAGGTGATCGGTTAAAATTATTTGATAAGAAGCGAACAATTAGATCAATCTAAACTAAATAGAATTAAAATCAGTGAGTGAAAATTCCTTAAATCTTCATGAACATATGTTTCGTTCTTAAAAGAACGGATTTTCGACGTGATATGCTGGAAATGCTGGAGTTTGACTGTTCGGAAAGACACTTCTCATAGCAGTGGTGACACCGGACAGTAATTTGTTCAACTCTTCGTTGTTGCGGATGGCCAGCTGCAAGTGACGATAATTCTGATCGTTTCCTTGTCGCGAGCAGCATATTTCCTGCCAATTCCAGAACTTCAGCAGCCAGATATTCCTTCACAGCAGGGAAACGAGTACTCCAGCTCCAACGCCTCGCTTGGTGAATTTGTCGTATATATTTCTGTCATCCGTGCTAGGGAAGCACTGACGAGGGAAGGCAAACATATGAAAATATTTCAATTTTTCAGAAGCAATTCAAAAACAAAATCAATAGTTTTCTGTATTTTCAATCGATTTTCCGATGAATTGGTGTAAATATCTTGGAAATCTATTGAAAATTGACTGAATTATAAGTCGAAGAGTGAAAACACGTTTCTACTTTGATGACGTCATTTCCAACAACCAATCACGAACCGAGAATTCTGGTAAAACATAGGTTCCTTATTTTCAATTTTTCAATAGTCCAACATCAAGAATCCACACTTTTCTTCATTTGGGTCAATTCTTAGAAGATTTTCCGATTGATTGGTGTAAGAATATTGAAAATCGATCGGAAAACCGCTGAGCTATTAGCGCTCAAAACCATCATTTTTCGTGACAATGGAATGACACCCTATCTCAAAACTTGCCGTAAGACGTAGTCCTACGTCAAAAATGACATGTTAATGCATTCGACAACCTCCGCCCTATAAGCCTTCTCTGTACCATTTCGAAAGCGCTGGAGAAAGTAATGAAAAAGCAGATTGTATCTTACCTTGCGTAGTTTGAGCTGCTTTCAGATGATCAGGCTGGTTTTAGGGAAGGGCAAGGTGTAAAAACAGCACTTCTTCGAGTCTACGATGATATCGCAGTGGCTGTAGACAATAAGAACAAAGCTGTATTAGCCCTCCTTGACTTCTCGAAAGCATTGGATACAATCCCTCATGGCCGTTTATGCTACAAACTGGATCATCGCTACAACTTTCATCGTTCTGCGGTCGCGCTACTACATTCGTTAAATACGTTAAATACTGGAAGATCACAAACTGTTTATTGTGGTGAAAAGAAATCGAATGGGCTACCAGTAACCTCCGGTGTACCTCAGGGATCTGTACTTGAACTAGTCCTATTCTTGCTGTATATCGATGACCTGCCGATCGTTCTGAAACATTGCAAAATTCAAATGTATGCTGATGACGTCCAACTTATTTGTATACGGCCAGAGATGTCTACTTCGGAGCTAGTAACTTAACTGAACGAGGACATGAATCCAGTTGCACAATGGGCTACCGGGAATTATCTGCAAATTAACCATGCCAAAACAAAAGCCATCCTATTTGGGACTAATCGTACGGAAAATGCTACTGTTCTGGCATTATTACTCGATGGAAACTATATTGAATTTACTCATCATGCACACAATCTTGGGATACCCTTTCAAGCAAACTTAGGATGGGATAGAGCTGTTGCCATCTAGTGCGGAAAAATATATGCGTGTCTCAGGACCTTCAGAGTTACTGCATCGGAGCTGCCAGTTCGTACAAAACTACATTTATTCAAATCTCTCGTTTATCCTCACTTTTTTTGGAGACATAATTTATATAGGTATGAGCAGAGTATTGCATACAAAACTAGAAGTTACTTTAAATAGTTGTATAAGATTTATCTACAATATAGATCGTTTCACATCAGTGCGGCATCTGCAGAAAAATCTGATAGGATGTCCATTTGTAAACTTTTATGGTATGCGAGCATGTATCTTTTTGCACAAAATAGTTATACACCAGTCACCTAATTACTTGTCCCATTCCGTGATAGTAAAACAAATAATATTGTGGTGCCTTTACACCGAACTATATTAAATGGCAACTCTTGTTATGTTCTGGAACAGTTTACCAACTCAATTAAAACGCACAACTTTGGTGGCAATGTTTAGAAAAGGCTGCTTAACGTTTTTAAATAATTAATGTATATTTAAAGATATTAGTTTTAGAAATATGTTAAACTCTATGAAAGAACCGTATTTGACAATTTAAAAGACGAATGTCTTACGTCAATAGTTAATCAATTAAATAAATAAATAAATAAACTAGTGATTGAACAAAATGTTACAATTGAAATCACATAATTGCTATATCTTTTATGAGTCGATAGGTATCTAAACTATGAAAAACCATGCATAATTGGCAGAGCTATTAGCGTTCAAAATCTTTCATTCTTTCGTGACGCTGGGTTGAATCCAAATTTTGGATTGACACCTTGTAGTAAGACGTAGTCCTACGTCAAAAAGTGTCTTACTATAGACGTCTCTCCCCTACATCTCGGAATTTGAGTTCCACGAAAACATACAAAATTCACCACTGGTAATTGCTAGCTACCACTAGTCGTCCTGACTATCGACCCGCCTGTCTGCACGCTGTCTATATGCATTTTTAAAGAGAATCACAGGAATGTTTTAATTGTTCTTTTTTTATTTCAGGTAATCTCACACTATTGGCCCCATGTGCTATACGCAATATCACCAGCAACTTGTTGAACCATATTAAGACGGGCGATATTTTCGATCATAAAACAAATCAATCGGTTTCAACACATATACGTCTGCAAAAGGTCTACGTCAAAGATTTGCTAACACAGGATTTGAATACAGTAGTTATTCCAGAATATACGACATCAATAAATGACGTGAAACTTAACAAAGGTATCTGTAGCCTTAATGAAGTATATGTAATGTTTCTCTAAAGCCGATTTCTTAATGATCAATTAACCGAAAGCAAAACTGCATAACTTATCACTGAGCATAGCAAAAGCTTCCCAATTACCATACATAACAAAAGACGATATTACTGACGAAATCTGTTATCCCAAGGAAGTTACTATTGCTTATAGGTGTTAGTGTTTGCAGCCTTCGGTAGCGAAAAGAATGTATGCGTATGCGTATGATCTTGATGCGTATTCGATATCATCCAATAAAACGTGGTTTGGTTGTCAACTATGTACGGTCGATCGGGTGACACGCGCTTACGCGGTGTCCGAAGCAAAAGAATAAACCTGATTTAATCCACCTAGTGGTGAAAGGAACCTTTGTTATACGGTCTTATTTGCTATTTGAGATAGAAATCGACACGTCTTTGGAACATAATTCATCTATTGGTTAAAGTTGCGTAGTGCGTTGGTTGACATTGTTACAATTCTATTTGTACAATAAGGCTTGTTCGCAACAAAATTTGAACACACCTAAATAAACACAGCTCGGGAAATACATCAACAATGAGTGAAATATTTTGCAGAGTGGTATACGTAAGTCTGTTCTTTCTGAAAATATAACACTTGTTTATATTACAAGCGCTCAGCGTAAAATGGCGTCGAAAGAAGAACAGATGCGAAAAGCAATTGTGTGCGGTCGCAATGAAAATCCGGATCTCTCGTTAAGAAAACTTACCAAAAAGCTTGGATTTCCTCCAAGCACTGTTTACAGTGTTTTAAAATCGTTTGATACTCGCTTGACAACAGGTAGGAAAAACGGAAGTGGAACAACGGATCTGAGGAACCACCACAAGGTTCTGAAGGTAAAACAAATATTACGGAGGAGACCAGATCTTTCTGTACGAACCATTGCTCGTAAAATAAAAATGTCGCCAACATTTGTGCACACTTCTAAGCAATGACAAGGCATGAAGTCTTTCAAGGTGAGGACTGTGCCAAACCGTAATGATAAGCAAAATACGACGGCCAAAACACGCGCTCGTAAGCTATATCACGAATATTTAACGAAGTTTCCATGCGTTATAATGGACGATGAAACGTATGTCCTAGAAGACTAGGAAGAGGCACAATATGTGTCAATAACCCAACCAAACGCGTCGCTATCTTGATAAGTGGATTTTGCTCCTTTTGTCCAGCGCCTCTATGGTTCAAAGGTACAAGTACCAGCGCACCACATGCCCTGGCGGGTGTCGTGGGTTCGAATCCGGTTATAATCTCAGATTATAGCTTGGTTCGACTCATGCACCTTCCAGCATTGGACAAAAGGTAGGAGTCAAAATGGCTACTTGTCAAGCGTAGCTACCAATATTCCCCCTCCCTTTCCTTTCCGCTCTTCCCCACCTTCACCAAAACATTTTCATTTCTTTCCCCTCCCGTTCCTTTATCAGTTGTAGAACCATCGTTTCAAAAAATATTAATATATATGGTTGGAGAATTGGTTGTTCAGTCTTTAAATTCAGTGGACGATTTGTTTTATTTGCGCCAACGTTTCGATCTTTGGTTTAGATCTTCTTCAGGGCTTCTACAATATGTCTTTTATTAGTTATTTGTGATCTATCTTGTAATTTGTGATATGACTTACAAAGTTTAAACCGTCTTTGTCTAGTAACATTTAGCCTTTACGTACAACGTTGGACTCACAACCAACAGACTAAAAACGAGATTATCTGGACTCAAATCAGATACAAACAAATTAGACAAAATAACACAGATACAGGATCAAACCACAAGAGAAATACAACTGGCACAAGTGAAGGAAAAAACAGCGATGATTACACACTGCGTAAACACCAACCACAGATTCAATCTAGAACAAGCATCAATACTAGATCAAAGCAACAAACCAACACGACTACCCATATTGGAAGTTTGCCACATCATGACGACAGATAACATCAACAAACGCACCGACATGGAAGGAATAAATATATGTTACACAGCAATACTGAACACACTAAAACACATAAATTATAAACCTCTCACACAGACAAATACAAATTAGCACGTACATAAATGATTAACGCTACACACAAACAGAATAAAAACAGCGAATAGGCAATACAATAGGAAAAATCAAACCAAGAGTTAAAATATCGTGATCAGAAACAGCTACAAATGAGTGAACTTGTGACACAATTAACATATTTTAGACATTATAGACAAACGAGTGAGTTTACATAATATCAATTACTACAATACTACAATATCTACTACAATATTTACCAGATTATTATACATCCAAACTCAAAGACAGACAACACTATAGGCTAAATGTTACTAGACAAAGACGGTTTAAACTTTGTAAGTCATATCACAAATTACAAGATAGATCACAAATAACTAATAAAAGACATATTGTAGAAGCCCTGAAGAAGATCTAAACCAAAGATCGAAACGTTGGCGCAAATAAAACAAATCGTCCACTGAATTTAAAGACTGAACAGCTAATTCTCCAACCTATTATCATCACAGTCGGAAAAACTCCCATTAATATATATGTATGACCGCATTTCAAGGTCAAGACTAAACACTTGAGATTAGTCTATTTCATAGGAACGGGGCCTTCCCTCGAAAAACCCGCGCCAAGAAACGCGGCTAACATACGCTGACAGACGAACAACGTCACGTGCAGTACCTTGCAAGTCGTAAGGGCCGGCATAGTGTCGTCGTCCTGCCAGTAAAAACCAGTTAGATTAAAACTTCTCGCTCGGTGGTAATCTGCAATTGATGTAGGAAGAGGCACAATATGTGTCGATAACCCAACCAAACGCGTCGCTATCTTGATAAGTGGATTTTGCAGTCTCCTTTTGTCCAGCGCCTCTATGGTTCAAAGGTACAAGTACCAGCACACCACATGCCCTGGCGGGTGTCGTGGGTTCGAATCCGGTTATAATCTCTGATTATAGCTTGGTTCGACTCATGCACTTTCCAGCATTGGACAAAAGGTAGGAGTCAAAATGACTACTTGTCAAGCATAGTTACCAATATCCCCCCCCCCCCGTTCTTTTCCGCTCTTCCCCACCTTCACCAAAACATTTTCATTTCTTTCCCCCACCGTCCCTTCATCAATTGTAGAACCATCGTTTCAAAAAATATTAACCTAACTATGCATCTGAAGCGACCCTCATTTCCTGCTGTAACATTGCATGCACGCATTTTCATCTGGCTGAGCCCGGTTGAATCAACCCCGGTCGGCTCAGAACATAATTCCCACATTTTATTCGATTACCCGCGCCGGTCGGTGACTCGATCGAGCGACGGCGCCGGTAGGGCAAAATACTTAAATTAAAACAATTTTCGCGTTGCACCACATTCGAGAGTTAACGACCGCGCAAGTTTCTTAACCTACGGCAACGAACAGTTCCCAAAACAAATGCGCCGTTGCATTTTGCCGACTAAGGTAAACAACGAAGCGCAGAACTGTTCGAGTTGACGAAACAAAGTCCCCACGCGAGGGGCTAAAATATATGCGCGAGAGGGAAGCTCGACGGACAGCGTGAGGTCTGCCGCTAGGCAGAATAGAACGGAACTACCTCGGGAAGGAGGTGTTTCCTTAGGGCGAAGATCGTTTTAGCAAGTAAGAATTAACTTTGTGGAAAAAGTTTAGGAAAATAAATAAGAGTCCAATTTGGCACGCCCGTCCGATCGGTAGTGCGATTAAAAAACGGTGTTTATCTAAACGCGAAAGAAAAGTAGTCCGGGCAAATCCGGTTATACATTATGGTGACATCGAAAACAAAAGGGAAAAATACTTCCCTCGGAACGGCATTTCCGACTGGCTAAGTCACAGTGCCCCGGAAGCATTGTCAAGTGAAACTTGTAACGATTCGGGTTTTTACTAATCAGCGTCGTAGATTGTAAATGTTTTTTATTGAAATTGTGCAAAGTAGAAGACAAAATCAGAAACTAGTGTTGATTACTAATTGACTGTTATACTACCGGGTGTATTGACGCAGCAAACGGAGCCACAATTGTTGGCGCTCTGCAAACGGCAAAAGCAAAATGGACAGTTTTTAAGCATAAATGCACACACGAGATGCAATCAGCGTTGAGCTGTATATTTAAAATTGTTACACGACAAAGTGGGGCGAATCGAGTGACCGTATTGAATAAAATAGTGATCAAGAGACAGTGTTTTATATGAGAGCAACCGTACTGGGCCGTGTGTGAACAATAAACCAATTAGACCAGCCATCTCGAAAATTGGAAAAAGGTAAAAAAGTTTTTCGTTCAGAAAATTTCCCGAATTCCGCACCAATGCTGAGAATCAGTATCTCTGAAAAGGAAAATCTGTGTGATTTCGAAACAAATTAAGCTGAAATCTGTGCCGTAGTTTGTGTTTCGTTCCGTGCATTTACGTCACTGTTCGTAATAAGAAGAAAAGTAGAAGAGTCGAAGAAAGTGTAACTCGTTAAGTAAGGTGCAATTTGCTGCAAAATTGGACCATCAGGTACGGTTGAAAAACTGTGAAAATTTTTAGTTTTGAGAAATTCGAATAGTAAAAGAGATTGCAGTAAGTGCGAAAAAGTGTACGGGTAGTAATAGTAGTAGTAAGAGGGAAATCCACCATCATTTCAAGGACTTGCCAGTGTATGTGGGTAGACTTACAGTAGATCCAAATTTGATTATCAAATGAATATCACACTAATGCTGTTATAGAAGGACCAAAAGGGGTTTGGCGGACCCACAAGCAGAGACACTTGTGCGCATTCCGGGGTTTTAAGATTTTCTTTCCAACATTAGGATCCTTCCATGTAATAATCAATTTCGCTGCACCAGCTTTAACCCACGTGATGGCTTGTTTGTGAGAAGAAGAACTTGGCATAACTATTTCAGACCTTAAGGACTCCGGTTGGCAATCCACTCCATCATCCAGCCTTCCACAATTATGCTGTTCATAACAATGATAACAATAATAACAATTATAATATGATATATAGTAAGGTTATAATCATATTCTGGTAAAAGTTCTATGTCATACCTTCATGTTTGAGTTTTACCTACAACCCGTTAAGTAATTTCCCGTTTTGTAGTCCTCTCATCCTTCCTGTCCTCGCCATAGTTCTCTCCTCTCCACTTGAGCTAGCACCAATCTACAAAAAAAAAAAACCGGAAATCCCTTGCCGGTTTTCGTCTGGCTTGTTGTTGCAGTATGCAGATGTTATTATGTTCTCGTTTGTACCGATATTATCAATATTAGATTAATGTTATCAATGTTGACCGTATAAAATAGTATAGTATTCTAAGTTATTATACCAACAATCTTGTAAATTTATTAAATACTATTTGCAGATTTATGTCGAATTCTTGTGCTTTGTGCTGAGCAAGTTAAATTGTTTTATTAAATTTCGGTACAGAAAAATCTAATATACAGAAACATTGCAATGTTCCTTATAGTTTTCTTATTTCTTGATTTTGATTCATTACCTAATCTTGTGATTTACAACTTTAGGCACGAATGTTTTTCTAAACATATTCAAATATCAGTCAAACTAAACAATCAAAATTTTACCTTTTATGCTAGCAGGAATCGAACTAAACGATTTGATAGCAATTTACACTACTGTTGTCACTTACAAATTATAGATTTAAACACTTAGGTATAGTTGTTAAACAGCAAAATTATTAATATAGGAATTTTAGTTTATTTTTTATTTAAAAGCTTAAAATGCTTTAAAAATAAATTCAAAAATTAAAACTCGCAATTTGACTACGTAAGTGCGAAAAAGTGTACGGGGGGCTAAAAGTATTACGTGTGCAAAACGTATAACGAGTGTTGCAATCGGAGCTGAAGTGAAACTAAATATTTCGCATACGAACAGAATTTAATGATATTTGAAATCTGGGATTCATGGAGTGCGTTTACCAATAACTAAATAGTGTACGAGGAGGAAGTGCCTTCTCACAGGGAAACCTTAGTGAGAATAGCAGCGGTTCGCTTTTTCGTTAGAAAAGCTACTATTGACGGAACGAGCGACAGGATGGTCGCGATAGGATTGGGGAAATTTATGGGGTAAGTGATTTTTTCTTGTACTTTTTTTTAATCTCGCTTTTGGCCGTCGTGGCGCAGTGCTGGAAAAAACCACTTTATCGAAACCCAAAATGATTGATTTTGAGTCAATACAATATCAAAACTCCTTTTTCCATATGGAATATGAATATCATTGGAATAAAAAATTGATTGATAAACCAAGCCGCTGAGTTTCGATGTTGCTGTATATTCGTTTCGAAAAAGTCATAATGCGTTACAAAAAAATTAGAGCTGAATATCATTTTCAGTTCCATGGCAGTGAATATGAATATCAGTTTCAGCGCCTTGCACTGAATATTTGTATTCTAGTTGATTGGGACGCAACAGATTGTAGTAGGCTTTGTGATGACAATTTACTTTAAAGTTGAGATAACTGTTTGTGCGGTTTGCGTTGAAATCAAACGTTTATGGTGAAAACAACGCTTAGTGAAAATATCAACACCTCGAGATGTAACTGATATTTTTGATACTGAGTATCATTTTTCTTTTCGAATTCGTTGATACTGATGTTTGATATTCAGTTTTAGAGATGGAATAATGATTGTCTGTTCCAATAATATCGTGACTGGACATTGAAATTGATTTTCATGCTGATGAATATCAGCTACATAGGGAGCTAGTTGATATTCAGCTTCATGAGTATCAACTGATAATTTTAAGCACTGATCGTGGGTGCCTTTTCCGCCCCTTACAACACAAGAGTTCGCTATATTCACCTACCTACGTAAATATTTTTTTTGTATTTTTATATATACCTAGCTAATTGAAATTTTTTAAAATAATCTACCTACCTAATAGGAATTTTTTTAATACCCACCTACCTAATATTGGGTTTTACAATACCTACCTAATATTAATTTTTTTTATGAAGAATGAATGGTTTTTTTTTAGAATGTTCTTTGGAATAGAATTTGAGTCATTTATCTGCCGTAATCGCGGTGGTAAGGCGAGGCGGCGTAGAAAGAAGCAACGACAGTTGCCACACGTTTCGCTTATTTTATCATCGTTCGCCTGTACCGGTCGCAATTGCAGCGACGGTGGAAGAATTAGAGGGTGAAGGGTGCAGTAATAGCTGTTTCGCAGAGCTCTGGTGTGTGCCAGCGTCACGGAATAAAACAAATTCTCATGAGTGACCACCGAAGGGAGGCACTCTGAGTCTCCTTTTAGTTCATTCGCATTGCAAACGCAATGTTCGTAAATATTGGAATTAACTTTGCTCACGGCTTTGAAGCCACGGTGAAGAAAGCGCTGAATCAGCATTTTTGGGCTGCTCGCGCATTTGAAATTATAAACAACACAACCTGCGGCGCACTATGATCGGAAGATCATGGTCTTTCGGCCAGAATCAGATTGAAATGTTTGAAAAAAGTTTAATCATTTTGGAACAATGTTTTTTTCCTCGACATACGTAACCCAAGTAGTGGGACCAACTGGGGATACTAAGTTTGTTTTATTCAAATTTATATTTTATTTTCTTTTTCTTTTTCACCTTTCAAGAGTACAGGCGGAACAGATTTGCATTACTAAAGTTTAATTATTATGGTGCAATTATTAAATTTAATAATTTAATAAGAAATTTTTTTAGTAAAAAGCGATTTTACCAATTTAAAAAAAGAAGAAAATTAAAAAAAGAAAATTGTTGAATGATAATGTTAATTCGATGCGATCTGCTGATAAGCTGACAGCGGCGGTGGAGACAGCCAGCGGCATCCCCAGCATATTTGTATGCACAAGCAGCGATTTTAGCCATGCTGCAGACTCGGACTGATGTCTGAAAAATGTTTTCTTCTAGTTTATAGGAAAGATTTTGGTTAATAATTTTTTATTCAAAACTCAAAGTACACGTAGAGTAAATACTAAATTTTTTTTTTCACTTGAGAAAATGGAAAAGGAAAGTAATAAATGAGGAGGAAAAATACGAGTACCCTCATTAGAAAGAAAGAAATTTGACAATATAACAAGTCAAACGAACAGACGAAAGAGTGTGGAAAAACACCTCTCTTTTAATATGATATATAAGCAGCAAAGAACTGCCAAATTTTACCTTTTTTCTCTCTCTCTGCCAATAGGCAATGAACATGGAAGACTTTTACGGTCGAAAAGGGCATATGACAAATTACAAAAATTTAAGGACGAACGCCCCATGTAGAAAACATAGGACACTATGTGGAGGAGCGGGAAATATAAAACAGATTGAAACGGGAAAGAAAAGTAGTCCGGGCAAATCCGGCTATGCATTATGGCAAATCCGGGCAAATCCGGCTATACATTATGGATTGAAACAGGGAAAGATACTAAGAAAATAATAAATATATCCGCGAAGAACGCGAAGGCCGGTGCATAGAAAACATGAGACACTATACACGCGAGCAAAAATAAAAAGAGATAATGAAATCGGGAAAAGATATAAAATACTCATAGAAAACGTGAGATGCACATGAGCAAATCTAGAAAATATAATTTATGAAAAATAAAATGACAAATATGAAGAAGGGCCAGAAAGAGCCACTCCTTAATAAAAACGAATACATAATAACGATGGGGAGTCGCAGGACGATGCCTAGGATAAAGGCAGTTAAAAGATTTTTTTTATACATACAAAATTATAAAAAGAAAAAAGAACAATGAATGACAAGAAGCCATGATAATGAAAGTTTTTTATTATTATCAAAGAAGAAACATAGACACAGGGGAAAATGTTGACAAGAAATATTTTGAATGTTGGTAGAATCTCCCGAAGGGGATTTCTCGCGCAAGCCGGCTAGTATGACTCTTATTGAATCAAACAGTTTGCCGAAAGAACTGGAATGAATGAGTATGAATGGGGATGAGTAAATGAGCGGGTTTCGGCGCTCGGAGTAAATGGAAGTATGAATGGCACAGTCTTACCGTTGCCCAATGCCAAAATCCTCAGGTGCCTGCACCTATAGAGAGAGAGGGGAGGAAGATGCAGGCTACTGCATAATAAAGTGGGAAAGTTGGGAAAAGACAGACGATCAAAGACAAATTTATTACTGAAGAAGAATGAAACGGTAAATGAGAGAGCGAAAAGTGAAAGAGAGAGAGGGGACAGGGGATATTTAAAAAAAAAGGGGATGTTTAAAAATTGTACACGTTGATGAAAACTGCCAACGAGGTGCAAAACAAAACTTTTAATGAAATAACGAAGGTATGAGAAAAGTCACCAACCTTACGTTGAAACTTAGGAATGAAAAAGGGTCATGAACCCGTAGTTCGAACGAAGGCAAGGCGTTCGGCTCGAAAAAACAAGAATTTATAGTAATCGAATTATATACAACTTATTTGTGTACAACTAAAATTATTACGAAAATGTTTATATTTATACATGAAAACTAAAAACCCCAAAACAATAAATCCTACAAGAATTAAACATTTAAACAAAACTATACGTTAAATAAAGACTTGCTTGGAATAGCATTAAGTAGCTAGATAGGGACCAAGAAAAATTACGGGCTTAGGCTATAAGAAACAGAACACAATAGATACAATAGGAGCAGACAACATTCTTTCTTTCCAAAAACTTAACAAACAAAGTCATATGAATTATTACGGCCCGTCAGGAGAAAGGTAACCCGCGGTAGCCTTCAGGTAAATAAATGAACGCAGCCGATGTGTTTTATGAGAAACTGAAAAAATCGTGTTGAGTTACCGCCGGTTAACGCGTTTAGGAAGTGCTATTTTTAAGAAGTGAATAGACTAATCTCAAGTTTTTAGTCTTGACCTTGAAATGCGGTCATACATATATATTAATATTTTTTTGAAACGATGGTTCTACAATTGATGAAGGGACGGTAGGGAAAGAAATGAAAATTTTTTGGTGAAGGTGGGGAAGAGCGGAAAGGAAGGGGGGAGGGTATTGGTAGCTATGCTTGACAAGTAGTCATTTTGACTCCTACCTTTTGTCCAATACTGGAAGGTGCATGAGTCGACTAAAAACAAGACTAAACAAGACTGACAAGACTAAAAACTTGAGATTAGTCTATTACATAGGAACGGGGCCTTCCCTCGAAAACCCGCGCCGAGAAACGCGGCTAACACAAGCTGACAGACGAACAACGTCACGTGCAGTACCTTGCAAGTCGTAAGGGCCGGCATAGTGTCGTCGTCCTGAAAGTAAATAGTAGTTAGATTAAAACTTCTCGCTCGGTGGTAATCTGCAATTGATGTAGGAAGCGGCACAATATGTGTCGATAACCCAACCTAACGCGTCGCTATCCTTGAGAAGTGGATTTTGCGGTCTCCTTTTGTCCAGCGCCTCTATGGTTCAAAGGTACAAGTACCAGCACACCACATGCCCTGGCGGGTGTTGTGGATTCGAATCCGGTTGTAATCTCAGATTACAGCTTGGTTCGACTCATGCACCTTCCAGTATTGGACAAAAGGTAGGAGTCAAAATGACTACTTGTCAAGCATAGCTACCAATACCCCCCCCCCCCCCCTTCCTTTCCACTCTTCCCCACCTTCACCAAAAAATTTTCATTTCTTTCCCTACCGTCCCTTCATCAATTGTAGAACCATCGTTTCAAAAAAATATTAAGAAGTGAATATTACGATTACACAAGTACGAGAGGATGACGAAAATTAGCCACGGGGATGTGTCGCGCAAGACACCAACGGGCTACCTGTCAGATGAGCCATGATGACGAGACGATTTTTTTTGAGACGACGAGGTGAGTGGGAGTGGGGAGTCGCGAGCGTCAAGGATTGGCGGGATTCGAAGGAGACGAGAACCAAGGGACCACAACCAAAAAGCAGCTAGTGAACGCCAATGACGATAACAAAAAGTGAGGAAGGACGACCTTAATTTCGATAAGTGAAGAAGCAACGGAGGCGCACGGTTGACATAAGCTAATACCGACGACCGCGCCATATTTTTTTTTAACACGAAAGAACCTACTAGCAAAAGTAGAGATGCTTGTTTGATTCCGCTGGTCACGCTACATAAGACCAGCCGAATCCTCGCTACGCACCACATAAGTCCGATCGACTATTTGGACATATGTGCGGAAGGCCAAGGGGCCGCAATTATAAGTACGCAGTCTTATCTGCCAGTAGGCCAAGGGGCCGTAATATTATAACCACAACCACAAAAGTTAATGATAGGACAGGGGGCCGATACGAAAAAAATGAAAAAGTATATTGAAGCCAAGGGGTGCATCGAGCAACGCAAAGCACATTGTTGCCACGCCATACACCACGCGCAGCCAATAAGCCGCGGGAACGACGATTTCTAAGAAGCATGCAGACGACGATTTATTTTTGAGAGACAGTCGATGACGATAATACCACGAAGAATTACTACGATGCCAGATGCCAAATTCCGAGAAGCTGCCCAGATGACACGAAGAAGAATCCCGTTTTTTTTCGACACGCTCAACGCTCCCACCATTCCCCAGATCCTCTCAGATAACCGTAAAGATGAATACCATAGTTGCGGTGATCTGGATCGGACGATAGCAGGTCGCCGATGTCGCCGATAGAACCTACCTAGATTGCTGAAATTCACAGGAATACGTACACGAACGAAAATTCTCTCCAACACAGTTGCTTACGTTATCAAGCAGTGTCACTAATGGCCATAAGCGGCGGGGCACTAGCTAATTACAAGAAGAAAAAAATTATAATCAGAAGAACTTTATTTTATAATCAACGTATTTCGATTTTATAATCTATTTAAAAAAGTCAATGTCAGAAAAAGTGTCAGAAATTATGTCGGATATCAATGAAATGAAGTCTATTCATATTGTATTCACTATTGGAAAGGGTACGGTACGAGCATTTACACGGAAGAGAAACTTAACCAGGAACAATTTAATGAATCGCAAGATGAGGCGAGGAAGACACCAGAAGCCATCCAATATGTTTTCGAATACAATACTACACAATTATAACAAACACACAATACTACATTGTTCAAAACACACATAAACACTACATTGGAATTCCATTATAACACTCACCAACACTCGTATACTTAGAAATTACAACTCGCCACTTGAGGTAAATATTATAGTACGCAAACATTAAACGAGAGTTAATCTCCGATATTCAGTTTTTCTATGACATTATTACATTCTATTTTTTTCTATAACATTATAACATTATAACATTATGACGTAGGAACCCGGTACCATTATTAGATTAAATTGAGGAATGGTGTTAAATTGGCCATAAGAGGCTTTAGCACTTATCAAAGAGAAAACAATCAAGTACAAGTCAATTGTATACACATAATCGAATACCATAGCATACTGTTTCCACCTGACGTAGAGCTCCTCCACCGCGCAGAATTTAATCTTATCTGATATGCCCGTCTTACTTACCGAATTGCTGCGCCTCTCCTACAGAGACGCACAGCAAGCTTCTGAGGGTGGGGAAGTGAAGCGACCCTCATTTCCTGCTGTAACATTGCATGCACGCATTTTCATCTGGCTGAGCCCGGATGAATCAACCCCGGTCGGCTCAGAACATAATTCCCACATTTTATTCGATTACCCGCGCCGGTCGGTGACTCGATCGGTAAGGCAAAATACATAAATGAAAACAATTTTCGCGTTGCACCACATTCGAGAGGAATGACCGCGCAAGTTTCTTAACCTGCGGCAACGAACAGTTCCCAAAACAAATGCGCCGTTGCATTTTGCCGACTAACGTAAACAACGAAGCGCAGAACTGTTCGAGTTGACGAAACAAAGTCCCCACGCGAGGGGCTAAAATGTATGCGCGAGAGGGAAGCTCGACGGACAGCGTGAGGTCTGCCGCTAGGCAGAATAGAACGGAACTACCTCGGGAAGGAGGAGTTTCCTTAGGGCGAAGATCGTTTTAGCAAGTAAGAATTAACTTTGTGGAAAAAGTTTGGGAAAATAAATGAGAGTCCAATTTGGCACGCCGACCCGTTCGGTCGGTAGTGCGATTAAAAAACGGTGAATCTAAACGTGAAAGAAAAGTAGTCCGGGCAAATCCGGCTATACACATCTAAACCAAAACAAGCACCGACACCCATTACTTATTTCCTTATATACAATAAAGAACAACGACATGACCCAGTTTCACTGCTGACCGTGAGACACATACTTCCTACTAGGAAGCTCCTTGAGTGACAAATTGATCTTCACCTATTCTTTCAAAAGATCTCATTCCATATTCACAACTGCATAACCGATACTCAAGCACCAGCACTCTCTCACTCTCTTTTAGCTCACGTTCTAACTCTCTCCACACGACTTAACGAAACATTCCCGACCAATCGGACAAAATGCAAATATTTTTGAACATAGATAAGCCACGCCTCCAACCATGGATGGCGCAATCACTTTGACTCAATTCACATTCATTTGACAGTACCGTCTCAGCCAAGCAAAATTTGACAAAGTTGTATATGGGGAGATTGAAGAACTAGTTATTATCTACAACTTTTCTGAATAAAGTATTGCAGTATCTTTTGTTTTTACGGTGCTACTATGCTAGTACCTCTTTAGTGACTAAGTGTAGTGCGACGTTTGAAGTTGTGATCGATTTTCATGTGATATAAAGCAGCACAACAATAAAATGTATTTTATATTGATGCAATAACTCAATACCTTTACATTTAAAAGAGGCAAATGTACGAAAGTGTAAAAGCTCTCAAATAAAATAACAACAACAACAACCTTTACATTCAACTATAAATCATGTGTAGTATTAGTGTTACACAAAATAAATTCTTCATTTTCCTAATCATTTGCCAAATCGCAGTTTTGCCCCAAATACCGCGGGGTAAAAAAGCGAAGCTTTAATCGGTGAGATTAGCAGAGCAGTAGCTAGCAAAACCATAATATCTTTAATCTGCGATAAGTTTGTGAAAGGAATATTCTCAATTTGCATCTTTATTATTTTCCGCTTGTATAATGCAGCTTCCATCGGATCGAAATTTTACAAACGTTTTTTGTTTCACCAGCGAATAGACACTGCTATACTGCGGCCAGCATCTGCAGATCTTCCATTTCAAGTATCAGTAATACAGTACTCACAACTCACAACCCATGAATTTTTGACTCATCCATGAATCGTACTTTTCCCCGTCCGTGAATCGCACTTTTGCCCCGCTAGGCGCTTGACGGGGTTTGATCAAATTATGGAAAAACGAATACATTTTGTAAATTCTTCTCGACGCATTTTCAAAATAGATGTGTGAGTGATGTGAGTGTAGCAACATGTTGCTACAGGTTTCAACAAGCAATATCTTTCCTATTGATATCGTATCTGCCGTATAACGAAATATTACATCGAAACCGCTCTAAAATAACATTTACACATAACTCAATACCTATGCTTCGATAAACAACAAATGTTTACGACAGATTTAAATTGTCAAAGTAGTCATCCATCCATGCCAATGTAGTCAATTTACTCGGTATTTGCACTGATAAATCATTGAATCGCACTTTTGCTCCTTACTCTCTCATATTATATTATTATATGTCATATTATATATCATTAGCACGTCTACTGATTGAAAATACTTGCTTGGATTGGTGCCCTTGTCAGCTGGTATGGAAACTGCATATCAAACGAATGCAGAATCGTTTTGTGAGGCTCGCATTAAGAGACTTACCTTGGCGTATCCAGCAAATCTACCGCCAAGTCCAGATCGGTATAGCCTTTTGGATCTTGAAGTACTCGAGCACCGTAGGAAGGCCGTGTGTGTCGAAGATTGTAAATGGTGAGATCGATTCACCAACAATCCTGTCTGTTTTAAACGTACGTACTTCGCAACCTTTGAATTCCACGAACCAACCCGCATTTGAGCTACATTCCTGCTTGTATTTAAATTTGAAAGCTAGTTTGCACCAATATTTTTTTTTTATTTTTTTCTCTATAAGTAACCTTCCACACGCCCCCGTTACCAAAAAGCTCGCACAGAGCTCGCCCCCTGGCATAGGACACTTACAGAACCTCAGCTTTGAGAGAACTGGACAGCGAATTAAAAACTATTCAAAAAAACTAAAGCTGAGGAAGAAAAAACGAAAAGAGTATTATTATAACTAATTCTAATAATCAATGAGCACCCAGTGGAATTTAATTTCCTTTTAAAGGCATTCTAAATCAGTCACGTAGCCAGGTATTCATTAAAAAATAATTCAATGCAAAATAACAATACATCAAGCTAAAACTGTAGCACAAGTATATTTTTGATGAGTTCGCCTTTGAATAAAAATATAACCGACATCGTTTTGTATCTCTCATAGTCTTTGAAAACTCTCATCTATATAGCTCTCCGTTATTCGGAACATTCGGCATTGACAAAGGCGACGAACTAAGGATATGGAATAGAGACTTGGTACCTGGAACTGCAAATCGCTCAATTTCGTTGGTGGCGACAGGGTGCTGCTCGATCAGTTGGAACTCCGAAAGTTTGGCATCGTGGCACTGCAGAAGATCTGTCGTAAAGGCGAGAAGGTGTCGAGGATGCATTTTTTTTAATGAGTAGGGAAATCTGCTCAGCACCTTAGAAGATACGGTACTATCAGACACCTGAGAAGACAACTCAGGGGGTTTGGTTTGGAGTGGGCTTTGGTATCCCGACCCCCCTAATGGAGCGTGAGGACCCAGACCCACTAAAACCCTACTCGAGTCCCCAGCCTAAAGCCTCCCTGGTTCCACCTTATCGGTATTACTTTAGGGAGGGGCTATAGTGCTTAACGCACCCTCTTAGATAACTACTGGACTATGGTAGTTACGTTATTTACTCTCCGTTGATCGGCTCTCCAGCGGTTTTGTAGCTCAAGTACAATCAGGGTAGCAGCCGCATTGACCGCTCCCCAAACGTCCGAGCTAGAACACATCCTTTGGACTAAGTGGTCAAGATTGAAGCCTCTGAAGAATGAGATTTTTTTTTTAAATCGTATCTTGAAAATTACTTATATAATAAAAATGACGTCAATGGAAAGGTTATAGGAAATTAAGGGTATTTTCAGAAAAAAATCACTGAAAAAGCAAAATTTTCAAAATCATGATAAAATTATAAAATGAAATCTAACTGCTCTTTTTAAACACTCAAAAGCAAATTGTTGCAACCCGATGTTCAGATCCTAGGAAAATTACTGAAGTTACACAAAGAAAGAAGAACGTAATCTTCAAGAGCAACATTTATTTGAAAACACTATGTTAAAACAGCTCAAAAAATTTTGCACTCATTTTTGTAATCGGTTCGCTACAAATTAAACAACAACAAACAAGTCGCATAAAAATTTCGTTGCAAGTTATATATTCAAAGAACAAAATTACAAGAATTTGCGAGATATTTTAACGAATATATTCAATATAAAGATAAAGATATATGAAGATAAACATGGAAAATACGCGCGTTGAATATGACAAACGGGTAGCATATAAAAACCAGCAATTTTTATATGGCTGCCTGGCACCATATATTCAAATGCATACCCGATCAGGAGGGCATAACAAAATTATAACTGATCCTGTTATTTTTCGACCGATTTTTTGCTAACAACGGCTGTTATAATTTAGCTACTGCAAGTGGTTAAAATAACTCAGATTCTAACAAAACTGCTTAGCAGTGATAGCAAAAATATAACAAAGTTTGTTATGTTTTGAACAAAATTATATCAAAATTTTTACCATATTTCTAACAAATTGTGTTATAATTTTGATAAAACAAAAACTTCTTTACCTCTGTCTGCTATATCGACATTTTCCCGACCTATTGTCAAAAATAGTACAACTATTTATCGGGAACATTTACAAATAGCAACAAAAAAAGATTTTCACACATTCTTTCAATTTCAAAGACCGCACCCTTTCAGTCGGAATTGAACTCACGACATACCGCACACGATGCCATCGTCTTAACCACTGTACCAGAACTACTCTTGAATGTAGGTAGTTTAAATGCTCATATGATTTGACCGATAGTTTATTCTGTCAGTTGTCAGTCTTTGCTGTTCGAGCTGTCTATAAATAGATCTCTTTTGGTACGAGATTGTGATCAAGAAAAAGAAATCGAATCCGTTTTATCAGTGTTGCACCGTTCTGGCAGTGTTGCTCGAAGTGCTTTCAAATATACCAGAAAAAAATTGAAGTGAACCTGGCCATTCAAACTTTGTTTTTAAATGAGTTTTATATTTGAGTGGGTCAGAAGGAAAGGGGTGTAAGTGACAAAAAGTAAATTTCGAGAAAATCAGGTTCAAAGTTAACATTGTCTAGAAAATTCGTCAGATTATATAATAGAAAACTAATGACGCACTATGGTTATGTTAGCTTTACTTTATTAAATTCTATTGAAATCTTGCACTTACACCCCTTTCCTTCTCAGTTATGCACTTGTACCCTTATCATTCCAAGCGATTATAGGGAATTACTACTTGGAGTGAAAAGGGTGCAAGTGCAAATCTTGGAATCATATTACTATCGTCTTCATTGAAAGGTTGACTAGCGGGCAGGCAGCAGTAGTTCAGGATTTTCTCGCTACGTGGCGCTAGTGCAGAGGTAATATTCTTGTATAGGCTGTATCTTACGCTACTGACTATTTAGAAAGTTGCAGTCTTCGGGAAGGTTGTTCAAATGACTGTCATTTCGGAAATGACACTGAAAATAGTTCAGAATATTCTCAACGTGCAGCGCTAGTGTATATGCGAACTCGTTTTATTTGCTATAGCTTATAATTCATGTAACCTAAGGTATTACTTTCTTAGGCAAAGTTGTTTGAGTAATAGCAGCTTTGCAGATGGTATAGAAAATAGTGCAGAATTGCCTCACTACGTGGCGCTACCGTATATGTAATATTACAGTATACGCTGTAACTTACGCTACTGATTACCTAGAAAGTAGTGGTCTTCGAGAAGTTTATACAAGTGATTGTCACCTTCAAGATGGTATGAAAAATAGTTCAGAATTTTGTCATCGGCGGGGCTAGTGTATATGCGTATACGTTATATATCATGATATGAGTAACTAAAAATGTTACTTTCTTCGGGAAAACGGTTTTAGTAACAGCAGCCTTTTTTCCATGTGTAGACTCATTACTGCGACCAGTATAGAGTTGATCTATTGTAATATCGCCCGGGTGCTTGCTGTATGACCTGCACTGCATTTCTTTTTGCTATAACCGCTATTGAGAAAGCAATATGCTTATTAAATTTTATGCGTGCTTGTGTGTATCCGGCGTTGTGTCCTGTCCGCTCACTGCCTGCATGTTATTTCTTGCGCCCACGAAACGAGAGCATATAAAGAAAACATGTTCTGCAGTTTCTTTAACAACCACGCAGTCGGGACACGCGGGGGACTCCGCATGCCCCAACTCGTGCAGATACTGTTTAAAACAACCATGCCCTGACACGATTTGTGTCAGGTGGAAGTTGACTTCGCCGTGGCGCCTTTCGATTCACCCGGATACTTCCGGAATAAGTCGGTGTGTCCACCGGCCCTTTGTGGAATCAGACCATGCCCGCTACCATGTGGTCATCGAGGCCAATCTTGTAGTACTCCGTATGGCAGTAGTTCCATGTTGGTTGAAGCACTCAACGTCCTCACTGATGATGATGCCAATAGGCATCATACCCGCTAAGACGCAGATTGCGTCGTATGAAACTGTGCGATACGCACTCGCCACTCTCAAGCACATGAGACGATAGGTACTTTCCAGCTTACCTAGGTAGCTTTTGGTTCCTAACGCCGATGACCACACCGGTCCACCATACCTGAGTATGGACTGGACCACGTTGGCTAAATGCCTACGCCTGCTGCCATATACCGCAGAGCTATTAGACATCATACGAGACAATGCCGAAATAGCTGTGGAAGCCTTCTTGCAGGCATAGTCGACGTGGCTCCCGAACTTGAGCTTGTCGTCGACCATGACTCCAAGGAGTTTTAAGGACCGCGTTGACGAAATAGTGCAGTCCCCGACGCTGATATTTGCTTGCTGTACCGACTTGCGGTTGTTCACCACGATAACCTCCGTTTTATGATGCGCTAGGTCCAGTTTCCTGGATCGCATCCAATCTTCGACAACGCTTATAGAGTGGGCAGCAGTCAACTGAACCTCTCTGATAGATTCACCGTAGACTTCCAAGGTGATATCGTCCGCAAAACCGACAATCACCACCCCTACCGGGAACTTTAGCTTCAACACCTCGTCATACATGACGTTCCACAACACCGGGTCCAGTATGGAACCTTGCGGAACCCCTGAGGTGATTGGAACGCATTTCTGACCCTCCTCCGTGTTGTAGCATAGCACACGATTCTGGAAATAATTTTCCAGGATCCTGTACAGCGACACCGGCACTTGGACGTTCCGAAGCGAGTTGGCTATGGAGTCCCAACTAGCGCTATTAAACGCATTTCTCACGTCGAGCGTGACAACTGCGCAATAGCGGATACCCGTCCTCTTACGCTGGATTGCCACCTCGGCTGTCTTAGTGACAGACAAGATGGCATCCACCGTAGATTTGCCTTTACGGAAGCCGAATTGGTTCTTTGACAGACCGTTTGAACCCTCCGTGTACTGTACGAGTCTGTTAAGGATAACCCTCTCCAGCACCATGCCGGCAGTATCGAGTAGACAGATCGGCCTATATGACAAGGGGACACCCGGATGTTTTCCCGGCTTCGGCAATAGGACCAGGTTCTGTCGCTTCCATCTGTCCGGGAAGCGATCTCAATGAGTTCCTCATTCGTAACCGTCGCTTCCTCCCCAACCTCTAAGCCGCCGTCGCCCACGTTACTTTGGATGTTCGGCATGGAGGCCGACCATCCTACACTATGGTCTGAGATACTGGAACGTCGGCCGTGGGACGACTCAGTGGCTTGAGGTTAGGGCCTTGGCTCGTGGCGCGGAAAGAGGTCCTCGATGATTCGCTCCAGCATCTCTGGAGATCGCTCTGCGGGTGCCATCACGCCCTTGGTCTTTGCCATTACGACCCTGTAGGCATTACCCCCACGGGTTCGCATTAACACTAGCACATAACCTTTCAAAGCAGGCTCGTTTACTAGCTTTTATCCCACTCTTAAGCGCTGCGCGTGCAGCAACAAGTGCTACTCAACATTCAGCCCTACCTTCGCCCGAACGAGCTCTTTGCATGATTCTCCTCGCACAAAAGCACGCTCCGCGGAGTTCCGCCATTTCAGCTGTCCACCAGTAAGCCGGTGACCTCCCATACCTAGGTCGGCTTTTCCTAGGCATGGCAGTGTCACACGCTCGTGACAGTACCTCAATCAAATGATCACCGTTCGGATCGGGCATACCGCGATCACCGCGCTCTCTTCGGATCGCTTCCACAAATACTTCGGGATCGAATTATGATGTCTTACATCCACGAGTGGTTGGAGTGTCGGCTCTACTCGCCGCCTGCCGCCTCGTTGTCTGACCGACACCATAGCGGACCGCCTAATGGCCACTGTGAGTGTAGCCATTGTCTACCCTCCAGTCTCTTATCAGACCAGCACTGCCGAAAGTCACGTCGATGATAGACTCCGCACCGTTCCTACTGAAGGTACTTGGTACTTCCTTGCCGGTTTAGGTGGAGCTATTTTTTTACTGGAGCCTCCTCCGCCTTTTCTCTTGGCCTTAACCTCGGTCCACGGTCCAGTTTTCCGCTGGTTCATCGGTTAGCTCTGCCAACCCGCTAGCCTGAGAGCTTTTACCGATCAGGCATTTTTTCTGTCCACCAGGGGTGCTATCCCCTGGTGACTGTCTCACACGCTTGGCGGACGCCTTACCGCTGCTAGTAGCGCTTTCTGTGGCCTCCTGGGCCGCGTTGCGACACTCCGTCAACGGGCAAGCGTACATCTGTACTGCCTACGACGCCTTCACGGTCACCTTCGCCTCTCCTGTACGCGCCACGCTACATCCGACACTTTCGATGAAGTCGGTCTTGGTCAATAACGGAGTAGCAGCACACGGGCGGTATCCTATGCTTATGCTTATGCTTTTGCTTACATCCGACAGTTTCGAAGAAATAAATTATCGAAACTGTCGGATGTAGAGACCAAACTCGTTTTTGACATTTTTGAGACTGATTAAGGGGAAACTGAAAGTGGCTCAAAGATGGCTGGATAAATGGCTACCGTTCGAAGCATGTATTGTTTTGCACCTTAAAAATGCATCTGTATTGGCAGAGCACGCTTTCGCCACGGAATCAGTGCTTCCAGTGCTGTTATAATTTCCTAAAACTTGTCATTCCATTGATCTGCTATATCTCTGCTATATATCAACAAACGCTCAGCAAAACATAATTGCTAATGGAAAATAAATTTAACTGATCATATCGATCATTACGTGTTCATAAAAGCGACCAATGTATAATTTGGAATTAGTTAATAGATACTTTGTTGCGCACATATTTCATTGTACTAGCGGTTTCCGAAAAAGCAGCAACACAGTATCAAACTTTCGTGACATCAATGAGGTTTTAAAGAGCTTTCAACTCTCGCCGCATCGATAAGCTTAGATTGATGTAAACAAACAAAACGCAAGCACAGAAATCAAAAACTGGCCTCCGATGCAAACGGATTAATTAAACATCCTAGTGATCCTGCGCATTATTCAGTTGCTGCTGTTAATCTTGATTGAATCGGAATGCCTTGATAAAGAAAACAAACCATATTTCGGGATGTTTGTAGTCGGTGCGGTTGGCTGCTGATCAGGTGTGTTTATGTTTGCAAGCTCCGCTATTTGACATATGTTACCAATACTAATGCAATATTCAAATAAACGTTTAGGTTTTTAACGAACACACGAGATGTACAGTACAGTGTTTGTCGCTCTAACACAATAACGTGAGCCACTTTCGGTATCGCCTTAAGCAGAGAAAAAATCCGAGGACATATTTTTGACGTAGGACTACGTCTTTGTTGACTATACTGGGACTGGGTAGCACTTTGTAAAAACGAAAAATAGAAGTGTAACGTTTGAATGAAATATTTCAAACGCTAATAGCTACTATACTACTGAACGAAACATAACAGTTAATATGTTGTTGGATAGATAAAATGTCCAGCAATTTTATAGTAATATATTAATAATAATTTTTTATACGCTAAATAGTGAAAATGTGTGTAAAGTTTTAAGATCGAATTTTCCCATACATTTCCTTTGTGATCGCCTAGCTTCACAGGCACGGACGACAATTACATACACCAAAGGATTTGGATCCAAATGATAACCTTTGAGACCACTTTGTAAGCCACACCCCTTTTCCAATCCAATTGGCAACATCGATGGCTATTGACGGCAACACCGACCCCGAAGACAAGCGGAATCCGCGGGCATAATCTTGATGATATGGTGAACATGGTAGCTTGTGTATCATTTGTGTTTAGCTTAAAAGTATATTTTGTGTGTGAAATCAAGTGCTATTGGTGATCTATTGCTAGTGATCCGAAAGCAAATTCGGTGATAATTTCAGATAAGTAAAAGTTTCATTGCATGCTTTTGATTTATTCTGTTTTTTACCGAATTTAATTCCGGGCCAGCACCGTACACCGTGGCTATGACAATAGTCGCTGCGGCTGCTGTTTGAAATTTCATTGTTGTGATTTTTTTCATTGTCCGTTGCCTCGAGTGCTAGCTATTGCTGCTGGACGAGTCCAGCCGGCGCGCGTTTGTTTGCAGGTCGGGATGAATTGTTCAAAATGCGAGAATATAATTCGAGCTAGTGACGATCCTGTGTGTGGGTAAGTGCAAATCTGTGTTACATAGAGTGTGTACTCCACTAAGCAAGATTGCTGCTAAAGTAGTTAGCGATAATGAAAACATTGTGTTTAAATGTGAATCATGTTTATCAGCCCAAGATGACGGCGGTAAAGATAATGCTTTGTGTAGTGAGTTGTCTGAGATGATAGGTACATTATCATCTGTCTCTCAGTCACTCGCGAATAATCAAAGCGGAATTGAACACCAGATAAATAATATAGTTTCAAACGGTATCGATAATATTTTGAAATCAATCAGTATCTCACTTCGTGAGAGTATGGCAAGCATTGAAGCCAGTGTTGCCAAAAAGCTGGATGATTTTAAAAAAACTGTCATTGATAAAATCGATCGGGATATAAATGTTGTCGCGATGAGTAGAAAAAGGACGCGCAATGAGAGAGCGGTTCATTCGGAATCGGACTCTAATCCCAGCAAGAAAATGTTGATCGTGTGTGATGAACCGATTAATAATTCTAGTCTCGATAATGAAGTTTTTTCGAATAAAAGAACATATGCGAGTGTATTAGCGAGTTCAGCTGGGAATACGAACAAAGTTCTGAAGAACCGTAAGGCTCGTTCAGTTATTGTTATTAAACCGGTCGAGTCTGCTCAATCGAGTGAAGACACCAGAAAGTTTTTGAAACAAAATTTAGATCCGAAAAAACATAAGATTAGCAACTTTAGGAACGGGAAAAATGGTTCGATTATTGCTGAGTGTGCAATAGAGGATAACATTGAAGTCGTGAAAAATGACATACAAAGCAATTTGGGTGAGAAGTTTAACGCTGTTATTCCTACAATTGCTAAACCGAAGGTTAAAATTGTAGGAATGAGTGATCAACATTCCTCCGATGTCTTCGTAGACTTGCTTAAAAGTCAAAACGATGACATCGGCATCAACGAGGTCAAAGTTATTGCACAATATGAAAATCCACGCTTTAAATATAACAAATTTAACATGGTAATCGAAGTTGACAAGGACACTTATAACAAGCTGATGAATGCTGGTAAAGTAAGCATCGGGTGGGATAAGTGTCCTGTTAAAGAGGCCGTCAATGTTTTGCGTTGCTTTAAATGCGGAGAATTTGGTCATAAAAGCACAGAGTGTGTAAATAATGAAGCATGCTCTAAATGCAGTGGAGATCACAAAACATCCGATTGCTCTTCAACTGAATTTAATTGCGTAAATTGTATAAAATCAAATAAAGTACTTAAAATGAATTTGGACGTAAAACATCCAGCATCTAGCTCACAGTGTCCGGTTTATCGGAGACTGTATGAAAAAAGGAAAAGCAACATATTGTCAAGTAAATAGCAACAAAAGAAATCACAATGCGATAGGAAGTTAGAAATAGTCTATCTGAATATTGCTGGTTTATCTACTAATTATGTTGCGTTGCGACATCTTGTAGAAATAAAACGTCCGATGTTGGTAGCTCTAGCCGAAACTCATATAGTGGACGCGGATGCCTACAACCAATATAGTATACCGGGTTATAAAGTTGCTTTTTGCCTTTCGCATTCCAGACATACTGGTGGTGTTGCTATTTACGCCAAGGAATCAGTTAAATTCAACGTTCGTACCAACGAATCCGTTGAGAACAATTGGTTTCTAGGTATTTCAGTTGAAAGAGGCATGACGATTGGAAATTTTGGAGTAATATATCATTCCCCTAGTTCAAATAATCAGCGCTTTTTGGAAATTTTAGACAACTGGTGGGATAATTTTGTTGACTTAAATAAATTAAATATTATTGCTGGTGACTTTAATATTGATTGGCTGAATGAATCAAATTCGAACCAATTAAAGCAATTAGCAGATTTTTTCAATTTAAGGCAAACGGTTAGTCAATTTACTAGAATTTCCAGACACAGTCGAACACTAATTGATCACGTGTTTTCAAACTTTGACAAGGTCCATTCTGTTACAGAGGCCAATTGTAAAATTTCTGACCATGAGACCATTTTTATTTTAATCGAGAAGGACCAAACATGTGATGATAAAGTAAAGATAAAGTGTTGGAATAGATATTCGAAGCAGGCAGTGTCTCAGCTTGTTTCGAGAAGCTTGGATTTTCTCCCAATAACAGGTGTTTTGGACCATAAGGCAGCTGTGCTTACCAACACGCTAAAAGAGTGTACCAATAAGCTTGTTTTTGATAAGTATGTGGAACTACGTAATACAAACAACTGGTACTCTTTAGATCTAGTACGTTTGAAACGTGAAAGAGATAAAAAGTACAAGAAGTTTCGTAGAAGCAATAATAGTGATGATTGGGTTAGGTACACAGCCGCTCGTAACGTATATTCACGCACCTTGAAAAAGGCTCGATGTGATTATATACAACGGAAGATTGATCACCATCAACATAACAGTAAAGAGTTATGGAAAATTTTAAAACAGTTGATTAAGAGTAAAGATAATTCTCCGCGATCCATAACTTTCAATGGCATTGAAGAACAATCGACGCAAGTTATAGTAAATAAATTTAACAATTATTTCGTTGATAGTGTTCAGCTGATCAATCAAGGTATTGATTTGGTTAGTGAACCTCACGAAATAATACAACCGATCCTTAGCAATATTAGATTTGATGGTTTCCGCCCAATTACTTTTGCAGAGTTGAAAGATATTTGTTTTTCTTTAGAGAGATCGGCTGGTATCGACAATGTCAACGCAAAAGTAATACAAGATTGCTTTCATGTCATTGGACACGACTTGCTGGACCTTGTTAATGAATCGTTGCAAACCGGGCACGTGCCTAAAGTTTGGAAAGAGTCGCTTGTGATTCCTATTCCCAAAGTTAATGGAACGGATAAAGCCGAAGAGTACCGTCCTATTAACATATTGCACACATTAGAGAAAATTTTAGAACTTGTTGTCAAAGGCCAGCTTATGAGTTACTTAAATTATAATCATTTGCTAATTCCAGAGCAATCGGGCTATCGAGAGGGACACTCTTGTGAAACTGCATTAAAACTGGTACTAGCAAAATGGAAAGAAAAAATCGAAGCTAAAGAAACTATTCTTGCTGTATTTTTGGATCTAAAACGCGCGTTTGAAACAATCTCTAGGCCTTTATTGTTACAAACCTTGAAGCGATTTGGTATTGCAGGGCTGGCATATAAATGGTTTGAAAGCTATTTATGTGACAGAACTCAGAAAACTCGCTTTGATAATTTGAATTCTGATTCCCTTGCCAACACACTTGGTGTACCGCAAGGAAGTGTATTGGGGCCCCTTTTGTTTATAATTTATATCAATGACATGAAACGAGTTTTACGGTTCTGCGACATAAATTTGTTTGCGGACGACACTGTTCTATTCATTGCGGCTAAGGACCCTAATGAAATTGTATCACATTTAAACCAAGATTTACATTATCTTTCGAATTGGTTAAAATTTAAACAACTTAAACTCAACATTAGCAAGACAAAATATATGATTATTTCAGCCAACTTCAAGCCAGACGTAAACGTTGAAATTGATGGTGAGACTATTGATCGCGTAAATGAACTAAAGTATCTTGGAGTAATCATTGATGACAAGTTAACTTTTAAGTCTCACATTGATAATGTCATCAAAAAAATGGCGAAAAAGTACGGTGTCTGTGCCGTTTAAAAAATGAATTGACGATTAGTAGTAAAATTCTTTTATATAAGTCAATCATTTCACCACATATAGATTTTTGTTCATCCATCCTGTTCCTTGCAAACGATACACAAATATTGAAGTTGCAGCGCTTGCAAAATAAAGTTATGCGATTAATTTTAAGATGTAATAGATACACTTCCTCACATATTATGCTGGACGCATTACAATGGCTTTCTGTGAAGCAAAGAGTTTATTTTTTGACAATGGTGTTTCTATATAAAATTCTTAATGGGATGCTACCTCGATATTTGTGTGATCGAATTGAAAGAGGAAGAGATTTACATTCGTACAACACTAGAAACGCGGAAGATGCAAGAACACCACATTTTTTGTTTAGAAGATCACAGAACTCTCTGTTGTACAAAGGAATAAATTTTTTCAATTCGATGCCAAGACAAATAAAACGTGCAGCAACAATGGCGGAATTCAAGAGGCTTTGCATTTCACACATAAAATCTACTTTATAGACACAATTTGATGATTTTTTGTATTACTTAAAGAAGATTGTATATTTATTTATTTTTTGTATATTTAGTGGATATATTAAGTTATCATGTTCACTGATGATGTTGGATTTGAAATTGTTATTATTAATTAAAAAAGTATAGAGAAGGCTACACATGTTTGAGTCACGCGCGCGGGAACAGACATACACAATCTGGAAAATGAATGATCAGGTTAAAGTCCTGAACAAAGGGTTTAGAGCGGAAGCTGGACGGGCTTGGGTTTGCTTGTGAACTTTGGAACTCGTATACCATCGCTTTGTTGCCGAGTGGTATATCGAGCACCAAAGTTCTGCAGGATCTCCCTCGTAGTTCTAGATCGTTATCTAGAACCAATTCTGACTAGCTTGAGCTCCTAAATATTAGGTTCAATTCCTAATCAAGTCCAGATAATTTTCGGGTTGGAAACGTTTTGGACGAGCCTTGGACATTGTTTGAAATTGTGATATTCACTTGAAAGTTTGATATGTTTGTATTAGAAGCCAGTTCGTTATTTGCTTTTACACCTGTCTACTTTGTTATTACATAAATATCTTAATAGATAAATCGTCTCGCTCAAACCGTTGTAGGGGCATGAGGTGGGACCATCATCATCATCATCATCAATGGCCAACGTGAATCCCACACGGTGCACTTTACGTTACATTTTGCATTATCCCCATCGCAGACATGCGAAATTGTTCGATAGCTTGCTCAATCAGTGTCGGACAATCATTTAAGCAGCAGCAGCTGATATGGTTTCCTCCACCACCTACACTAGCTTACAAGTAGCAGCGGCAGTGCCAGTGACTATAAAATGGTACACTTGGTTCGCCGCCTGCTCATTTATCGCACGATCGCACTGACGGACGGTCAGTATTTATCATCGACGGCTATTGGTGGCGAAACCAACGGCATTTGACGGCAACACCGGCAATTGGATGCAAATCCAAGGACTTTTGCGGCAATTAATGGCAATTCGAGGCATACCCGATGGCATTTTGACGGCAGTTTCGATGGCACTTATCGCAAACCAACACTGAAGGCAAATGGAAACGGATCGACTGACGGGCAGCAAATTCAGCAGCAGGCCATTGTGGTCTTAAACAGCTCTTATGAGAACTATAGTAATTGAAGAATGGAAAGATTTTTCTATACTTTCTAAATGGTTAACGTTCCATTTTGCGTTATACCGTTCCATGGTAAACATGGAAAATGCTTGGTCATTCAGCGTCGGATAATCATTTGAGCAGCAGCAGCAGTCGATCTGGTTTCCCCCAACACCTACACTAGCTTACAAGTAGCAGCGGCAGTGCCAGTGCTATAAAATAGCACACTTGGTTCGCCGTCTGCTCATTTATCGCACGATCGCACTGACGGACGGTCAGTATTTACCATCGACGGCTATTGGTGGGGCAACACCAGTAATTGGCGGCAACGCCGATGGCAAATAGAGGCAAAACGATGGGATTTCGGCGGAAACACCGGCAATTGAAGGCAAACTAAGGGCTTGGGATGGCAATTGGTGGCAAGACCAAGGAGATTTCGCGGCAACACCGGTTGTTAGTGGTAACATTAATGGCAATTGGAGGCAAAGCCGATGGCATTTTGGCGGCAACTTCGATCGCAATTATCGTAAACCAACACTGATGGCAAACGGAAACGGAACGACTGACTGGCAGTAAATTCAGCAGCAGGCCGTTGTGGTCTTAAACAGTTCTTATAAGAGCTATAGTAATTGAAGAATGGAAAGATTTTTCTACACTTTCTAAATGGTTAACGTTCCATTCGGATAATTATTTGAGCAGCAGTAGCAGCCGATCTGGTTTCTCCCACCCCTACACTAGCTTACAAGTAGCAACGGCAGAGCCAGTGACTATAAAATAGCACACTAGGTTCGCCGTCTGCTCATTTATCGCACGAGCGCATTGACGGACGGTCAGTATTTTGATAAAACTAATCCATTTCTACTTTACAGTGATTTGGTATTTCCTATCACTCCTGTATTAGCGGGCAACCATCATCCTAGAGTCTAAAGGACCGAATAGCGACATCCATCTATATATTGGCAACAGTAATTATAGTACTGATTTTTAAGAAGTGCTATCAGCTCAAACATAGTTCTTTCAGGGCCACCAAACAATTTCAAACGGTTTTTTTCAAAACCACCATTGATTCAATGAAGAATTAAGGGGGCATAGTACTTTTTACACCATATTTTTTGCCTTATTTCAAATATTTTTTTCTCGATAACGCGAAAAGCGAATCGATTCGGGTTTATTGCTTGCTAAACATTGCACTTTATACTAATATTTGCAGTTTTGTTTGCATATGTGAACCTCTTCCCCTCTCCCCTACGGCTCCTTGAACATGATCATTCGAAAAAAACATGATTTGCGGTACCATGGATTGGCGCTGGGGGGCTTATCCGAATTGAAAAATTCCAAAACGACATGAAAGGCTATTAAATTATCTCGTGTTTGATCCATCCTGTTTTTAAAATTCGAACACATAACAAAATGGCGGACATTCAAACATAAAAGTAAGGTTTTTAGCCGAAAAAATTGACTTTAAGCGTTTCTAAAAAATACAAAAATTGTAATATCGAGAAAAGGATGGGTCAAACACTATATAATTTTGTTAGCTTTGAAACAAAAAAAGAATCATGAGAATTGCTTCAGCCGTTCTTGAGATATTTATGGTACCGACTTTCAAAACCTGGTTTCGAGAAAAACGTCGTTAAAATTTTTATTCACTGTGTAATCGCTCCAGACATGCGCGGTACAAATAGCTGTAACTTTGTCAATTTTTGGAATTCATCGAAATGACTTGAAACACATACACAAACACATTTTTTAAATTGAAAAAGTACTATGCCCCCTTAAATCAGAATATTTCGCTCTTCTTTTACAAATAAACACTCAAACAATGATACTCACAGATACTCAAATATGCATATGCCATAAATGCAGTTTGCATTAGTCTTTGATCTAATGATCAGACATAAAGTTATACTTCATCGATTAAAACATGATATCAATGTAATGAGTATTATATGACACAGTCCTACGTCACCCTTTCGTGGAACCCTTAGGGCTGTATACCTTGTAGTTTTTTCGTCATGTATAATTTTTTAAATGGGCGTATTAAGAAATGAGGTTATTATGTTTTAAAAAATGCATATCTCAAAACCTACTTATATGTTCAAAATGACGTCAAACAAAAAGTTGTCGAAAATCAAGTGAATTTTCAATAAAAAAATTACACTGAAAGAAAAACTTCAAAATTTCATGGAAAACCATAATAAAAATCGTAAAATGAGAATTATCTCAAAAAATGTTCCGTCAGATTTGTCTAAATTATACTCTAGATAACCTAAATTATACTCTAAAATGTGGTGAAGAGCTATCGAAACAAAATTTTGTTTTTTTGAAACGATGGTTCTACAATTGATGAAGGGACGGTAGGGCAAAGAATTGAAAATTTTGGTGAAGGTGGGGAAGAGCGGAAAGGAAGGGGTGGGGGGGGTATTGGTAGCTATGCTTGACAAGTAGTCATTTTGACTCCTACCTTTTGTCCAATGCTGGAAGGTGCATGGGTCGAACCAAATTATAATCTGAGATTATAACCGGATTCGAACCCACAACACCCGCCAGGGCATGTGGTTCGCTGGTACTTGTACCTTTGAACCATAGAGGCGCTGGACAAAAGGAGACCGCAAAATCCACTTCTCAAGAATAGCGACGCGTTTGGTTGGGTTATCGACACATATTGTGCCGCTTCCTACATCAATTGCAGATTACCACCGAGCGAGAAGTTTTAATAATATAATCCATATTCAGATACTAAGAAAATAATCTAGTAGAAAGGCCAGGTTACGCCGCTAGGTGGATTAATTCGGGTTTTTTGAAAGTAGACTAAATTCTACATAAAACATGAAAAAATTTCGGTTACCTTTGGTTCCTAAAGAAAGATGCTCGATTTTGAAAATGCGAAGTCACATGTATGTCACTATTTAGAGATTTGAGGTAAATATAATTTAGAGTGTACTTGATTTTTGTCAAACTGCAAAATAAGACGCTAATCTATAACCATTTCAATACCAAATCACGTTTCCTTTGTATGCAAATACCCAACAGGAGACGATTAAAAAGAGCTTTTCGAAACCTCTGCAGACTGAAAAATATGGGAAGTTGTCACACAAACCTCAGATTCAAAAAATTATACAAAAGGTTGCATTAGTGATGTCCGATTACTTTTCGATTAATCGAACTAATCGATTATCCGCTAAAATAATCGATAAATTTTTAATCGATTGCTTTATGCTTCGATTACTAGATAATCGATTAGCTGGCCGATTGATTATGCCGGATTATTTAAAATTTTATTGTTTGACAATTTCTTATAAATTTAATTTATCCCTTTAAGAACGGAGGGTTTTAGTTACGATATTTTTGGTTTTTGGATCAATATAAATTTTTTTTATCTCTCGACATACCAAAACCAGTGTATTCTACACATTTAGGGTTGTGATACCGCGAGTACTGGAACCGGGAATACCGGTACTACCGCCTGATTTTCCAGTACCGAAATACCGGTACTGACACAAGAGAAAACAGGTACTTACGGTACTGATGAATTATGCAATTTTCCTAACATTCGGCCTTAAAATCGAAGATAACAATTTTAAAATAATTTCTAAAACTACGCGCTATATTTTGATAAAGCTAGCGGATGAGTTACTACAACGATTTAACACCAGTAACGAGATTGGGGAAATTGTTGAGCGTTAGTTATTGGAATGAATATGGCTAGCTGATCATGAAGGAGAAATTAGAACGGACTTCAGACGCCTATAGCAGTTCAAACTTTAAGGAGTTCGATTAGACCTGTACACCAAAACACTCTGCGGAATGAATTCGTTTCAATGTAACTCAAGGATTGAAAAGCAAGTATTGGACTATGTTTTTCGGTACCCTGAGTACAGCCTGTCCTTCAGCGATACATTCTGAGAAAGCATTTTCAGCGTACGGCAGATTCGAATTCGCATGGTGAACAGTACATTGAATATTCTGTGCATCTTAAAGTTGCATTTTGCAAGCTTCTCCTCTAGCAGCATACAACCGGGAGGTCGTGTTGTATCAAAAACGTGTCTCCACTGTACTTGGTCCTAGGCTACTTGTCACCAATTCATTGAGCTTTTCGAAGTCGGCTTCAATCTGCACGTTGGGCTCCTCTATTCATAGTATCGGTAGGGGTTTTGAAAAGAACAGATTTCGGTGCACAGTCATCCGTCATCCTTGCGACATTGCCGACCCATCGTAGCCTCCCGACTTTCACCAGATGTCGTTTGGAATCACTCCAATTTTTGCAATCGCTAACTCTGTTCATTTTTACAAGGGCCTTATTCTCATAGATCTTAGATGAGAACACAATTAGCGATTTTGAAAGTACTGTTACCTAAGTGACAGAACAAATGAAATGGTAACTGCAAGGTGAGGTAAAGTGACTTAAGAATTGGACCTCAAATAAAAGTATTAGCAGATTTTTCAAAGAACAAGGATTTTCTTCTTAAAGCTTTGGGTACCGGTACCAGTACCGGTATTACCGGCACTGTTCCTTCCAGTACCGAAATACCGGTTCTCAAAAAACTTGTCGGTACTCCCAACCCTAATTGCGGCTAAAGACCCTAATGAAATTGCAACACATTTAAACCAAGATTTACATTATCTTTCGAATTGGTTGAAATTTAAACAGCTTAAGCTCAACATTAGCAAAACAAAATATATGATTATTTCAGCCAACTCCAAACCAGACGTAAACGTTGAAATTGGTGGTGAGACTATTGATCGCGTAAATGAACTAAAGTATCTTGGAGTAATCATTGCTGACAAGTTAAACTTTAAGTCTCACATTGATAATGTCATCAAAAAACGGCGAAAAAGTACGGTGTGTTGTGCCGTTTAAAAAATGAATTGACGATTAGTACCCGAGCAGGAGACAATACCTCATCCACACCTAATGAATATCAAACTCAGCTATCATATCTAAATTTGATATTCATTAGTAATCGTATTTTAATAAAAAATAACTCATAAATATCTCGATGAGATATGATACCTCAATATGCTATTAATAAGTTATTTTACATTTTTGTACTATACCAAATGAATTACTGAATCAGCTATGAAGTTACAAAGAATGACTTACAAATGCCTCATTGAGGTATAATACCTCAATTTGTTATTAATTAACTATTGTGCTGTTTTATGTTATATCAAATGAATAACTCACTAAGCAAGTTAAATTTTCTTTTTTGACGTAGCACTACGTCTCCCAGGAAGGTAGCTGGCACTGGGGGTAATTCCAAAAAATAAAAAAATGTGAGCGTCGCGTAAAAATGAAAGATTTAGAACGCTAATAGCTCTGCCAATTATGAATGGATTTTGATGGTTTGAATACCAAACGATTCAGAATAGATGTAATAATTATATGGTTTTCATTATAATTTTCATTTTCAATCTCTAAATACAGTTAAAATTAACGAAAATTTTCAACTTCAAATTTTCCCATACATTTTCTTCGTGATTACCTTGCTTCACAAGCATGGAAGACAGTTAACCACACCATCTATTAGTGTGGTTTCCTTTTACAAACAACGCATTTGTTTATTTATATAACCATTTGCAGTGAATGCCGTTTTAAAAAATTAGTGCATCATATAGGCTAACAAATAGCAACTTTTTGACGTAGGACTACGTCTTTGTTTACTATACTGAGATTGGGTAGCACTTTTTGAAAACGAAAATAGAAGTGTAACGTTTGCATGAAAGATTTTAAATACTACTAAACGACTGAACGAAACAGAACAATTTATATGTCGTTGGATAGAAAAAATGACCAGCAATTTTATGAAGAGGAATAGAGAGCAATTATATGAAGAACGTAAGAGGGGGGTTCCCATATACACATATTTCCACGTAACTCGAGAACTAATCAAGCAAACCAAATTTGGCAGATGGGGTTTTTGGAGGCATGAATTTGTTTTATGGTGGTTTGAGACCCCTCACCCCTGTGGTAGGAGGATAAGGACTCTCTTTCAAATAAAATAAAATTTTTTGCGCATTTGCCATATTTTCCGCTATGTAACAGGTGGTAAGCTGTGAAAGTAAAGTAGTGAAACCTTCTCGGAGCAAGAGACGGTGAATCGACGTCGCTAACTTACGTGCCTGTTGCCATGTCAAAAGAGAAGGACATTCGAATGGCTCATCATATTTGCGATGAACGTGCTTTGGCTTTAAAGTTATTTGTAACCAATGACCCTTTTAAAGGCCACAAGCGAGAGTAAGTAAGATTATTGAAACATGTCAAGCTACGCATAATCATATTTAATGCAATAATCTCTGGGCTGGTCATTTATTACTATTTCAACCTTAATGTGCACACAAGTGATTTTAAAAAAAATCTCTGTCTCAATGGTTGCTGGCGTTGTACTTATGAACCCCCGTCCACGTATTTTCAAAGCCACCATTGCATTGAATGAAAAATTGAATCTGAATATTTCGCTCTTCTCTTTTAAACATCCACTTAAACAATGACAGTCACATATTCTTATAAACATACATATACCAGAAATGCAGTTTACATTAGTCTTTGATCTAATGATCTGACATAGTCCTACGTCACCCTTTCGTACAACCCTTAGGGCTGGATACCTTGTAGTTTTTGTTTATGTTTTGAACATGGAGAAGAAATGATGAATTCCTATTGTGACTTCCAATATAGCACGACTTACAGCACTTGTACAATAAATAATTATTATAGTAGACAGTACATGCAAAGTAAATTTGCATCTGTATGATGTTATTTTCTCTTCTATTCCATAAAAAATTAAAAATTGTGAAAAATTCCGCGTTACTTCAAAAGGCAGATCGAAGCTCGCATATATACTGCATTTTCACAGAATATCTTTAAAAAAGCGATAGATGCATTCATGGTTTGAAATCACATTTATTTTCATAATGAAGGCTAAATCAAAATAGTGTTGCAAGTAATACCGCGCACAAGTTGATTTGCAAAACAGCCCTATTTTTCGGTCTTCGATTCGTTAGTTGCTATTTTTTTTATAATCATAATTTATAAATACTAGCCACTTAACAAGTTTTGACTACTTACACTTTGACCTAAACGGTAAACTTCGAAAGTTATGCCAAAGTTCAAAGGTATTGCAAGTATTCTCGAATGACACTAGTTGTAACTAATTGAGGTATAAAAGAGCAATATGCCTTCCACCACTAAAAATATTACGCATCATCTCTGGCATGCCCAATCTGCATAGGGGCACGTGTCCCAGCTTCCTTAAAAATTAACGGTAATTTTACGTCCATTTCAAGCCTAATTTCAAGTGAAATCTCAATTTCAAGTTTAAGTTCTCTTCCACATCTAATTTCAGGTTCCAGCTTCCAGTCTGAATTGGACCAAACGAAAGTCTGATATGTTCAATTTCAAATCCAATTTTAAGGAAAATTTCAAGTTTAGTTTTTAAGCAATAACAGTAATTAGGTTCAACTTAAAGTCCAACTTTCGGTTCCATACTTGATCTAATTTGATATTGATAATTGATTTGATAATTGAAGTATAATTTGAATTTCAAGCTCAATTCTAAGTTCACTTTTTCAAGTCTGATTTGAGTACAATATCAAGTCCAATTCATTAGCTTTTGATGACAAAAATTTTACGATAGCGTTAAGTTTACTTCCTGAGTTATGGCCAATCGTGACGATATCGTGAAATGTTTGTCATCGTAAGATTATGAATCTACGGACAAGAAACACGTAATTTTTAAGAATTAGAACATAGATTTTCCGACATTTCTTTGAAATTTTCTACCACCGTGAAAGATTTTGTAGAATTTTTTTTCCAGAAAGTATTTTTTGTGGTTAGCTAAGAAATATAACTAATATTTTCATAAAATAGGATTTTCTCAGCGATGCTTAGTTCCTGAGAAATGATTATTTGAGATAAATAAATGTTCATAAAAATTACCTTTTCCGGCTTTAGAATAACAAAAAACACTATCGTAAAGTTTTTTCACTAAAAAATAATGAATTTGCAAATAAGAAAACAATATTTAAAAAAAATTCTTTGAATAAGAACATGGTTTTGTCGACTTTTCTTTACCACTGCCGTGGAAAATTTTGTGAAAACTGGTATTTTTCCTAGATTGCTGAGAAAATTTTCTTGTATCTTTACAAAAAAATCTTTGTTCTACGATGCTTGATTCAAGAATTATGAATTTTTCAAATAAGCGATGTTCGAGAAAATCGGAAAATTTCCCTTAGAGCTTTCATGGAAAACTGGAGATTTTTTCAATAGTTTTTTTTTCAATAAGCCCATAAACTATGCCCGTACGCCAAATGTCATACAATTCTGAGGCACTGCACCAAACCGAAGATCTGTGCGAAAATAATTGGTGCTATGGCGTGAGCAGAGATCTGTTCACTTTACTTTCGGGACGTTAGTTTAGTCGATGGGATTGTTGTATCATATCACACGGCGTTTTACTTTCGGCAACCAATCTTGTGGTTTGGCAAGTGTTGAAGCCGGTTATGCGATTTATTTTTACGCAATTCATAATTTACGTGAATTTAATGCTTAAAGCAGCGCGCACTAGAGCGGGAGCAAAAAGACTAAGCAAAATATTCAATGAGAGTGCGTTTTTATTAGATAGTTTTGAATATTCAGCTATAGTGACGTCATATCAGGTACGGGTTTTACACACAATGGTGTATTAGAAAAACTATGTTAGTGTTATTTAAGAAGTATTTAAGATATAAGTATGTAAGCATATTTAAAAATGCGATTTTTCTCGTTCGCACAATAGGCCGTATGAATAAAAGAGTTAGAGCATACTCTCCCATAAGATTTACACGGGAAAAGCAAAGCAAACTGTTTTATTCATACGGTCTAATGTTTGATGCTAGCGCTGCTTCGACGCACTATGGATCCTCTCCATACAAAAGCTGGACAAAAATAAACAAGTTGTCCGAAGATATTAAAATGTTCTAAAATTATCATATGAACGTCTAAGGTTAATTAAAATTTTTATCAATACTGTTAATCATATAGAGCGAAGTCCTGTATGGCCGGACAGGCCTCTATGCCTATGATTGATGTTTTTAAATAAACATGAAACTCAGAAAACTGCTGGAAGAATATGTAAATTTACAAAGCTAACTGTGGTATTATTTATTTTTCTAAGTATCGGCTGAATGAGGTACACTCAAGTCACTTTTCACGCGAATGATGCGTTCCACGTAAATCGAAACAGCGTAAATTTCGAAATTCGCGTTAAGTACCGCGCAAATTTCAAAATCACGAAAAAACCCCGTAAATTCTGAAATTTGCGTAAAAAGCGATTTCAGTGTATATTAATTTTAGGTAAAAATACTGAAATGAGCAATTCTGTTAGTATTGAATACCATAGCAATAACAAAATGAAATATTAATTATTTTTTCTTATAATACTAAAAGGAGATATTCAATTAGTATTAAATATCATCTGAATAACTTAACGAGATATTTCGTTTTTTTCTTAAAATGTCAAAATGAGATATAGATTTAGTATTGAATAGCATAGTAATACCAAACTGAGATATTCGATTGACGTCCCGTGTGCAAAAACATTTGATATTATTTAGGTATTGCAATAGCAAAATCAGTTATTATTTAAGTGTTTATAGAACATTTTTTAGCTATTATTTTAGCTATTTTACCTGTTATATCAACCTCGTCAATACCTAATTCAGATATGCAGTTATTCACCCAAAAAATATCTGGATCAGGTATTCTTCAGTAATTTTCTCCTGCTCGGGTAGTAAAATTCTTTTATATAAGTCAATCATTTCACCATATATAGATTTTTGCTCATCCATTCTGTTCCTTGCAAACGAAACACAAATATTGAAGTTGCAGCGCTTACAAAATAAAGTTCCGCGATTAATTTTAAGATGTAATAGGTACACTTCCTCATATATTATGCTGGACGCATTGTAACAGGTCCGCCTTTTCGCTACCCGATTAATAAGCGGGTGGCTTAAGCGCCACTCTCCGAAGGAGAGACCACCCACCGAGATTAACGGTTGCCCAGCCTGAGACCCTCGCAGGGAGAGGTTCACTTTTATCCCGAGTTCGGGAAGGGAAGCGGGTTGGCAGACTTAAACACGTGACGCTATACTCCGTATGGCTACGTCACAAAACTTTACCTACGATACAGACCTGGCACTTAAGAACAGCAGCGTTTGAACTCGCAGAGACAGACAAATGAACGGGGAATTCTCATCACTGGCCGAGTCCAGTTTCCACCTAGAAATGACCACAAAATGATTGAAGAGAGTCCTTGGCTGATTTCGGAGTCAGCCGCCCCAGTAGAAAATGCTCAAAAACTAACAAGGAACGCAAACCGAACACATGAAAAATCCCTTCTAAGCCGACCGCATGGAGGTTTGTTTCATTGACTTAAAACGCTTCTATCTTCCTACTGCAAAATAGCATTTTTTCAACAATTCGCATTGACATTGTGCAGTTTATTCATTCGATTTTTACAAATACATCTTTCCCTAGGCCTATTCATTTCAATCTATCCTTTCCCATCTTCCTTCTGTTCTAGCTAGCGGTGTGTGCAAAAAAAAAAGAACGTACGTTCGCTGTGCGGTGCGGTGGGTTGCTACCAACCGGCTGCTGTTGGTTTGGTTAGGGTCTCGGCCCTATTCAAGTCACATGCGCTTGGACAATAGAAATATAAAAGTACTCACTCAATACCCGGGGTTTACATGAGGTTTACCGTTGCTGCTCAATGGTCCATGAGGTTTCTAACAAAATGGCGGGGCCGCCATCACTGCCCTGGGCAATACGCGATCTATCTGATCCGCGCCACGCGGATCCCGAAATTTACTCCTGCTGCTGACGACGCACGGCGTGCGAAATTGGCTGCTTTTTACTCGACGCTAGTAGTCTGCTGTGTGTTGGATGCTGCCGATTGCTGTTCGGCCAGCCTATCCCGTACCGGGCGCCAGTTGATGACAATGACAATGTTGATGACCAGTTGATGACAATGTTGCAGGGTGCCGATGATGTGTCCCGTGGCGAATCTATCATCCGAAATTTAAAAGAAAACCACACGCAATTTTACGCACACCGCCTTTTCGCAAAAATAGGTGCCCTACCTCTCGCAGCACACTTGCAGGCACGAACTGCGGTCGCACACGGGTAGCACTTTTAAACAGAGGAACGTTCTATCACTGCCTATCTATGGGAAAGGGAAAAACTGCTTATCTGGCTCGAAAAAAGATATCTTCATGCGTTTCACTACCTTTGCTTTCAAATCACGTCGCGAGTTAAATTTACGGACAACTCCTGCCTCTTCCACAGGTCAGATCAAAGTGAAAGATCAGGACAAGGTGATCCTCAGATAACCGTCCTTGATCGAAACCTGCCTAACGAAATTCTTTATCGCTGTGTTCGAAAGTACGAAGTTGCATTTTCGGTTAAAGCAATCTTCTTCCAGCGCACGGCTTGCATCTTGTCAACCCGACCAACCCCCCAAGGTTAGAGAGCAAAGTGAAACACTCTCCCGATTGCGGGCGGGTCATCAGCCTTTATCGACAGGTCAACCTCCTCGATCGAGTTAGCGATGATAGGCAAATTAGGCAACGTAAGCGAGCGTCTGGAATATCATTCTGATAGCAGCACATATGCCAATTTGATTTGATTTTGTGAGTCGGCGCGCGGTATTGCCGACCACAGATTTTTATTGAAAATTTATTTGGAGTAGCGATTTGAAAATGAAGATGAACTAATATTTAAATTTACCAATTATGCTAATAATATTGATAATGGAATCTTGGCCAATATTAAATTAATTCTACTACTATATACATGTGAGTTCGTTACATCATTCCCTACTAAAAAGTACGAAAATTTGATTGGAGTTGTCAGGGATCTGACAATGACCAATCAAATTTTCGTAGGCCACAGTCTTATTCCAAGAAAAATCCTTTCAATTTCGGGGTCATATATTGTCATTGCCAAACTTAATTGGCTCAGTCTCTATTTACAGCACTCTGTTCATTACAAACCGAGCCTGCCACTGACCCTCAACGACCAAAGTCTCCGGTCTCCAGCGAAAATTTACTCGAGATTATTTTAAGAATTGACTGTGAACCCAACGTTTCTGTCTAAATTGCCCGGAAAATCAAATAATCCTAGAAAAGCGTTCAAAACAGTTGATTGTTAACGACTGAAGAACCTCTTTCATTCATCCAGACATTCATTCCTTTCATACTAACATTCAGCATGTACAATACTGAGCTTCCACTCAAAGCTGTCGACAAGCTTCGAGCAAGCTCAAAAAACCATTAGACTGGAGATTATCTTCTACACCTGGACGAACCGATAAATGAAGACAATCCCACTAAATAATCGCCTACGCGAAAACCTACTAGCAGGTCCAGCATGCCATCCTTCCCCAGCACGAAGCGAGATTGCAGGATGCAACTTTCCCCACAAAAAAGATACTGTTCCTATTCGTAATTTGCTACCGCAGAGAAACAATTCCTACGAGTAATGCTTATTACGAACTCGAAACGAAAATGCTCCTAAAGAGAATTTTTAAACACCAGAAAAAACTGATAACAAAATTCTCTTAGAAAATCTTTACATAAAAAAACGACACATTCAAACACCCTTCCGTGAGTATCAAAATCCCACTCCAGCATACCCACTGCTATAGTCTTTTTCACAATTGCTCTTCAGCCCGTTCAATCAACTGTCAACCAAATGTAAACAACCTTGAACTTGACCGCGTGTGCAACGAAAACGAAAGTAAAATTTAGAACCGTGTTCGCGTTTGTAGTGTTTTTAATTGGAAAACACCGTTTGTTTTCCAAAATTCACCGTTTGTTTTAGTTTATTGTGTGTGCTTGGCTGTACGTAAAGTGAACCGAGGAGAGTAAACTGTGTTTATCGCTATCTATTGGATGTAAGTTGGTTTGTTTTTGCTTTTTTATTTTAGGTGCGACAAGTGCAATAATTGCAACGGTCGGCTGCTGCTGTATAATACCGTGGTTCGGAAAGCTTCCCATTTCAAAGGTACGGCAAAAAAAGGCCAACTAAGAAAATCTTTACTTTTACCGGTAAGCCAAAATTTCATTTCGCGAAAAATTGAAACTAACTTTTAACTGCTTATCAGCCAACTTATGGATGCCTACGAACTATGAAAAGGCGAAAAAAAAAAATGACGATGAACTATAAGGAGAAAAAATTACTTCACCTTTAAGGTAAACAAAACTAATCAATTCAAAAACGTCTACAAACTAATTTTGACTTATTCTAGGAACGTAAATGTGAAAAATAACTATGATGACGGAAAATTTAAGCTAAGCGTACGGTGTGCCCAGGCCAATATTCCTCCAGAAGGGAGAAAGTATGCTGTGAGCTCAACCACCGTGGGAAACAAGTGAGAAATTTAAACTAGCTTTAAGATTAATATAGAATAAGTTCTAATCATAACTTAAGGGTTAGGGACGTAGGCCCTTAACATACTAAAACTACTATTTACAGTTATATATAAGATCCATTGCGACTGGATCAAATATCACACTTTGGTGGTTTTTTCCATTCTTTGCCGTTCTCGTTCCGAATTTCCGGTCTTAGTCACTTCCGCGAAGTATCTTCATAGCCAGTTACGCTATACGTAGCTATTTGGCCAACTTTGGTACCCGCAGTGCCAGTAATTTTCACCACTGACACGAGTCCGTCAAAGCGGCAAGATGCTTGAACCCTTTCGGTATTTTCTCATCGTAGTCTGTGGTCACTCCTTACGGAGGTTCATAGCTAAAAAATGCTTATTGTTGGCTTAGATGAGAATGCATCTTTTTCAGTTTGTTCGCGAAGTAGACCCCTAATCTTTTCCCTGCATAGTCTTCTAGTTCGTAGTCTAAGGAAAATATACTAAAGAAGCATAAAAAAATGAGTTCCCAAGAGAAAAAAAAATATGAAGGAAGAATTAACGTCGCTTGCAGAGAAAAATTACTTGAAGAAAATTTTATGTACAATTACCACTAGTCTTAATCTAATTACAAAAGAAAAAAGAACTAACGGCTGGCGATTTTGCAAATCAATATAATTAGTATTTACAAAAATCAAAAAATGTAGAGAAAAAAAAATTACCGCCAAAAGAATGAAGAGAAAATAAATTAAACTAAGCCCTTTATATATCACCAGGCCAAATCTGCAAAAGCCTTGTTTTGTTGGGCGCCAAATGTAACAGGTCCGCCTTTTCGCTACCCGATTAATAAGCGGGTGGCTTAAGCGCCACTCTCCGAAGGAGAGACCACCCACCGAGATTAACGGTTGCCCAGCCTGAGACCCTCGCAGGGAGAGGTTCACTTTTATCCCGAGTTCGGGAAGGGAAGCGGGTTGGCAGACTTAAACGCGTGACGCTATACTCCGTATGGCTACGTCACAAAACTTTACCTACGATACAGACCTGGCACTTAAGAACAGCAGCGTTTGAACTCGCAGAGACAGACAAATGAACGGGGAATTCTCATCACTGGCCGAGTCCAGTTTCCACCTAGAAATGACCGCAAAATGATTGAAGAGAGTCCTTGGCTGATTTCGGAGTCAGCCGCCCCAGTAGAAAATGCTCAAAAACTAACAAGGAACGCAAACCGAACACATGAAAAATCCCTTCTAAGCCGACCGCATGGAGGTTTGTTTCATTGACTTAAAACGCTTCTATCTTCCTACTGCAAAATAGCATTTTTTCAACAATTCGCATTGACATTGTGCAGTTTATTCATTCGATTTTTACAAATACATCTTTCCCTAGGCCTATTCATTTCAATCTATCCTTTCCCATCTTCCTTCTGTTCTAGCTAGCGGTGTGTGCAAAAAAAAAGAACGTACGTTCGCTGTGCGGTGCGGTGGGTTGCTACCAACCGGCTGCTGTTGGTTTGGTTAGGGTCTCGGCCCTATTCAAGTCACATGCGCTTGGACAATAGAAATATAAAAGTACTCACTCAATACCCGGGGTTTACATGAGGTTTACCGTTGCTGCTCAATGGTCCATGAGGTTTCTAACAAAATGGCGGGGCCGCCATCACTGCCCTGGGCAATACGCGATCTATCTGATCCGCGCCACGCGGATCCCGAAATTTACTCCTGCTGCTGACGACGCACGGCGTGCAAAATTGGCTGCTTTTTACTCGACGCTAGTAGTCTGCTGTGTGTTGGATGCTGCCGATTGCTGTTCGGCCAGCCTATCCCGTACCGGGCGCCAGTTGATGACGCTACCCTCGTCCGGCGTTGTAGCGGGCCGGGAAAACTTGGAGCTGACGGTGGGGCCAGGAGCAGTCGATGACAATGTTGCAGGGTGCCGATGATGTGTCCCGTGGCGAATCTATCATCCGAAATTTAAAAGAAAACCACACGCAATTTTACGCACACCGCCTTTTCGCAAAAATAGGTGCCCTACCTCTCGCAGCACACTTGCAGGCACGAACTGCGGTCGCACACGGGTAGCACTTTTAAACAGAGGAACGTTCTATCACTGCCTATCTATGGGAAAGGGAAAAACTGCTTATCTGGCTCGAAAAAAGATATCTTCATGCGTTTCACTACCTTTGCTTTCAAATCACGTCGCGAGTTAAATTTACGGACAACTCCTGCCTCTTCCACAGGTCAGATCAAAGTGAAAGATCAGGACAAGGTGATCCTCAGATAACCGTCCTTGATCGAAACCTGCCTAACGAAATTCTTTATCGCTGTGTTCGAAAGTACGAAGTTGCATTTTCGGTTAAAGCAATCTTCTTCCAGCGCACGGCTTGCATCTTGTCAACCCGACCAACCCCCCAAGGTTAGAGAGCAAAGTGAAACACTCTCCCGATTGCGGGCGGGTCATCAGCCTTTATCGACAGGTCAACCTCCTCGATCGAGTTAGCGATGATAGGCAAATTAGGCAACGTAAGCGAGCGTCTGGAATATCATTCTGATAGCAGCACGTATGCCAATTTGATTTGATTTTGTGAGTCGGCGCGCGGTATTGCCGACCACAGATTTTTATTGAAAATTTATTTGGAGTAGCGATTTGAAAATGAAGATGAACTAATATTTAAATTTACCAATTATGCTAATAATATTGATAATGGAATCTTGGCCAATATTAAATTAATTCTACTACTATATACATGTGACACATGCTGTTACATGCTGTAACGAATACAGCATTGCAGTGGCTTTCTGTGAAGCAAAGAGTTTATTTTTTGACAATGGTGTTTCTATATAAAATTCTTAATGGAATGCTGCCTCGATACTTGTGTGATCGAATTGAAAGGGGAAGTGATTTACATGCGTACAACACTTGAAACGCGGAAGATGCAAGAACACCACACTTTTTGTTTGGAAGATCACAGAACTCTCTGTTGTACAAAGGAATTAACTTTTTTAATTCGATGCCGCGACAAATAAAACGTGCAGCAACAATGGCAGAATTCAAAAGGCTATGCATTTTACACACAAAAGCTACTTTTTAGACGCAATTTGATTTATTTTTTTGTATTGATTCAAGAAGATTGTACATTTTTTTAATTTTTGTATATTTTTTGGATATATTAAGTTACCATGTTCACTGATGATGATGGATTTAAAATTGTTATTACTATTAATTTAAAAAAGTATAGAGAAGACTACACATTAGAGTGTCCCAAAATAGCACTATGTCAGAAAACCCGGGGGCTCACCCCTCAGATGATAACTTAGGGTGTCACAACAAAACTTTTGTATGACGTCAACATTGGTTGCCGCGATTTAGGGGTCGCACATTTGAGTTTTATGAAAAAATGGCATTTTTCAGGAGTTAATTCAGAAAAAAATTTTTAGAAACGTTAAAGTAGGTGAAAAAAGGTACTTAACTATTTTTTTCACAATCATTGGGATCTGATACATTCATAAAAAAGTTATGGTGGCATGTCTGGAGTCATATTTAGTTACAAAAATTTATTGAATTGGGCGAAAATTTAAAATTTTCGAAATTTCATTTAAATAAACGTCAAAACAGAGTATCGTACAGTATCTCAGAGTAACGTACGTGTACTGTATAGATGAGAAATTTTATGACGAACAACTTTGCCGAAAAAAGTATGGACGTATCTTCAAATCTCGCTGAGGTATTCACGTTTTTTTAAAGGCGGGACCTAACATATTTTCGCAATTTTCAAATTTTAGTAGTTCCACGTGAAAAAGGTAAATGATAAAACTTGAAGTATGTCTTCTAATCGTTACTTACGTGTTGGATAGGAAGAAATATGCACCCTCCACAGAATTTGGCACCATTTAGGCTCAAGAATCACTTTAAAAAAGGGCGTATTTATTTTAATAGGTACTATGTTTGAAAAATCGTATCTCCCGAAACTAGGGTTGCTCCAAAATGATGCCTAAGCGTGAGTTGCAGAAAATTGATTTTTCAACCTGAAAAAATAAACACTGAAATTTTTTTTACCCTCTTTGTACTATCAGTAGATGGTAGAATCAGCATGGTGTATTCAGACAAATATTAATTCTAGTAATATTTATTCTAGTTGCTAACATGGTAATATAACGCGGATAACATATGAAAACGGCACGTTAATAATAAAAATATAAAATATATTAAACTTTTTTTTAAATATCTTAAATACGGCTGTATTTAGAAGCTAATTATTATTTTGAACACGTGTTGTCAAGCACATATGAAGTTGTTCTTCAAATTCAAATTACATATATGTATAACGAGAAATTTAAGAATAATAATAAGAAATATAATAATAATCTGAGGTTACAAAATATTCTTAAAAGTCGTTGTTCTACAAAATCCTTTGATAAATGTTGCACCATTTCAGAAAAAGTCTCAAAATGTATCAAATCACCACTATTTTTCCAAAAAAAATCGAGGTTACCATTTCCTGTATATTTTAATTTTACATTTTTTCCTGACTTTGGAGCATAGTGAATTTTTGTTCAGTGTTTATTTTTTCATGTTTAAAACTCAATTTTCACAAAACTCACGCTTAGGCTTCATTATGGAGCAAACCTAGTTTCAGGAGATACAATTTCTCAAACATAGTACCTATTTATTTTAATAGCCCTTTTAGAAGTGATTCTTGAGCCTAAATGGTGCCAAAGTTTTTGGAAGGTGCATGTTTCCTCTTATCAAAAACGTAAGTGATGTTTAGAGTAAACAGTTCAAGTTTTTTCATTTACCTCTTTCACCTGAAACTGCTAAAATTTGAAAATTATGGAAATGTGTTTTGTTCCGCCTTCAGAAAACGGTGAATATCTCAGCGAGATTTAAAGATACATCCTTACTTTCTTCGGCAAAGTTGTTCGTCATAAAATTTCCCATCTATACAGTATAGCTACGTTGCTCTAAGACACTGTTCGATACCCTGTTTTGACGTTTATTTAAATGAAATTTCGAAAATTTTAAATTTTTCCCGAATTCAATAAATTTTTGTAACCAAATATGACTCCAGACATGCCACCACAACTTTTTTATGAATGTATGAGATCCCAATGATTGTGAAAAAATAGTTAGGTACCTTGTTTCATCTATTATAACATTTCTAAACATATTTTTTTGAATTTACTCCTGAAAAATGCCATTTTTTCATAAAACTCAAATGTGCGACCCCTAAATCGCGGCAACCAATGTTGACGTCATATAAAAGTTTTGTTGTGACACCCTAAGCTATCATTTGAGGGGTGAGCCCCCGGGTTTTCTGACATAGTGCTATTTTGGGACACTCTACTACACATGTTTGAGCCACGCGCGCGAGAACAGACATAGATAATCTTGAAATTATTTCCTGAACGTCTGTCCTGAACAAAGGGTTCGGAGCAGCAGCTGGACAGGCTTGGGTTTGCTTGTGGACTTTGGAACTCGTATACCATCGCTCACGGCGGTACCGAGTACCAAAAGACTGCAGGATCTCCCTCGTAGTTCTAGATCGTTATCTAGAACCAATTCTGACTAGCTGGGGCTCAAAATATTAGGTTCGATTCCTAATCAAGTCCAGATAATTTTCGGGTTGCAAACGTTTTGGACTAGCCTTGAACATCTTTTGAAATTTTGATATTCACTTGAAAGTTTGATATGTCTGTATTAGAAGCCAGTTCGCCTATTTGTTTTTTTCACCTGGCTACATTTTTATATCATAAATATCTTAATTAGATAAATCGTCCCGCTCAAACCGTTGTAGGGGTACGAGGTGGGACCATCATCATCATCATCATCATCATCATCATCATCATCATCATCATCATCATCATCTACCTCATGGCTAGGCGACTATTGTCCCAAATAATTACCGTTGCTTATAGGATCGACTACATTAGAATATTGCTGGTGCAATAAAACCCGTTAAGATTGCCATTTCGGATAGTACGTAAAGAAACACTACAATGTAAGTTCTAATTAAATTATAACAAAAACTACACTAGAATCTCGTTTTACGTCCGTTCATTTTACGTGATTTCGTTTTACGTCACTTTTTTTAATTCCAAAATTTGAATTAACGTCCTCTCGTTTTACGTCCAAAATTTGAATTAACGTCCACTTTTTTTACGTCCAAAACTTGAATTAACGTCCTCTCGTTTTACGTCTGAAATTTGAATTAACGTCCTCTCGTTTTACTTCCGAAATTTGGATTGTCTTCGGGAAAGTTACTTAAATGACTGCCGCCTTCAAGATGGTTTGGAAAATAGCGCAGACTCACTACGTGGGTCTAGCGTATATGTAGCATTCTTATACAAGCAGTATCTTGCGCTGCTGGTTATCTAGAAAGTTGCGGTCTTCGGGAAGGTTACTTAAAGAACTGCCGCCTCCAAAGTGGTATGAAAAATAGCGCAGAATTGGCTCACTACGTGGCGCTAGCGTATATGTAGCATTCTTATACAAGCTGTATCTTGCGCTGCTGGCTATCTAAAAAGTTGCGATCTTCGGGAAGGTTACTTAAATAACTGCCGCCTTCAAGATGGTTTGGAAAATAGCGCAGAATTAACTCACTATGTGGCGCTAGCGTATATGTAGCATTCTTATACAAGCTGTATCTTGCGTTGCTGATTATCTAGAAAGTTGCGGTCTTCGGGAAGGTTACTCAAATGACTCTCACCTTCAAGATAGTATGGAAAATAGCGCAGAATTGACTCACTACGTGGCGCTAGTGTATATGTAGCATTCTTATACGAGCTGTATCTTGCGTTGCTGGTTATCTAGAAAGTTACGGTCTTCGGGAAGGTTACTTAAATAACTGCCGCCTCCAAAGTGGTATGAAAAATAGCGCAGAATTGGCTCACTACGTGGCGCTAGCGTATATGTAGCATTCTTATACAAGCTGTATCTTGCGCTGCTGGCTATCTGAAAAGTTGCGATCTTCGGGAAGGTTACTCAAATGACTGCCACCTTCAAGATGGTATGGAAAATTCAAGATGGTATGGAACCGGCGGCACTAATGTATGTTTTTTTTGTATTTGCCATAACTCATGATCTTGGTTGTACAAGAAGTTCCTTTCTTCGGAAAGGTAGTTTAAGTTACCGAACCGTCCATTCATTTTACGTGATTTCATTTTATGTCCGAAATTTGAATTAACGTCCTATCGATTTGAGTCCAAAATTTGAATTAACGTGCAAGGGTTTTTGAGGCCGGGGAAGGTTCTTAGGATGATTGTGTATTTTTTATCCCTCTCTTTCCCGCTTGATCAACCGTCCATATAAATTCTACAAAATTTACGCCCGTATTTTTCCATTTGGCACTTCGGGAGCCCCGTTTTGAGAAAGAGTGGTCCCAAAACATCCCAACTTTTGCCAAGCTTTCCTTCTTTAATAATTTATCACTTTTGAACCACTGAATTGATTTTTATTATTTTGGTATCAAATATGGAGTTAAAGCTCAAGGTTTTCAGTGACTGCTCAAACATTTAAAATATTTTGACGTAGGACTACGTCTTTGTTTACTATACTGGGACTGGGTAGCACTTTGTGAAAACGAAAATTAGTATTTCAAATTTTATGATGCACACAAGTGATTTTTAAAAGAATTCACTATGTCTCAATGGTTGCAGGCGTTGTATTTATGAACCCCCGTCCACGTATTTTCATAGCCATCATTGCATTCAATGAAGAATTGGATCTAAATACTTTTAGCTGCTATCAATATATGTGCGGTCTTTCGGAGATGAAAAGATGTGCACCGGTTGAATTGCAAGCCAAGACTAAATATTTTATTCTATTCACATCGATATAATTAATTTTGTCGAGTATGTAGTAACAATAGGTTATAGAAATAATAGAATTTGGATTGATATACTATAACAATAGATTTGATTTCGAGTGTGGTTTCGATATTTCACTTTTGTCGATATCGTGCCAGGGTTGTCCCACTAGCCGATGTTGCGTTGATAGCGAAGATGAGGATGCTGCTACAGTACTCCCCTCCTAGACTAGGTCGAACCGTAGCGAAGAGGGATGACAACTCGTCGACCAGATCGAGTGACTCTAGTCGGAGGAATTGCATCAGCAGTTGTAGTTGCAGGTCCCGAAATATTCGATGCATCTTCCACTATATAGGCTGGTTTCAACCTGTCAATCGAGATGTTCACTGTTCGCCCTCTGATGTTAACCTTGTAGAATTTGTCACTTCGATTCATCACCTCGAACGGTCCTTCGTATGGTGACGATATTGACGGTCGAACCGAATCGTTGCGTACGAAGACGTTCTTGCAAGAGTGCAGGTCAGGATGGATGAATACACTCCTATTGCCGTGCCAAGACGTCTGTTGAACTCGCAAATTACGCATGACTTTACGTAGATTTGCGATGAATTCAGCTTCGTTCGATTCCTTTGAATTGTTGACGAGAAACTCTGATGGTATTCGAAGAGTGGTTCCGTATACCATCTCAGCTGCAGATGCTTTTATGTCCTCCTTATAGGCCGTTCGTAGACCAAGCAAAATCACCGGTAGCTGTTCGCTCCAATGATCGGGATTGTGACACAGAATCGCTGATTTTAAGGTTCTATGCCACCGTTCGATGATACCGTTTGATTGGGGGTGGTACGCAGTTGTACGTAGGTGAGTAGTTCCCAGCAAGCGAGTTAACTCTGAGAACAAAGATGATTCGAACTGGCGTCCTTGGTCGGTCGTAACGTATGTTGGAACGCCAAAACGTGAAATCCACCCAGTGAGTAGAGCTTCTGCGATCGTCGGGGCTGTCATATCTGGAACAGGAAAAGCCTCTGGCCACCGTGTGAACCTGTCGATGACGGTGAGGCAATATCGATGTCCTTTATTCGGAGGGAAAGGTCCAACGATGTCGATATTAATATGCGAAAATCGGCTATCTGGCGTTGAGTATTGCAGCACGGGTGATTGAGTATGGCGCGTCACCTTTGATCGCTGACATTGCAAGCAATTCCTGGCGTACGAAATGCTGTCTTTGCGGATGCTCGGCCAAACAAATCGCTCTGTCATTAATTTGGCTGTTGCACGCGTACCAGGATGACACAGTTGGTGTGTTGCTTGTAGAGCTATGTTACGGAAACGTTTAGTAACAAATGGTCGAATGCGATCGCCTGTGCAATCACAAACAAGTTGTTTTTTACTGCCTGGAACGGCAAAAAGTTTTAATTTTAAAGATGATGGAGATGTACCTTTTAAAATATTTTGCAGCTCGTTGTCGATTTTTTGATCTTCAGCAAGCTCGTCGTAATCTACCGAAGGAGATGTTTGTATAGCAGCGATGCGTGAGAGTAAATCGGCAACGATGTTGTCTTTTCCAACTATGTGTCGGATGTCCGTGGTTATTTGTCCAATAAAATCCAGTTGGCGAACTTGACGATTGGAGGCTTTGTCGGGATTTTGACGAAAAGCATAGACGATTGGCTTATGGTCTGTATAGATGTGGCAGCTTCGTCCTTCTAACATGAACTTAAAGTGCCGAACTGCGAGGAATATCGCAGTCAGTTCACGATCGTAGGTACTGTAGCGAAGTTGAGTTTTGTCGAACTTTTTTGAAAAAAATCCCAGAGGTTGAACTTCTCCATTCACGATCTGGTGCAACACAGCACCTGCTGCAGTGTCCGAGGCGTCGATCCAGAGAGACAATTCTGCTGATTTGGCAGGATGAGCTAGGAGTGCAGCTTGAGCAAGTTGCTGTTTGCATTGCTCAAAAGCTGCTGTAGTTTCGTCAGTCCATTTTAACGGCGAACGATCGTTTCGTTTGTTGCCAGGAGTCATTTGCAATAGTGGTATTTGAGCTTCGATGGCATTTGGAATAAACCTTCGATAGAAGTTTATTATGGCCAGAAAGCGTTTTAGTTCCTTGATCGTGGACGGCAGCTTGTAATTTCGAACTGCTTCAACGCGTTCTGGTAAAGGACAAATTCCTTCAGCAGAAACGGAATGTCCCAGAAAATTAAGCGTTTTGCGGCCAAACTCGCATTTAGCCACATTTATTGTTAGGTTGTGCTGCTTAAGCCTCTCGAAAAGCTGGCGTAAATGGTCTCTGTGTTCTTCGGGCGACGACGAGGCAACGAATAAATCGTCGATATACGGAAATATAAAGTCCAATCCTCGAACGACTTCATGAATAAGCCGCTGAAAGGTTTGCGCTGCATTCCTTAACCCGAATGTCATAAACGAAAATTCAAACAGTCCAAAAGGCGTTGTGATGGCTGTTTTTGGAACGTCGTCAGGATGGATTGGTACCTGGTGAAACGCTTTTTGTAAGTCCACTTTGGAGAAAATAGTTTTACCTTGCAGATTGGCCGTGAAGTCTTGTAGATACGGGAGAGGATATCGATCCGGTACGGTCTGTGCATTCAAAGCACGATAGTCTCCACACGGACGCCAGCAACCATCTGCTTTTTTAACTAAATGTAACGGGCTGGCCCAGTTGCTACTGGATGGACGGCAGATTCCTAGCTTCATTAGAAGTTCGAATTCATTGCGAGCAGCTTCGAATTTATCCGGCGCCAGACGTCGTGGTCGCGCATAGACTGGCTGACCGGTAGTTTCGATACGATGCACAATGGAAGATTTACTGATTGTACCCGGCGGTGTAACTCGGGTGATGCTGGGAAATTCTGCTAGTATTTCAGCATACGGCGACACAGTAGAGAACGTTTTAATGGAATATTCCTTAGTGAGTGTGAGAGATCCTACGGATGATAGATTGGTTGTATTATCGATGAGGCGGTTTCGTTTAAGATCGATTAACAAATCGAAATTGCATATAAAATCTGCCCCGATTATTCCGGAGGAAACGTCGGCGATCAGAAAAGTCCACAAAAACTCACGACGCAGACCGAGATTTACTCTAAGTAACACTTCACCATACACTTTGATTGGCGTACCATTTGCGGCGAAAAGTTTCACTGCCGTAGGTTTCACTTCGGCTGAGTTTGCTCTCTTTGGAACTACGGACACATCGGCGCCCGTATCGATTAAAAACTGCATGTTGGTTGTAGAATCCGAAATTTTAAGGCGATAGATCGCAGCTGTGGTAGAAAGCTCGCCAATCTCCACCACACTATCCGCAGATTGACGTCATTGTTGGTTAGAAGAAGCCTGCTGGCCGTATGAGCAGGGTGTACGGCACCTTCGGGCATCGTTTCCAAATGTGCGATGAAACCAGCATATTCCGACTGATGGGTCCCTTTCGCGTTGTGAATTGCGCCTTCCATTTTCACGAGAACGGGAACGTGGACGACCACGAACAATATTCTTGCTGGGCAGTATTTGCTCGAGTCTTTTAGCTAGTCTGGCAACTTCTCTTCTCAGGTCCATTACTGGATCAATAGCTGTTGTTTCCAGAATGGTGGAAGACGCCATTGCCGCATTTTGCACGTGGTGGTCGATGGTATTGATTTGTCGTAGGCCCATCGAATCCACAATGGCGTCGGCGATGGCAATTTTATTTGAAGCGTCTCCTGTCGATGCGATTACTGCTGCTTGTACATGGGGCGGCAATCTGGTTGCCCACAGATCGAGCAGCACCGGCTCAACGAGTGAATTTCCTGCAACTCGCTTCATTTCATTGAAGAGTTGACTTGGTTTTAGATCCCCCAGTGGCATATCTGATAAAACGCGCTGAAGACGCCGCTGCTGACTGTCGGCGAAATATTCGGTCAGCTTGGTCTTAATATACGCATATTTATCGTTTGCAGAAGTAGCCTCTATGATCGCGCGTAGCTCAGTCAATTTATTTGGTGGCACCTGTGCCATGACTATATTGTACTTGCGGGAATCTTGTTGGGGATGTGCACCAATCCCTGATGCAGCAAACCAAAATTCCAGTGACATAAAATAGGTCTCGATATTCGTGTCAGCCATATTAGGCGGGTTAAGCCGCGGCACTTGCACTGCTTCGATGGTCGGCTGCATTGTAGATCCACTCGGGCTCGATTTATCGTCCATCATCTCGTAAGCGTTACCGACCGAAAAGTACTACTTCGAAATTGCGATACGCGGTTACCGTAGTTGTAAAAATTAGCGTTAATTTGACGATCACGTCGGGGTCACCACTTTAGCTGCTATCAATATATGTGCGGTCTTTCGGAGATGAAAAGATGTGCACCGGTTGAATTGCAAGCTAAGACTAAATATTTTATTCTATTCACATCGATATAATTAATTTTGTCGAGTATGTAGTAACAATAGGTTATAGAAATAATAGAATTTGGATTGATATACTATAACAATAGATTTGATTTCGAGTGTGGTTTCGATATTTCACTTTTGTCGATATCGTGCCAGGGTTGTCCCACTAGCCGATGTTGCGTTGATAGCGAAGATGAGGATGCTGCTACATACTTTTGCTTTCTCGACTGCGTCGAGGATGTCTGAAACATAGGTTCTTCTTTCACCACAACACTTGCGACGTCGAGTAAAGCGGCCGTCATTGTTACCTCACCGGAACTGCCGTCATTAAAAGAGACCGATAGTTTAATTTGCATATCCAGAATATTGGATATCATAGCCTCCTTCACTTTTATCGTAAGGGATTCTTCCTTCCATGGTAGCAGATTTTTCCATTGAACTATTCATCACTATTCATTCATACATTCATCACTTTTAACACACAGCTCACGTTAGCAAAACTAAGAATCTCTAAACATTTCAAGCTTTTTCTTTTCATGATTTTTTATTCATGAAAACAGAAACAGTTTTCTTTCCGTGTAGACCCAATTATGTTTATTATATGTAATTAAACCATATATGGTAACCCGAGGCAAGTGGGAACGAAAATATGTTTAGTTAGGATTTATTCGACTGTGTAATACACACCTATGATTATTTTAAAATTCTTGTAGCACAGAAACTCTTCAGTGACCTATATTCAAATTTGAACCATCTTGAAGGTGGCAGTCATTTGAGTAACCTTCCCGAAGACCGTAACTTTCTAGATAGCCAGCAGATCAAGGTACAGCTTGTATAAGAATGCTGCATATACGCTAGCGCCACGTAGTGAGTCAATTCTGCGCTATTTTCCATACCATCTTAAAGGTTTCAGTCATTTGAGTGACCTTCCCGAAGACCGCAACTTTCTAGATAGCCAGCAGCGCGAGATACAGCTTGTATAACAATGCTACATATACACTAGCGCCACGTAGTGAGTCAATTCTGCGCTATTTTCCATACCATCTTGAAGGTTTCAGTCATTTGAGTGACCTTCCCGAAGACCGCAACTTTCTAGATAGCCAGCAGCGCGAGATACAGCTTGTATAACAATGCTACATATACACTAGCGCCACGTAGTGAGTCAATTCTGCGCTATTTTCCATACTATCTTGAAGGTGGCAGTCATTTGAGTAACCTTCCCGAAGACCGCAACTTTCTAAATAATCAGCAACGCAAGATACAGCTTGTATAAGAATGCTACATATACGCTAGCGCCACGTAGTGAGTCAATTCTGCGCTATTTTCCATACTATCTTGAAGGTGACAGTCATTTGAGTAACCTTCCTGAAGACCATAACTTTCTAGATAGCCGGCAGAGCAAGGTACAGCTTGTATAAGAATGCTACATATACGCTACCGCCACGTAGTGAGTCAATTCTGCTCTATTTTCCATACCATCTTGAAGGTTTCAGTCATTTGAGTTACCTTCCTGAAGACCGCAACTTTCTAGATAGCCAGCAGCGCAAGATACAGCTTGTATAACAATGCTACATATACACTACCGCCACGTAGTGAGTCAATTTTGCGCTATTTTCCATACTATCTTGAAGGTGGCAGTCATTTGAGTTACCTTCCCGAAGACCGCAACTTTCTAGATAATTAGCAACGCAAGATACAGCTTGCATAAGAATGCTACATATACGCTAGCACCACGTAGTGAGTTAATTCTGCGCTATTTTCCATACCATCTTGAAGGCGGTAGTTATTTAAGTAACCTTCCCGAAGACCACAACTTTTTAGATAGTCAGCAGCGCAAGATACAGCTTGTATAAGAATGCTACATATACGCTAGCGCCACGTAATGAGCCAATTCCGCATTATTTTCCATACCATCTTGAAGGTGTCAGTCATTTCAGTAAACTTCTCGAAAACCGCAACATTCTAGATAGTCAGCAGCGCAAGATATAACCTGCATAAGAGTACTACATATACACTAGCGCCACGTAGTGAGACAATTCTATAATCCATACAATCCGACGAAACGCCCTCGATCTGCTAAACAACTTTGTCGAAGACACCAACGTTCTATACGGTCAGGATCACGAGGTATTCCATGTTGGAATCAATTATTTCAATTCGTCCACTTTTTTACGTCCAAAACTTGAATTAACGTCCTCTCGTTTTACGTCCAAAATTTGAATTAACGTCCTCTCGTTTTACGTCCGAAATTTGAATTAACGTCCACTTTTTTTACGACCGATTTGATTTACGTCCCCCCAATAGTGGACGTAAAACGAGATTTGAGTGTATCAGTTTTATTTCTACTGCAACGGATATGAATTTCAGCATCAGCGCCTGGAACCGAAAATACCGGTATTCTAGCATGCCAGTACCGGTATTTCGGTACCGGAAAATCGGTCGGTAGTACCGGTATTACCGGTTCCGGTACTCCCGGTATCCCAACCCTACCCGCAATAAATAGAACCGTGTCATCAGCAAACAAATTTATGTCGCAGAACCGTAAAACTATAGTTACTATATATATATAGTTCGGCGGATAGAAAACCAGGCGAATTGGCATCCCTGATTTATGAAATTAAATTTGAAATTATGGTGAAATGTGCAGGTTTTTACGAAAAATAATCACTGGCGGGTGTTGAAAATGACTAGTTCTATGAAAATAAAGTGTGTTTTTTTAACATTACTCCTGCATTTTGGATTTTGAAAAACTTTTGGCTCCGCTTTTGACGTTTATTTGGCTCCCGATTTTCTATCCGCCGAACTATATATATAGTAACTATACGTAAAACTCGTTTCATGTCATTGATATAAATTATGAACAAAAGGGGCCCCAATACACTTCCTTGCGGTACACAAAGTGTGTTGGCAATGGAATCAGAATTCAAATTATCAAACCGAGTTTTCTGAGTTCTGTCACATAAATAGCTTTCAAACCATTTATATGCCATCCCTACAATACCAAATCGCTTCAAGGTTTGTAACAATAAGGGTCTAGAGATTGTTTCAAACCCGCGTTTTAGATCCAAAAATACAGCAAGAATAGTTTCTTTAGCTTCGATTTTTGACGTAGGACTACGTCTTACGGCAAGTTTTGAGATAGGGTGTCATTCCAAAAAATCGAAAAATGCGAGCGTCACGAAAAATGAAAGGTTTTGAGCGCTAATAGCTCAGCGGTTTTCCGATCGATTTTCAATGTTCTTACATCAATCGATCGGAAAATCTTCTAAGAATTGACCCAAATGAAGAAAAAAATGGATTCTTGATGTTGAACTATTGAAAAATTGAAAATAATGAACCTATGTTTTACCAGAATTCTCGCTTCGTGATTGGTTGGAAGATTCTTTGCGATGATCTAAACCTATACCAATTTGATATCTGTGCTTGGGAAGTAAGCCAAAACAAGTGACAAAGTTCCCTGATTTCAACAAGATTTCTTAACACCGCGGTTAAAACTAGACCATTTTGATGTCCTTGCTTGGGGAATACGCCAGAAAGAGTGACAAAGCCCCCTCATGCCAACAGATTTCTTACGAACGCGATTAAACCTAGTCCAATTTGATGTCTGTATTCGCGTTGACGGCATTAAACGATCTCTTGCACTCTCATAGAAATGCCCGTATGTACGTGTGGGTGAAAATCTGCCAGAATGTTTCGATCTCTTGCGCTCTTTAAGAAATTCCTATTCCGCTTCACCCCTACAGTAAACTTTTGGAGGTGGCAGCAGCTTACGTTCGTCAACGCGAATTAGGGAAGTGTACCAGAAAAAATGACAAGTTCGTTGTCCCAACAGATCGCAAATTCTTTACTGCGAGACGATTAAACCTCGGCGAATTTGATATCTGTGTTGGAAAAATGTGCTACAACTGTAGTGTTCGGTTATAATACGACTCTGTATGAATACGCATGCTTGCCGTTTCATTAGAAGTGTAGTGAAAAGATGTGCTGTTGATAAAATAGCAGTGGTTGGAGAATTCGCGAAAAAGTGATCATTTGAATCGATGAACATCCCTCATGAACATACACTATTCGCCTGCCTCGCCGATAATGCACGCATCAGCTTCGAATTTTATCACGAACAGAACCTCAATTTGAACATCAGAGTTCGTTCAAAAATTGAATATTGAACTTTGAGTGAGTTCGATTTATCGGGTATAGGATACCCGGGGACGCTGGAAAGTATTCAAAATAATGCTGTTAGGATCGACTGAAGTACATATATTGTATTGCGGATTTTCGGCTTTCCAGTCAGTTTTATATTGAAAACGGCTTTTTTATACTGCCTGACGTTTCGGCCTTTGGTTTAGGCCTTTTTCAAAGGTAATACGGTTACGTTTTCTTGTCTAATCGTTGATTGCCAACGGAAGGAAGTTTGGAGCTGTATAAATTCGAACTTCCTTCCGTTGGCAATAATACTGTTACTGGTAGTTCGATACTTATCAAACTTGTACCAAAATATGCATATATTTTTAAATATCCATTCCGTATTCCTCAAAATCCTTATAGATTGATGCGCTGAGATTGAAAAGATTGAGATTGATGAAAAGATTGATTGAAATGATTGATGCGCAAAATTTGTTTGGAAATATCTAGTGATGTCCGATTTTCTCAGTTAATCGATTAACGAGTAATCGAATATTTTTTTATCAATTGTTATTCGACACGATTAATCGTCTGTGATTAATCGGGTAATCGACGAAACTTCGATTACTCGTTGTGTATACTGCCGCTACTCGCATGACAGTCCCATTTATATAGGAAACTCCATAGAAAATGGGACTGTTATGTGAGTAGCGGCAGTATAGGTGATGGATAAAGCGTAGTAAAAATCGAACCCGTTGCATTGTCACTCTCTTGCTGTTGATAGATTTGGGATTGCTGACGGCAGATGGTTTCCAGTATTTTTAGATAAAAATTCATTGAAATCCTGGTTTTTATTTGTAAAATTATTTTCAATGAAAATAACTTTTTATCTGTATGTTGGATAACTCATCCAACAAAGCTGGTGCCACCAACTTGGGGGTGTATTATTTGGAACTCTAAATCAACAAAGTCCGTTGTGGGAGAATTTCACTGACCTACTTACGTCTTGTATTACGTGCGCTATTGCTTTATTGGATAGCAACAGCTTATAAGTATCGTGCAAGCTTGAACATGGTATCCTCGCTTTAGTTATTACTGACCTGTCCTGTAAAAACAAGTTGTATCTGTAAACTGAGAAGCAGTTTAGTATGCGGTAGTTGTCGAAATGAATTTTCAAACAAGCTTTGGCTCAAATCAAATACAGCAATGATTCGCTTGCTTAATGATTTGTTAATTGGACGGTTCGTTAGTCGAAAAATGAACTATGGGCTATCTCCAACCAAAAAGCAAAACACATCCACATGTACGCGTATCCGTGTGACTATGAGAATGAAAAATAAGTTATTTCAAATAATAGCACAGAAACCGGAAACCAGCGGGACCAACCAACAGAACTAATATTTTAAAAATGATTCACGATGACAAATGTAAAAAGAGATATTTGAACCTTTTCGTTCTCATGCGAAATCCCACGCATGCGAATTCGATTAGTCTCTGTTTGCCTTGCCAAAGAGAGTTTTAAGATTGTTCGCACTTCACCTAAGGGCCAAATACCCCATCGGCAGGCAACCATGTTTTCGCTGCCAACATCTCGTGTGTGCGAAAATGAGATAGCATGTCAGCACTGCGTTTCACTCAACTGCGAACAGTCTGATTTGGGCCCGCTGTCAAATTTTGAGCCCAGGACATGCTGTCGCTGACGTTCACTGCATCTCGTTATAGAGAGGGGGGGGGGTTAAACAGAATGCTGCGTCTCAGCGCGTCCGCCTGCGTTATTCTGACAGTTTTCCAATAGTTTTTTTCGTTTCGTTAAGTTGCCTACTAATACAGCTCTTGTTTTGTGTCTGCAATTTTCCGTAATTTCGGTTAGAAAACTATCCGTTGATGTTTAATTACCAGTGATTTCGGTTCTATCACCGTATCTTATCGAGAACATTGTGTTTTCTGATCCGATTTGTGATTTTTCTTTGTGCAAACAAGAATAAGTCTTTCGCGCAACGCGCAGTGTTTTTATTGCCATATTTGCTTCAAGTGAACCGTCAAAAAGCTTCGTTAATTTTTTTCCTGATACTGCTCGCCTCTGCCGTCCGTGTATAGAATCATCGCACAAAGCGCAACGATGGCGATGGATAGAAAATACTGCGGCGAATGCAAGCAAGAAATCAACGATCTTGAGCCATTGCGCTGTGGTTTCTGCGAGGCCTTTTTACATATCAGCCAGAATTGCTGCGGTGTAAATTCCCGTGGATTGAGAGAGGCTTTTGCCCAGGGAAAACTTCTACTAATTTGTACTGCATGTAGAAGTGAACTACACGGCCGCAGCATCTGTTCTTACATTTCCGACATTCAACCGGCACCGCTTTTGTCATCCGAATCGCCAATTTCATCCAGCCTGCCAGTGCAAGTACAGCAGCTTTCTAATGTGGAAGCGCTGAGCAAAAAAATCGATAACTTGTCCTGCTCGCAATCGCAACCGGTATGGCCTATACCTAACACACCCGTCGGGCCCAACCGGAGTATGAAACGGCGCCGTATAGAAGATCAAATAATTGTGCAAGCACCGTCTGATTGCGGCACTAACAATGTTGATCTGAGTGATCTTTCCGTTCCCTTCAGTGTGCGCAATGTAAACAAGTTTTGGCTATACCTCTCGAGATTGAATCCTCTCATCACGGATGACGACGTGCAAAAAATTGTGGCTCGCTGCCTGAGTGCTCCTGCACCGGTCGAAGCAATTCGCCTAGTGGCAAAAGGCAAAGAAGTTTCTGCATTATCGTTCGTATCGTATAAAATTGGCCTCGATCCCGACATGAAAACCAAAGCACTGGATCCATCATCATGGCCTTCAGGATTACTATTTCGTGAGTTCGTGGACCAGCCAAAAAACTGGGATCGGCGTACCGTGCACCGCACCCCGGAAGCGGTATAAATAATCTAAACCAACTGCGTTCTATAGTGGAAGGTGGGACCCTATGGGTTCCCACCAGAGGCGAGTACATTGACAGTAATTTTGTTTCTCTCACACCTAATGATCACATGTTGCAGCGTGACGACAGTGTGAATGAGCAGCTCTGGATCTATTATCAGAATACACGTGGATTACGGACGAAAATTGATGACATCTTTTTGACAACACGTGACTGCAATTTCGACATCATCATCCTGACGGAGACTGGACTAGACGACTGCATTAACTCGTTGCAACTGTTTGGTGATTCTTTCAACGTGTTCCGGTGTGATCGCAGCCAACTAAACAGTAATAAGAGACGCTTCGGTGGGGTTCTAATAGCAGTGTCAAATGAACATCACAGTTCAATCGTCGAGACGGTGTCTGGTCGCTGCTTGGAGCAAGTGTGTGTTTGCGCTACCGTCCGGGGAAAGAAATTTTTAATTTGCGGCGTTTACGTTCCGCCAGATCGCAGTAAAGAAATCGAGACAATAGAGGCACATATCTCATCGGTTTCTGAACTGTGTCGAAAATGTTCAGCCGATGAGACAGTTTTGGTATGTGGCGATTATAACCAGCCGCACATTTGTTGGACTGATGGGCCGGATGGAGCTCAACTTGCCTGTAATTCATATCTCACGAATGCCAGCGCAGCGCTCATTGACGGTATGGATTACTTAAACCTTCGTCAAGCAAATTTGCACCGCAATCATCTCGGTCGTGTGCTCGACCTAGTCTTTTGTTCTTTGGAACAGCAGCTGGATACTGATGTTTGCGTCGCCCCTCTGTTGCCCGTCGATCTTCATCATCCGCCTCTAGTAATGTCAATGAAAGCAGCCGAAATGAATAAGTGTTCTTCGTTGGTCAATACAATAGGAAGTTCTACTGCTTTAAACTACCGCAAATTGAACTTTGATGCCTTCTCAGACTACTTTTCGAACTTCAATTGGGGTACAATGTTAGCAAACAATAATGTTGACGATATGGCAAGTTATTTTTGCAACACCATTTGCCAGTGGTTGAATGCTAATTTGCCAGTTGCTAAAAGGCCGGTTTCCCCTCCATGGTCCAACCCTCACCTCCGGGAATTCAAACGTGAGCGCAACTTTTGGCAGCGCAAACACCGTCTTTGCAAGACTGCTCTAGTAAAACAAAATTTTAAACGATCGAGCGATGCATATCGACGGCTGAACGCCACACTGTATAAATCCTACGTCATGCGGGTTCAAATTGATCTCCGCAGAAATCCTAAAGGGTTTTGGAACTTTGTTAAATCAAAACGTAAACATTCCGCCATTCCTTCTAATGTTTATCTCGACGAAACCGAAGCTAAAACCACTATAGAATCATGTGAGTTGTTCGCGAAATTTTTCGTTTCCGTTTTCGCTGAACAATCGGCTTCTGATTCTGAGGCAACTATCGCTGCTGCTGATGTTCCTGTTGACTTAGTGGATATAAGTACGTTTGAAATAACTCCCGATATGATACTGTCAGCTGCAAAAAAACTGAAGCGTTCGTGTTTACCTGGACCTGACGGTATCCCAGCGGTAGTCTTTGCCCGTTGTGCTATGGCATTAGTGGAGCCTTTGTGTCTCATATTCAACAAATCGTTCGAGGATGGAATTTTTCCGACGATCTGGAAGCAGTCACTCATGTTTCCTGTTTTTAAAAATGGCGATCGCCGGAATGTTCGCAATTATCGGGGCATTACGAATCTTTCTGCTGCATCGAAATTATTTGAAATTGTAGTGAGTAGTTTTATCGTTGCTAGAACAAAATGTTATATTTCCAGCGACCAACACGGATTTACGCCTGGTCGTTCCGTAAGCACGAACCTTATGGATTTTACGTCTACCTGTATTTCCCACATGGAACAAAAAGCGCAAATCGATGTGATCTATACTGATCTAAAAGCAGCGTTCGATCGTATTGACCATAAAATACTACTGCAGAAAATCTCGCGGCTTGGCGCATCTCGGAATTTCACCGTATGGCTCAGTTCCTATTTATGCGGCAGAGTTCTACGTGTTCAGCTTAACTCCTGTTTGTCTTCCCGGTTTACTAATTTGTCGGGTGTGCCCCAAGGCAGCAACATGGGACCTCTACTGTTTGTACTGTTTATCAACGACATCGCCCCGCTGCTTGGAGTTGGATGCAAGCTAATGTACGCTGACGATTTGAAATTGTACTCACCAGTTCGTTCTATAGATGATTGTATGCGGCTTCAGGGGCTTTTGGATATGTTCGCTGACTGGTGCAGGAAAAACTGGCTGGTCATCAGCATCCCGAAGTGCCAAGTAATGACTTTCCATCGCATCGCTAGTCCAATCTCCTTCAACTACCAAATAAACGAACAGCTAATTTCAAGAGTCGACCAAGTCAACGACCTCGGAATACTGCTTGATGCCAAGCTGACGTTCAATTTACATCGCACCACTGCAATATCGAAGGCTTCCCGACAGCTTGGCTTCATCGCAAAGATTGCCCGTGATTTCAATGATCCTCACTGTCTGAAGGCGCTATACTGTTCCCTGGTACGTCCACTGATCGAAAATGCGTGCATAGTTTGGTGTCCTTATCAACTGGCGTGGAATCTGCGTATGGAACGGGTGCAAAAACGTTTTGTCCGGCTTGCGCTACGAGACTTACCTTGGCGTGATCCAGCAAATCTACCACCATATCCCGAACGTTGTCGTCTTCTGGGTCTTCAAACACTCGAGCGGCGTAGGAAGGTTCAGCAAGCTGTATGTGTAGCAAAGATCCTAAATGGCGAGATCGATTCACCGACAATTCTATCTGCTTTGAGCTTCCGTGCGTCGCAACGCTCCCTCCGATCAACCGGACTACTGCAGCCGAGTTTTCATCGAACAACTTTTGGATGCAACGAACCAATAACTGCCTGCATTCGAACTTTCTCTACAGTTGAAACCCTCTTTGAGTTCGGCGAACCTTCACATAAGTTTGCACAGAAAATATGTAATAGTAGTTTTTTATAAGCATGACTATGACTATATTATTCAATAAGACAACTGTGTCAGTTGAATTTCACAATAAAATAAACAAATAAACAAATAAACAAATAGGTTTACTGTCAAATTGACACTGACGGGTGCGTTGATGCAGCATTCTGTTTGGGCCTTTACACGGAATCTCTATGCCGAGTTGTCAAGACCGTCAAAAGTTGCTTGAAAACGGTGAAAACACAAACAGAAATATTTCTTTCTCTTTTTTTCTCACACATAAAAGATATCATGGATAAACCTTTGCACGGTGCCTAACCTCAACTCTGGTTTGACGTTTTTGTGTGTTTTGTTTTGATTCCCTTTGTAACCTAATTTTATTGCTAGTGGGTTTATTACTTGTAATTGGTACCACTTGTTTGCGGAAACCGGAAATACCCGACTTTTCCGAAGCAGGAAAATGATAACAGTTCTGTACAACATATATTTTTGCCCTTTTTGCAGTTTTTTGCTTCTGAGTCTTACGAATAAGTAATCAAAACAAACCCAAAACACTGTCAAACCTGGGAGGAAAATACGCACAGACATCTGCGTGCAATGCTTTATATTATGACATGGCAATCCGTCAAAAAAAGTAAAAGAGACCGTTCACTGCTGGCAAGGCTGGCTGGCAACGAATATTTAATTTGCGAATTGCGACTACGATGGTAAGGTGCTGCCACTTGGATAAGTTTAGTCTATGAATGAAGCAAAAGCAAGATAGGAATTTCTTAAAGAGTGCGAGAAACAGAAAGATCTTAAAGCATTCTTCTCTCACACTCACAAGCATGCACAAAAATCTGAAGATCTGACATCGCTGATGGCCAGTTCCATGAGGGTAAAAGAGAACGTGTATAGCTTCGAAGTCACGACAAGTTTAATTTAAGCTTTCCGTTAAAATTACCATGTGGGCTTCACGTCATTTTGAGTTCAGCAAGCATAAACCTCAAAAAGCAGTATTCGTGTCAGTAATCGATGCGACTGTAATCGATTAGTTCGATTATGTGTTAGGCGTTATTCGATTAGAAATTATTCGATTATTCCATGCTGTAATCGATTACTCGATTAATCGAGCGATTACCGGACATCACCAAATATCAACTCACTAGTATTTTAATCCTATACACCACTATACCTACATGCTTAAATTAACTGCTTTTCTTCGCTTTTTGCTTTTCTTGTACAATTGTGAGTAACAGCAAGTGAAGAAAATGACAATTGAAATCTGAAATCAAAGAAAAGAAAAAACTTCGATTGAAACCCACTATTTAATATTTATTTGCAACAGATACGTAGTTCGCCTACGACGTGCAGGCTTCATCAGTGTCTTATTTCAAAGCGTATACGTATCTGTCGCGAATGAATATTAAGGTGATACGGTACTGAATCTAACGGTACTAACATGACCGGAAAAATGGCGTCTTTGTGAGGATATAGGATATCCGGCCATGTTGGATTCAGTACCTTTTCACCTTAAATAGTGGAATTTAGTCGGTAAAAGTTTTTTCTTTTCTTTAATTTCAGAGTTCGTATTCCACTAAGAGGCTTCAAAAACTTCAGACAATTGACATGTTTCTCACTTTTCTTGAATTTTAATGCAAATTTAAAAATTGCAAATTGTCATCACATACACACATACATACATACATACATACATACATACATACATACATACATACATACATACATACATACATACATACATACATACATACACACATACACACATACACCAAACACATTGAATACAATCAACATTAGATTAATATGTTTTGATTTCACACGTTTCAACCGTTTAAAACATGGTGCTTAAGTGTTAAAGTTTGAATAACTTTTGATTGAACCGTCCGATTTTAAATAACTCGCTTTCGTTTGATAGATCTCAGCAGTAATTTTAAAATAATCATAAAATGTGTGATGATTTTCATTGAATTAATGTTTATATGTTACAAAAATATGTTTTAAATACTATTTTTTCACATTTCTTTTGTAACTTTCAAACTACAAGTCCAATCGTCATGAAATTTGGAAGTTAAGGGTTTGCAAGGCTCCTCTTTCATATGCAACCAACTTTGTTCAAATCGGTGAAGGGACCTATGAGATAATTAAGTCCCATATTTTTCATATTTTTATACATAACTTTTGAACTAAAAGTCCGATCAGTATGAAATTCAATAGCGACCTATGGGACACCTAGACCTTTCATTTGACACCAAGAACATCAAAATCGGTCCAGCCATCTCCGAGAAAAGTGAGTGAGATTAAAAGCGTTACATACACACACACACACACACACACACACACACACACACACACACACACACACACACACACACACACACACACACACACACACACACACACACGCACACACACACACACACGCACACACACACACACACGCACACACACACACACACACACACACACACACACACACACACACACACACACACACACACACACACACACACACACACACACACACACACACACACACACACACACACACACACACACATACACACACACAAAAAATGCTCAGTTTTCGAAACTGAGTCGAGTGGTATATGACATTCGGCCCGCAGGAGCTTCTTTCCATTTCCGGTTTTCCAAGTGATTTTTATACCTTTATACTATATATTTATATAGTAGAAAGGCAAAACCGTTTGCCGATGCTCGGCGTATCTATTCATTTTGTGAGTTTTCCAACCTCCGTAAAATAGGGTTGAATTGGTAAAATCCCTTCAACGTGGGGAACCATGGGTAAAAAAAAACTCTAATTTCAATTCTGAAATTCTGAATTAAATTCTGAAATCTCTAATTTCAGTAAGGTAGCAGGAAAGCAATAGTTTGTGTTCTTGATTTTGTTAAATTGTTTTGTCACAATCTTTTGAGAATTGAACGTATGCAATGTTACTACTTTGATAAATGTTTCATACAACGCATGTAGCATGTATACATGAAGAATCGAATGATTATAAGCATGAATACATGCTACTATCACTGCAAAGAGACTTACGTAGTCCTGCGTCACCTATATATCCGGTGGTGTCTTGTACACAACCCCTCTGATTTTTGTTTCCATTTTGCTAGTACCAGATTCAATGCAGTTTCACAAGAGTGTCCCTCTCGATAACCTGATTGCTCTGGAATTAACAAATGATTACAGTTTAAATAATTCATTAGCTGGTCTTTGACAACAAGTTCTAGGATTTTCTCTAATGTGTGCAATATGTTAATAGGACGCTACTCTTCGGCTTTATCCGTTCCATTAACTTTGGGAATAGGAATCACAAGTGATTCTTTCCAAACTTTAGGCACGTGCCCAGTTTGCAACGATTCATTAACAAGATCCAGCAAGTCGCGTCCGATGACATACAAGCAATCTTGTATTACTTTTGCGTTGACATTGTCGATACCAGCCGATTTCTCTAAAGAAAAACAAATATCCTTCAACTCTGCGAAAGTGATAGGGCGAAATCCATCAAATCTTATATTAGAAATCGGCTGTATTAATTCGTGAGGTTCACTGACCATATCAATACTTTGATTGATCAGCTGAACACTATCAACAAAATACCTGTTAAATTTATTCGCTATTACTTGACTCGATTGCCTCGATGCCATTGAAAGTTATGGACCGCGGAGAATTATCTTTACATTGAATCAACTGTTTTAAAATTTTCCATAACTCCTTGCTGTTATTTTGATAGTGATCAATCTTCCGTTGAATATAATCACATCGAACCTTTTTCAAGGTGCGTGAATATACGTTACGCGAGGCTGTGTACCTAGTCCAGTCATCCGCATTGTTAGTTCTACAAAACTTCTTGTACCTTTTATCTCCTTCACGTTTCAAACGCAATAGATCTAAAGAGTACCAGTTATTCGAGTTATGTAGTTCAATATACTTTTCGAAGACAAGCGTATTGGTACACTCTTTCAGCGTGTTGGTAAGAACACTGGCCTTATGGTCCAAATCACCAGTTATTGGAATAAAATCCAAGCTTCTCGAAACAAGCTGAGACACTGCTTGCTTCGAATATCTATTCCAGCACTTTATATTTACTATATCATCACGGTTTTGGTCATTCTCGATAAAAATAAAAATTGTCTCATGGTCAGAAATTTTACAAGCGGCCTCTGTATGAGAATGGACCTTGTCAAAATTTGAAAACACGTGATCAATTAATGTTCGACTGTGTCTGGAAATTCTAGTAAACTGACTAACAGTTTGTCTTAGATTGTAAAAATCTACTAGTTGCTTCAATTGGTTCGAATTTGGTCCATTGAGCCAATCAATATTGAAATCACCAGCAATAATATATAATTTGTTTAGATCTATAAAGTTATCCCACCAGTTATCTAAAATATCCAAGAAACGCTGGTCACTTGAACTAGGGGAGTGATAGATTATACCAAAATTTCCCATCGTCATACCTCTTTCAACTGAAATTCCTAGAAACCAATTGTTCTCAACGGATTCGTTTGCACGAATGTTGAATTTAACTGATCCCTTCGCGTAAATAGCAACTCCACCAGTATGTCTGGAATGTGAGAGGAAAAAAGCAACTTTGTAACCACACGCAGAAAAATGGTGATAGTTTGAAACAACAATCCCCTGTTGTTGAGTTCAACTTGTATCATATTTTTGAATCAAAAAAATATTGTTTAAACTGAATTCGTACTTCTTTTACTTCTACTAGATCGTTTATAAACCCAAAAGTACTTATTTTTGATTCAACAATTTTTTCTTTGATAGAAACTAGCAATTATTTGAAATAACAAACCTTATTGTTGAACTAAAAAGTCAAACAGTTAGAATTAAAAAAATATCTGGGTTAGCCTTCAGTCAACAATATTTTTTGTTGAATTTATACAGAATTTTTTTGCATTTACAATTTTTTTTCTGCGTGCAGGAATACTGTATTGATCATAGGCATCAGCGTCCACTATATGAGTTTCGGCTAGAAATACTAACATTGGACGTTTTGTTTCTACAAGATGTCGCAAAGCCACATAATTTGTAGATAAACCAGCAATATTCAGATAAACTATCTCTAACCTCCTTTCACATTGAATTTTATTTTGTTGCTATTTACTTAACAATATGTTGCTTTTCCTTTTCTCGTACAGCCTCCGGTAAACCGGACACTATGAACTAGATGCTGGGTGTTTTACGTCCAAATTCATATTTAGTACGTTATTAGATTTTATACAATTCACGCAATTAAATTCCGTTGAAGAGCAATCAGATGTCTTATGCTTTTCACTGCATTTAGAACATGTTTCAATATTAACACACTCCGTGCTTTTATGACCAAATTCCCCGCATTTAAAGCAACGCAAAACATTAACGGCCTCTTTAACCGGACACTTATCCCACCCAATGATTACTTTTCCAGCATTCATCAGGTTGTTATAAGTGTCCTTGTCAACTTCAACTACTACGTTAAATTTATTGTATTTGGGGCCATCCAGATACCACGTGGACAGAAAAATACCAATTTTCAACCCCCCGTCCCCCTCCGTGGACAAGCGTGGACATTTGCTCAACCCCCACCCCCGTCCCCTGTTTGTCCACGTGGACATTTTTACAGTTTGGTTTTCAACTTCATTTATGCAATATTTATTGAAAAAGCTTACGTGAAAGGAAGCTCCAGTCTAAAGTCACCGACACAATGCATGCGAATTTTTAGTCGTTGCGGAAATTTGAGTTTTTCCATGGTTTTTCCGTCAATTTTCCTCAGCGTCTTAAAATCCGTATGTAAGGTGTTTGGATCTTAATTCATGTTCTACTGCAAATTATTATTATCGACTGCAAGAAAGTCCGTTTCAGCTTAACTTTCGCTTGACGATTCTTCTTTGTCCAGAGCATCCCCTACTAGCACGGTTGTTACAAAGTTGTTGTGGTAGCCGAAATATGACTAATTTCAGTCTTAATTCGGTTGCTTCAATTAAATGGACCTAAAGTGTGCTACTGGGGTCTTTGTCTAACCAGAGCACTTCAGCTTGACCGTCTACTTCAACACAACACAAGATCTTTCCGAGACGATGTGATTCGTTAAATTTTCTGAAGGCGAATCCTTTTGGAAATACGTTGCCCATGGATACCTTTTTTTGTGGTGAGCTGCATTTGATGTTGAGGCAAAATGCCATCCACATTTGGTGCAAGCGATACAATATTCGTGAATTCATCCAGGCTAGGCAGTCAACATCTAAGTGTACTAACGCAGGCTTAATCTTTTCAACAAGATTTATGTCAGATATGTGCTCTCGTAATGCTCGGTTCATGTATTTAGGTCAACATATGCCTCAGAAGATAAAATTTTATTTAAGGTATAATTAGTCCTCGTCGATTCTGCCAATTTCAAAAGAAGTTTTTTTGTTTGAAACAAAAATTCTGTTCATGAAAATTATTTCGCTGTGTTCAGATTCGCAAGTAGAATGCAGTATAAACAGAATCCTGCTTTTGGGCCCAAAAACTGCATCCGAAATTGGGCTCTCCGACGAAAAGCTAATGACTGCTAATTTCGTTAGCTCAAAAACAATCACTGATCAATGGTCAATGTTTTTAATTTCTATTTTTTGTAGGAAAAAAACTTGTCCACGTGGACATTTTCCATACCCCCTCCCCCCTTTTCGTGGACTAAGCTGTCCACGTGGTATATGGATGGCCCCTTTATTGTATTTGTATTTATTGTATTTGAAGCGTGGATTTTCATATTGCGCAATAACTTTAACTTCTTTGATACCGATGCCGTCATTCTGACTTTTAAGAAAGTCAACGAAGACATCGGAGGAATATTGATCACTCATTCCTACAATTTTAACCTTGGGTTTGGCAATTATAGGAATAACAGCGTTAAACTTTTCACCCAAATTGCTTTGAATGTCATTTTTCACGACTTCAATATTATCCCCTATTGCAAACTCTGCAATAATCGAACCATTTTTCCCGTTTCTAAAGTTGCTAATTTTGTGTTTCTTTGGATCCAATGCTTTCTTTAAAACCCGATTTAATCCACCTAGTGGTGAAAGGAACCTTTGTTATACGGCCTTACTTGCTATTTGAGATAGAAATCGACACGTCTTCGTCTATTGGTTAACGTTGCGTAATACGTTGGTTTACATAAAATTTTTAAAAATTGAATAGGTTTACAAAATTTGAACAAAATAGGAACACTTTTAAATTTTGATAGATCCCTTTTTCATGAAATTGCTAAGTAAGGACAAGTAAGTTGTTATTAATCAGAGTAAGTGCAAATAAAAGTAAGTTGTGAGAGGAAATCTTATTCTTTAACATATACATTGCCTAGTAAAGGTCTAGTTTATAGGTTTTTGAACTATGCATAATTTCCTGTAATGCCATTCCATTTGATTCACATCAATAGAGTTTTCTTGAATAATTTTCAGTAATTTTTATTAACCTTCGGTTACTCACGCTGTTGTATTTTGTACAACACGTGTAGGTTTTCCTACGCAATATTGTTATAAAATTACAAATCGTTGTTTAACTAACGTATATTCTCCAATAAACTTATTATGAGCAAAATATCATAATTATTCAATGCATTAATAATTTAAATTGTTGGGAAAATAGATCAGCATAAGCCGCCATCACAGAAACGAAGCAATCAGCATGTGAGGTGTACCAGAATTTGGCCCCAACTGGAATTTTCTCTTGTTTCTTCATATGGAAAAATGGTGTCTGTATGCAGCAAAACTATCAGCAAATGTAACATGTTTAAAATGTATCCGTCTGCTGGTAGTCGAGTAATTAGGGTATTCTTTATAATCAAAGTTCCACAGTTCGTAAACAAGCAAACATAGAGGTATACTATTTTCAGCAAAGTTGTGTATTTTTACTATTTGTACATTTTTTTAGTACTTGAAAAAGTCATACAACAATTACAAAAAGAGCAAAAATAGAAAAACTGATTTTACAAAATCATATACAATAAATAAGATTTTTCCATCTTTGCTGCAGAGATAGAAGGCTATTTTCTTTAGCAAAATTTCTTGTAATAATATGCTCCATAACTTTGCAGAACACATCAATGTGTTATATTGACATTGCAGAAAAATAATTTTTTTATTTCACTTTTAGGGGGATTAATCAAAATTTAAATTCCACCAGACGATATAGCTTTCAATTTCTGGAAACTCTTCCGCAGGTTCGATAAACCTAAAACCAAGTTTTCCTAGTCAAAACTCTAGTACGCACATTTTCTTTGGTTTTGGGGCTATTGTGCGCGCGAGTATCAGGTATCAGGTATCAGCATCTTTGGCTCGAGCAGCACGTTCCTCACAATCATGTGGAAGATTTGTGCCTTGCCCATCTTGCCCGTGTCATCATTTACCTGATGAGGACGGGAAGGAAAACAGGAGGAATAGGAAGGGGTGGATGAGGAATTTGGACAAACACAAACATATATATACCGAGAAATTTTTGTACCCCCGAAGGGATACTGCAATCCTTGGTAGTTAACTTATCAAAAGTACACCCCCTGGGGGGTATACTCATGATAAATAAGAGCTTATAGCTCAATACCGCTTTCGGTAAGGAACATCAAAATGTCTCGTAATTTTAGTTTCCTAAAATCCGATTCATTTAAGACGTAGGATCCAAAGATCCTATGACGCAATTGTGCTACTGCAGGACAGTTGCAAATTACGTGATATGGTGTACCGTAGTCGGATTCACATAAATTACAATGAAACGATTCAGCTCGCTGAATCGTAGCCATATGATAATTTAGCCTGCAGTGACCAGTCAGTGATCTGACAAGAATACTGCAATTTACCTTTGAGTGTTGCAAAAGAAATTTCGCAACCTTCTCACAAGGCTTAACAATGAAACTTTTCGTTTGACGACAAGTTTCAAGATTTTCCCAATAACGTACATGTTCAGATGAAAACCAAGATCGAATCTTTTGTTTTATCCAACATGCCGCAATTGGTAAAGCAGGTTCCGGTCCGAAAACCGACTTTTCTGCTCCAGACCTTGCTAGTTCATCAGCCCATTCATTTCCGGTTATACCAGAATGGCCAGGAACCCAAACCAGATGAACGGCATTTAGAATGCTTAGTTCTTCTAATTGGGTGTGGCAGGCGATGACTGTTTTAGATTTAGAATTAGCCGCACAAAGGACTTTTATAGCGGCTTGACTGTCAGAACAGAAGTAGATAATCTTGCCTATCAGTTCTTTCTGAAGTGCAAACTGAGCTCCGCACATAATTGCAAAGATTTCAGCTTGAAAAACGGTGCAGTAACTACCCAACGAATAGGATTCCTCCAATTCTAGCTCACGGCAGTAAACACCAGCACCCGCGCGACCTTCGTACAAGGAACCATCGGTATAACAGACCACATAGTCGGAAATTTTCCTTTCCATGTAGCCTGACATCCAATCCTCTCTAGGAGGAAAGTCACTTGAGAAAGTCCTATACGGGAAAGTACGCATGAGCGTTACATCGCTAGGAGCAAGGGCAAACTTGTCCTCAGCAACAATTTGCGACCACAATCGAGTATGACCAGTGGAACCGTCCATAGACTGCCAAAGGCCAATCGCGTGTAGTCGATAAGCACATATTAGTGCCTCTTGCTTCAGGTGGAAGTGTAGAGGTTTAATATTGAAAATAGCTTCTAGGGCGGCAGTAGGAGTTGTAGTAAATGCACCAGACATTGCCATTAAACACATCCTTTGAAGATGGTTTAGCTTTGTCTGGACAGTCACAACTTCCCCTCTCTGCCACCATACAAGACAACCATACGCCAGTATTGGTCTGACAACGACCGTGTATAACCAGTGTATGTATTTGGGTTTAAGCCCCCAAGAGTTGCCAATTGCTCGTCTACATTGCCCAAAGGCCATGCACGCTTTTTTAATTCGGAAGTCAATATTTGTGGACCAGTCAAGCTTGGAGTTGAGAATCAACCCCACGTACTTCACTTCGTTCACAACATCAACATCCGAATCGTAAAAGCGCAGAGCGCGAGCTCCATTGGTATTTCTACGTCTTGAAAATAAGACGATAGATGTTTTGCTCGGATTTACCGAAAGTGCAGTTTCTCGGCACCACGTTTCCACGACGCGTAGTGCCTGCTGCATTAAGTCAAATAATGTGCTTATGCACTTTCCAACTACTAGGATGAGATAGTCATCCGCAAAACCATATGACGGATAGCCTAGACCATTGAGTTTCCTCAATAGGCCGTCCGCCACAAGGTTCCATAAAAGAGGCGAGAGAACGCCACCTTGTGGACATCCACAAACACTTTGCTTCCAAATGCTTGCTTGCCGTAAGGACGAAAAAAGCAATCGGTTACTAAGCATTTGTTCTATCCACTTTATGATTATTGAAGGCACATTATGATAACGAGCAGCCTCCAAAATGGAAGCGAAAGATACGTTATCAAACGCGCCTTCAATATCCAAAAAAGTTCCTAAGCAAGATTCCTTTTGTGAAAAAGCAACCTCAATTTTATCCACCACATCATGTAATAAAGTGGTTGTAGATTTGCCACTTTGATAAGCATGTTGTGCTGAATGAAGAGGAACTTCTACTAAGCTTGTTTCGCGGATGTGGTGATCAACAATCCGCTCAAGTGATTTAAGCAAGAATGACGTTAGACTGATTGGTCTAAAACTTGTTGCTTGCTCGTATGTCGCGCGTCCACCTTTAGGAATGAACTTAATGGTTATTTCACGCCATTGAGTTGGGATGTACCCAATAGCAATACTACACACAAACATCCTTCTCAGAATGTGTTTGAAGTACTTGAATCCTTTCTGCAGTAGAATAGGGTATATTCCATCTGTTCCAGGAGATTTGTATGGAGAGAAGCTGTTCACGGCCCACTCAATCGCTTCAGTTGTGACAAGTCTCCGAGCAAAAGCCCATGAGTCTAAGCCACCTAAAACGATTTCTGGATCGTTTCGAACTTCAGGTTCCACACAGCCCGGAAAGTGACTATAAAAGAGACATTCCAGGATTTCATTGTCATTTGAACAGTATTCACCGTTCGAACTTCGAATGTTATTAACCTGATAATCTTTCGATTTTGACAGTATTTTATTAAGTCGACTTGCCTCGCCGAAACTGGAAACGTTGCTACAGAACCTGTGCCAGCTCGTGCGTGCTGAAGACCGTAGAGCCTTTGCATAGGCTTTCCGGGCCTGCTTGAAAGGCTCCACGCCATCCCTCCGACGTCTATTCCAGGCTCTCCTGCATCGTTTCTTTAGTTCCGCGAGATGAGAGTTCCACCACGGTGTTCCTCTAGTCGTTTTAATAGTTTTTAGCGGGCAAGCTACTTCAAAAGATTCCGCAATAAAAGATGTTGTGACATCTACAGCCACATCCAAGTCGATCGATGACTCAATCGTCGGTTCGAATCCTTGAAATTTCGTCGCCAGTTCCTCCTCAAAGAGTTCCCAGTCAGAAAATCTCGGATTGCGAAAGGTTGCAGCGTTCAAGGAGACACCCAAATGATCAAAATATATAAAGCAATGATCAGATATTGGTGTCTCATTTGAAACATGCCATTGTGCCAACTCATGACTGATCCTGTTAGAGCAGAGTGTTAAATCTAACACTTCCTCTCTACCAGCTCGTATGAAAGTTGGACAATTGCCAATGTTGAGTATTCCAAGGTTGGTACTACTCAAAAATTCCATCAAATCAGAGCCTCTCGGATTGATATCCGAGCTGCCCCAAATGATGTGATGGGCATTGGCATCACTGCCTACAATGAGCGGAAGCCCATTAGACTGGCAGTATCTCACCACATTTCTGAAATCGTCGCTGGGAGACGGTTCATCGTGTGGTAAGTATGCAGAACAGTAGACATAGCGCCTATGGACATCATCCACGACGAGTTCTACTGTGACTGCACAAATATCTCGAGTAGTCAACTCAGAGATAAGGCATGCACTTATTGACCTATGCAACAATATGCATGCCCTGGGCATCAAACGAGGATTTGTCATACCAGTTTTGCTGAAAGCAGCAAAGTTCTGGTTTCCAATATCCGTCGAATGAAAGTACCCCTTGCGAAAATATGGCTCCTGAACCAATGCGATGGTGACAGAGCCATTAAAAAGTTTTTCGCATAAATACAAATTTGCTGCCCGTTTGTGTTGAAGATTTATTTGTGCGACTCTAACTATTTGACTAGCGGAGTATATGCACAAACAATCTCCAACACAGATCAGACAGCATCAATGTGTTATATTGACATTGCAGAAAAATAATTTTTTTATTTCACTTTTAGGGGGATTAATCAAAATTTAAATTCCACCAGACGATATAGCTTTCAATTTCTGGAAACTCTTCCGCAGGTTCGATAAACCTAAAACCAAGTTTTCCTAGTCAAAACTCTAGTACGCACATTTTCTTTGGTTTTGGGGCTATTGTGCGCGCGAGTAACCGTGTTACAAAAGATGGCGCGAGTGTTCGAGGGTTAATATCTTTTGACCGGTAAAACCAATTCTTATAAAATTTTTCATATATATTCGTAGTGTCAAAACCTCTCGTTTGATATAAAAATAATTGAAATTAGGTAGATTATCTTGGTTAAAATCATTAAAAATTATTGTTAATTTTGGTGTGGTGTATACGATTGCTCATAACTTTCAAATTAAACGTTCAATCAAAAAACCATTCAATAGTGATCTATCAGGCTATATTATCTGCCAAATGAAACTTATAACATAAATCGGTCAGGCCATCTCTGAGAAACAGGCGATCATTTGGACCTTGTCAAAACTGGTTTTTTAAGGCTAACTTTTAAACCACTTGTTTTTACCTTTGTTATACTATATAACAAAGGTTTAGAAATTGGTCGAAAAACACGAAATTGATCCGAGGCCCGGAGGGCCGAATCACATATACCAATCGATAGAGCTCGACGAACTGAGCAATGTCTGTGTGTGTGTGTGAATGTGTGTATGTGTGTATGTGTGTATGTGTGTATGTGCAGCTCATTTTCTATCGCCTGTTTCTCAAAGGTGGCTGAACCGATTTGACCGCTTTTACTTTTGTTTGAAAGGTATTATTGCCTAGTATATCACTATTGAATTGCATTGCTGTCCGACGTTTCGTTTAAAAGTTATAAGCAAAAATGTGAAAACTACGTGATACGCGTTTCTCCGGAACTACGCAACCAATTTGAACGATCTTAGTACCAAACGAAAGCTCTTGGTATTACTAAACTTTTTACCAAGTTTTATTAAAAACGGACAAGCAGTTTAAAAGTTAGCCTTAAAAAACCGGTTTTGACTAGGTACAAATGATCGCCTGTTTCTCAGAGTTGGCTGAACCGATTTATGCGCTATTATTCTCATTTGGAAGGTAATATAGCCTAATAGATCACTATTGATTTGTTTTTTGATTGGACGTTTAATTCAAAAGTTATGAGCAATCGTATACAACACATTAAAATTTACAATTATTTTTGACTATTTCATCTTAGATAATTTATCTAGTTTAAATTTTTTTGGCATCAAATTAGAGGTTTAATTGCTGCAAATATATCTGCAAAATTTCAGAAGAATTGGTTTTGCCGGTAAAAAGATATTAACCCTTGAACACTCGCGCCAACTTTTGTAACACGGTTGCTCGCGGGAGACAATAGCCCAAAACCAAAAAAAATGTGCGCATTAGAGTTTTGACTAGGAAAACCTGGTTTTAGGTTTATCGCACCTTTGGAAGAGTTTCTTGAAATTGCAAGCTCTATCGTCTGGTAGAATTTAAATTTTGATTAATCCCCCTAAAAGTGAATTAAAAAAAATATTTTTCTTCAGTTTCAATATAACACATTGATGTGTTCTGTAAAGTTGAAGAGTATATTATTACAAGAAACTTTGCTGAAGACAGTAACCTTCTATCTCTTCAGCGAAGAGAGAAAAATCTTATTTATTTGTAAAATCAGTTTTTTTCATTTTAGCTCGTTTTGTAATTGTTGTATGACTTTTTCATGTTGTACAAATAGTAAAAATACACAACTTTGCTGAACATAGTATACCTCTATGATTGCTTGTTTAGGAATTGTAGAACTTTGATTATAAAAATATCCTAATTTTGACCCCAAACTACTCGACTATCGACAGACGGATACATTTAAAACATTTTACTTTTGCTGATAGTTTTGTTGCATACAGACACCATTTTTCCATATGGAGAAACGAGAGAAAGATCCAGCTGGGGCCTATTGCGGTACACCTCACATACTGATTGCTTCGTTTCTGTGATGTTAAATTTTGCTGATCTATTTTGCCAACAGTTTAAAGAATTAATGCATTGAATAATTATGGTATTTTGCTCATAACAAGTTTATTGAAAAATATACGTCAGTTAAACATCAATTTGTAACTTTATAACAATATGGCATTCTAAAACCTACACGTGTCATACAAAATACAACAGCGTGAGTAACCGAAGGTTAATAAAAATTGACGAAAACTTTATTGAATCAAACAGAATGGCATTACAGTAAATTATGCATAGTTCAAAACCTTTGAACTAGACCTTTACTACGCATGTATATGTTAAATAATAATATTTCCTCTTACAACTTACTTTTACTTGCATTTACTCAAATTAGTAACAACTTACTTATACTTTCTCAGCAATTTCATGAAAAAAGGATCTATCAAAATTTATAAGTGCTCCTAAACTTTTTCAATTGTCAAAAAAATTATGTAAACAAACGCACTACGCAACGTTAACGTAGATGCAGACCGTATAACAAAGGTTCTTTCACCACTAGGTGGATTAAATCGGGTTTTTTTCAATAAAACTTAGCATAATAGTTTAGCAATAGTAAGAGCTTTCATTTGGTACTAAGATCGTTGAAATCGGTTGTGCGGTACCGGAGAAAATCGAGTCACGTAGTTTTCACATTTTTGCTTATAACTTTTAAACGAAAAGTCGGACCACGAAACAATTCAATAGTGATATTCTCCACTATAATACCTTTCAAACAAAAGTAATAGCAGACAAATCGGTTCAGCCATCTCCGAGAAATAGGCGATAGAAAATAAGCAGCGCACACACACATACACACACACACACACACACACACATACACACACACACACACACACACATACACACACACAGACATTGCTCAATTCGTCGAACCCTATCGATTGGTATATGTGACTCGGCCCTCCGGGCTCTAGATAAACTTCATGTTTTTCGACCAATTCCTAAACCTTTGTTATATAGTATAACAAAGGTAAAAAGATCTAGTATCCTCATTAGATTGAGAAGACTCAACCGGTTTAATTACAATGACTGGTCGAGCCTTACGCTGCTCTTTATTTACCTTTATTTGTTGGACTTTATTTACCGTAGTCCCGGATGAACCCGCTAAAACACTCGCGTAAGTTTTATGATTACTAGAAAAAACCTCGTCATCCGATCTATAATTGTCAATAATCGGCTTATCACGAATAATCGGAACTTTCTTACTGGGATTTGAGTCCGATTCAGAGTGAACCGTTCGCTCATTTCGCGTTCTTTTCCTACTTATTGCGGCTACACTAATATCCCGATTCATGCTATCAATAATAGTTTTTTTGAAATCATCCAGCTTTTTGGCAACACTGGCTTCAATGTTTACCATACTCTCACGAAGAGATTCACTGATAGATTTCAAAATACTATCGATACCATTAGAAATTGCACTATTTATCTGGCTTTCAATTTCGCTTTGGCTGTGTGCAAGCGACTGAGAGACAGATGATAATTTACCTATCATCTCAGTCAGCTCACTACAGACAGCGTCATTTTTGCCACCGTTATCTTGGGTTGATAAACAAGATGCACATTTAAAGACAGGGATGGTTCCTCCTCAGAAGAAAAAAAGAGACTAGAAAAATTCAAACTGTGCTCAGTCTTCAACGCGATTTATTCTGCTCATTTCCTTTTAACTTTTCTCTTTCTTGCTGAACGCAGTTGTATGAGCAACCGCACACTGTGCTACTCATTGAGGAGCAACAGAATACGTTGATGCGATGCGCTGACGTATGACAACAATTTTACAATTGAAGTTCTACAGCTCCTAAACAAGCAAACATAGAGGTATACTATGTTCAGAAAAGTTGTGTATTTTTATTATTTGTACAACTTTGTAGTACATGAAAAAGTCATACAACAATCACAATAAGAGTTAGAATAGAAAAACTGATTTTACAAATACATGTACAATAAATAAGATTTTTCTACCTTCACTGAAGAGATAGAAGATTACTGTCTCCAGCAAAATTTCTTGTAATAATATGCTCTAAAAGTTTGCAGAACACATCAACTGAAGGAAAATAATTTTTTTATTTCACTTTTAGGGGGATTAATCAAAATTCAAATTCTACCAGACGATAGAGCTTTCAATTTTAAGAAACTCTTCCAAAGGTTCGATAAACTTAAAACCAAGTTTTCCTAGTCAAAACTCTAGTGCGCACGTTTTCTTTGGTTTTGGGCTATTGTGCGCGCAAGTAACCGTGTTATAAATGTTGGCGCGAGTGTTCGAGGGTTAATATCTTTTGACCGATAAAACCAATTCTTGTGTAATTTTGCATATATATTCGTAGTGTGAAAACCTCTCGTTTGGTATTAAAATAATTGAAATTAGGTAAATTATCTTGGTTAAAATCATTATAAATTATTGTTAATTTTGGCGTGGTGTATTCGATTGCTCATAACTTTCAAATTAAACGCCCAATCAGAAAACCATTCAATAGTGATCTATCCGGCTATATTACCTGCCAAATGAAACTAATAGCGTGTAAATCGGTTTGACCATCTCTGAGAAACAGGCGTTCATTTGTACCTAGTCAAAACAAGTTTTTCAAGGCTAACTTTTAAACTGCTTGTCCGTTTTCAATAAAACTTAGCAAAATGTTTAGTAATAGTAAAAGCTTTCGTTTGGTACTAATATCGTTAAAATTGGTTACGTGGTTCCGGAGAAAACCGTGTCACGTAGTTTTCACATTTTTGCTTATAACTTTCAAACGAAAAGTCAGACCACGAAACCATTTAATAATGATATACTAGGCAATAATACCTTTCAAACAAAAGTAATAGCGGTCGAATCGGTTCAGCCACCTCCGAGTAACAGGCGATAGAAAATTCGGAGCGAACATACATACACACATACACACATACATACACACACACACACACACACACACACACACACACACACACACACACACACACAACACACACACACAACACACACACACAACACACACACACACACACACAACACACACACAACACACACACACACACACACACAACACACACACACACACACAACACACACACACACACAACACACACACACACACACACAGACATTGCTCAGTTCGTCGAGCTCTATCGATTGGTATATGTGATTCGGCCCTCCGGGCCTCAGATCAGTTTCGTGTTTTTCGACCAATTTCTAAACCTTTGTTATATAGTATAACAAAGGTAAAAACGACGATTGCAAGTAGCGGTCATTGCCATCAGAAAAATATTAATCCATTAATGCAGTTGAATCATGATTCTTACATTTAGTATATACAGTTGAGTTTGGCTATCCGTGAACGCAACTGCATCATATGGTTAGGCATTTCACAACGGCAACAGTGTGAAAAATGTTATTTAGATATGATAACATTGGAATTCCCATGCACTTGCTTCTTGACGCGCACCTACACGAAAGTCCCATTATAAACAAAGGTAGGGGAAAAGTGTATAATGTGCCCCCCCTAAGAATAAATGGATATATCTCCGTTATACTTCCCCAAATTAACGTTACAACTACGTGTATATGTTGGTACTTAAGCTGACAACCAATTGCAATTGTTTATTTCATTTAGTATTGTGGAATAAACATGCTAGGAATTATTTAATAAAAGCACCTAAATGTTGTGTTTCTCGTCTGCGCGGGGTAAAATGCCCCACCTGCGGTATAATATGCCCAATGCGGTAATTTGAGTATTTCTACCAGTGACAGACCAACTCTATTTTGTAGAAAGTAAAACTATTTCCTTTGTTTTGCAAAATATCGTTATTTTATGTAAAATAAACCTAGTTTCGGCCTTCTGGTGCACTTTTTCGTTTCTGCATGGGGCACATTATACCGCAGCTGTGGCGTTTTGTACCGGGTAGTTGAATTACCTAGAATTTGGACGTTGGTAATAAATTATTCCCACCACGGTTGCTCTACAATACTAATTGAATTAAATAATGGCAATTGGCTTCAAGTTAGATCTGTTTACCTATGTTTATAGCCACATTTGCAAGGGGGGCAAATTGCACCACCGCAAGTGGGGCATATTGGCCTGCTTTTACTTATTTGAAAAAATATTAAATGCTAAAGCAAATCAAGCGTTTCATACCGTTATTTTTAGCAGGGATGTCATTTTGAAGTTCACTTTATGCAATCGAATCGCAACAACCGGTTATTTACAGATTTTGACAAGAAAATAGCTTACGGAAATGACGCCAAAAGTTACATCGGAAGCTGCTCAAAAACAAATTTATTTTTGTTTTGTTTTTACAGCATGTGACAACTGTCATACTTGCATAGTAGGCTAGTTCCATCAAATACTATGGTTTCTGGGTGGTTTTGCATTTTAATTTCGCTTGTTTAGCGAAAAACGAAGGGGGGGCACATTGGCCACAGGGGGCACGTTATACACAATTCCCCTAATTCTCCACTAAGATTCAAAATTTAACGACTTTTGATTGTCTTGGCGCCTCTGAGTCTACAGTTGCTGTTCGCGCACCGGTTATTTTGTTTTCACATTTACTGCTGCAGCTACCGAGAGGACCGGGAGCAAACCCGAAAGTTGCTCATTTAAAGAGCGCATTAAGAAGTTTTTCTGCGCGTTAGTTTTTCTCATTATGTTTAGTCTGTTTCTCATTGTGTGGATTTATTTCTCATTTTTGAAAGCAGTTCTGCTCATTGTGTTGAACAAAAAAAGTTGCACTTTTTGCACAATGAGTGAGGAAATAACAAGCAAGCGTGTAGGGCGCTATATCTCTGCATATTAGCGTTGATAGGAGGAAATGCTTATCAACTTCAGGTCAGGTTTTCTGGCAGCACGGTTACCGTTGATACGCGCCTTTCAAAGGCTCTAAAGTTTTTTTTTCAAAAAAAATAATTGTTTTTTGAATAGTGGGTTCATACAAGTAGTATAGTGGTGATATTTTAGTGCTAAACCTTCTATATCTCATGAAGTGTAGTGTTTCTAGTGCATATAAGTTACAAAATCTTAAATGAAACGTATGCTCTTTGTGGGATTATTGTGTCTATAGTCACACAAAAAAAACTTATCGCCTTGCAGCAGTGGTTGTGCTTACTTTGTACTAAAAATAAAATTACAGTGTGTTAGAATATACCTGCTATTGTGCTAGAAAGGGACTGTTGATCATCAGTTGCGAACTATATTGCAGAAGCTTTCAGGCTAATGTGCTTTAGTAATAACGTCGATCACTCAGTTGGTGTACCGTGGTTGCATATTTACTGTAGTGTCGCTCCTCTGTAGATCAACATCTTTGTATACAGCTATACACCCAATAGTTTGGATGCAATTTGAAACTGTTCTGTCTGAGTAGTAGAGCTTTTGCGAGAGTGGTGAATGAATTGAGTGTACCTATGTATGTAACTGATGGTTGAGTAAGCGTGAGTGGTGCTCTCTTTCTCGATCAGGCGAACTCGTTTTATACACGGCTATACATCAAATAGTTCGAGTATAATTTCGTGCGTTTGTGTGGAAAACACAGCTTTGGCACGAGTAGTGTGAATGAGTACTGTGGTGCTTTAGTAGCATTACTCGGCACGCTCTTCCTTACGACAGCTTCTGCAGTGTCTATATTTGCAACGGTGTTTTGGCGGTTGCACACAGCTATACATCTAATAGTTCGGGTGCAATCCGAGTACTACCATTGCCGATACAGCCTGAGCAAAATCTGCTTAAAGTGATTTGCGTACCCGATTTCTGTCGCTCAGCACACGCAGCAAAGTGCTACTAGGTGACCATCTGTATGTTGCGCTCTCTGAGTGGACTTCTAGCTGTGTGCGGCTATACACCCTATAGATCGAATGCAAGCTGTGCAAGCCCTAGATAGAACGACACGATAGTTAAGGAAGTAACGTATGCCTGAATGTTTTGATTATTACAGCAACAACGTAGAGCGCTGAATCGCAGCCTGCATGGCATGATAGTACGGGGATTGTAAGTTTAAACACATGTTTAACGCACAAGGTATGTTTTTTTTCGCTTGTTATTCACGCATTTCTACTGCAATGGCACTTTTCACCGAGTAGACAGAGTATGCCCCACAAACAGCATCCGTATTTCGCGCTAACGCACTCATTTACAATCGAAATCATGCTATACTGCTGTACGAATCTGCTAGTTCATTGATCGATTTAGCTTAACCAGTCTTTTTATGCTACTGGTTTATTCATATATGTACATTTTTTTCTAATACTTTTGGATGATGATGGCTGAAGAAGAAATTTATTGCGTGGAGTGTAAAAGGCAGGAGGTTGATCCTAATAAAGTTTTGACATGTTTGTATTGCTTTTCTAGTGCACATTTTAAATGCCGCAATATAATTGGTAATGCAGTTAGACGTATGAAAGAATCACTCTATTTTTGCTCGGCGGATTGTTCAGTTATGTACTAACGAATTATGGAAATGAAGCACAACAATCAGTCCATGGTTTCGGCACTTGCTACTGAACTGAAAAATGCTGTAGCTTTCGAAATGGAATTTAAGTTGCGATGATGTCATTATTTTTTGCCGTGTAGGTCGTCGCGTCGCTCGCGTTTTCGCGGTCTGTTCGTCGCATTCTTCGTCACAATCACAAGAGGAAAACAGAAACAATAAACCTCAAGTCACAGCAAGCGAATGCTGAAAGCATTTTGACTATTTTGAGATCAAGTGTTGTGAGTTGAAAAGGTTATTACAAAGGTCAAATCATGGCTGGAATGACATTACCACCACTGCTGATTGTAGTGGTCGTCATGGCTGCCGGTGTGTGCTCGAAATAAGTGCGTGCGTATAGCTATTTTGTCGTTCGGACGGATACAACCAAAACTCCAATGGCAAACGTCGGTAATGAACAGAATGAAGCCTTGTGGGCTTCTTATCAACGTAATCACATATCATCGCAACAACAGCAGCATTTTGTTACTCCCGTTGGATCATCGACTAGTGGAACTTCAAATAATTATTTTCAGCCGAGCGCTGATTCTATAGTTTTAATTATGGTCCATCGTCAAATGCGAGCAATTTCACCGTGCTATCCGATGGATTCGGGAATTTCATTAAAGTTTACCATCAATCCAATGAAGATGTTTGATTTTGAGATATTTTACAACAATACCAATTTTGTGGGACCTACGCCGCCTTTTGGGTATTTGTTTCATCAACCCGTAGCATCAGTCACAGCAACAGTTCCATCGGAGAATGCAGCCAGCAATATTAATCTTATCAACCAACCATATCTGAAATGTATTCACCCTTTGGTAGTAGTGGTGCATCGTATCTCGCCGAAGATTTACTGCGGTCTTCACAGAAAACATTTTTGTAAGTGAATCAGTCGATTCACCAACCATCAATCTTTACCCGAACAACAGTTTGCGCAAAAATCTCACGTACATCAACCTTCCCAAATGATGCCTTCCTCCGTTCCGACTGTTAATCTTACGCAACCAACGAACTTTACCAGAAGTTTTATCTGCTACAACTTCTACTTCTACTAATATCAACAATTACAACCAACTAAACGATGACAACGATGCTAAGCTGAATCAGAATACCAACAAAAAGCAACGGATCGTAGCCGAGGAGTACCAATAAGCAGCAGTTCATTGAAAATACCGGCAGTAGTTCTAAGTTAACCAATGCAGCAGAAAAATCGACTCAAAACTGGGGCAGCAAAATCATCAAATGGCGGAAACGGCTAGGCTTTCAAGAAGAATCGAGTGCGAATGACCAACAATCTTAACGATACTCATGTTGAGAAGATGGTATCGGAATGCGAGGCTCATACGAGCGCGGCGGTCGGGCCACGGGTGTGGGTCGACCAAGATGGAAAAAATCAACCAACAAACAGCGGGGAGAGCGTCCACGAAAGAGTCAAAATTACGTGATCATTCAGAAAATTGGCAATGCGCCTTGATGGATAATACTCGGAAGTAGGTTCCTAAATGAATAACATTCATCAAAGATTTTATCAGCGTTAGAAATTTAGGAACCACGACATTGGAATACAGCAACACCGACGCAGTCTGGACACGCCAATGTAACCGCGCCACGTGGAACGCGCACGGATCAGCAGTTTTATGCAACAAAACCGCAGCAACCATGCGGTTCGGTCTCTTTCGACGCAGGACGCTGACACCGGTGGTGTCAGTGCTACGATTAATGTTCAATATAGTTTATAAAGAAAATTCAGTTTTTTAAAAAGTAAATTGTTATCACGAATCCAATAAGTGGTGTCAGAAGTGGGATACTGTGAGGTGTTTAAAAAGTGGAAACAAGTTAATCTCCCGCCGCACAAGAACACACGTTGGATGAAACCTACGGTGACGTAAGTGATAATAATTATAATTTTCTTCATAACAATATATATAAAAATAAACATATATCATGCCAGAAACAAGATCTTCGGAGCTGGAGACTTTGAGGACGGAGCTAGAACAGCTCCGCACCTTAATGATGAATCGAGGCGATCCTCATAGAATCCCCGATCCCATCAAAAATTTGTCGGAATTTTCCGGCAATAAAAAAGAGCTCACAAGTTGGCTTAAAGAAGTCGACGAGCTTTATAATATGTTCAAAGTGAAGGGCGAAAACGGTCAACCCGACACAATTAGCTCAATCCACTTGAGAGCTATCAAAAATAAGGTAAAGGGTGAAGCTCGCGAGATATTGTGCGCTAACGGCGATCCCGATACCATAACCGGAATAAAGCATGTTCTCTCCGAACAGTGCGGAGACAAACGAGACTTTGCCACTAACATGTCGAATGTGATGTCTCTTAGGAAAGGCGAGAAAACCGACCTTAGATTCTATAACGACATAAAAGAATTGAACACAAAATTAAAATCTAACCTTCTATCCCATCCTCTCGCGGGACGAGACATTATCGATATTATAACGACAACGAAATATCTCGATAATGTAGGTGAACCATTAGGTTCTATTCTCAGACAATCAAAACCTAAGACTTTAGAAGAAGTCTATGAAGCAATATGTGTTAATAAAAATGCGGAAAGTAGAAAAATAAAATCCACGACACCGATCAGGTCGTATAACAACGCAAGTGGCAGCGGTACAAGCCAGTTCAGATCATATAACACCGCAAACAGTAACAACGCGAACGGAAGCAATGCATACAAAACAAATAAACCACACTATAGACCGCCACCGCCGTCACATAATAAGCCAGCGCAGCAATCTAGAGCTCGCTCGGAATATAACACTAATGAAGTTAATATAGAAAGTGAAGCGCCGCAGTTTAAACCTCGCTCGGAATATACCTCTAACGAAGTTAACACAGGAAGTGACGAAGACGATAACGACGATCATGACGATGACTCAAATTTTCGCGAGGAAGAAGAAACCCAAACCACAACATAAAAAACAACTTCATACCGTATATTCAGTACCGATCGAGCAAAGGCGCACTGAAATTTTTAATAGATACTGGAGCGAACAAATCTTACATTAACCCGGAACACGTGACCAATGCAAAACTGACAAATCGACCAGCAATAGTTACAAACAAAAATGGTAAATTTCTAATTAACGAATTAGTACGTATTGACCTCTTCCCAAAGCAAGTTGGTCGGAAACTACCGTTCCACGTATTTAAATTCCATAAATTATTTGACGGACTCATAGGCTATGAAAACCTATCAGCTATGAAAGCCTCTATTGACACAGTAAAACACGAGTTAACTATCGGTGGACGTACAATTCAAATTTATAAATACTTTCCATCCTCGTATAATTTCCACGAGAACTACGAATCAATGATGAAAATTTCAACTACGAACGACGGAACATTTTTGATAGAGAACGAATTAAATTTAACATGCGACATTTTCATTCAGCCGGGGCTCTATACTGCACAGAATAACCAGACAACCGTGAATGTACACACAAAAGGTAAACCCGAAGCGGAAATTAAAAACTCCTTCGAGAATACAGACTATTTAATACAACACGAGAAATGTAAGACAAATTTAAGCTTCCCAGCCGAACATTTGAGCAAAGAGGAAGTTAAGCTTCTAGCCAGAACTCTTAAGCCTTTCAAGAATATATTTTTCCAGGATGGTCAGAAATTAACCTTTACACATGAAATTAAGCACAAAATAGATACGATGGATAACAACCCTATCCACCAAAAACATATAAATACCCTTACCATTTGCGAAAAATAGTCAGTGAGCAGATCCAGAAGATGCTCGAAACAGGAATAATAAGAGAATCCTCATCCGCGTGGACCTCGCCGATATGGGTCGTCCCCAAAAAGCAGATAACTCGGGTATCAAAAAATACCGCATAGTGGTCGATTACAGGAAACTTAATAAAATCACACCATCTGATCGCTATCCGATACCAGAGATCAGTGAGATTTTAGACCGCCTAGGAAACGCCCAATACTTCTCAGTACTAGACTTGGCCAGTGGATTCCACCAAATAGAGGTCGATCCCGCCGACATTCCAAAAACTGCTTTTAACATTGACAATGGTAAATATGAATTTACCAGAATGCCGTTCGGACTTAAAAATGCTCCGGCGACATTCCAACGCTTAATGGATTCTGTACTACGAAAACATTTAGGAACGAGATGTTTCGTCTATATGGACGACATCATCATTTTTTCCAGTTCTTTAGAAGAACATATGAAAGATATTCAAAAAATTTTGCAAACTTTAAGAGAGGCGAATCTCAGAGTACAATGCGACAAGTCGGAATTCCTTCGTAAAGAAGTCGAATTCCTTGGGCATGTAGTCACAACCGAGGGCGTAAAACCGAATCCAAATAAGGTCGAAGCTGTGAAAAACTGGCCTCTTCCAAAAGCACCAAAGGAGTTGAAATCCTTTCTTGGAACTATATCATATTACCGACGATTTATTCCCGGTTTTGGCAAAATTGCAAAACCAATGACTAGTACGCTTCGTGGGAAGAACAAAACGATTGAAGTCAATCCCGCATACAAAGAAGCTTTTAACGTATTAAGGAACATAATGAGCTCCGATCTTTTGCTCCATTACCCCAATTTCGATGATCCGTTTATATTAACAACGGATGCATCGAATCACGCAATAGGAGCGGTGTTGACCCAAATTGTGAATGGAGGTGAAAAACCAATCGTCTACCTTTCAAGAACTTTAACCAAAGCGGAAGAAAAATATTCTGCTACTGCTAAAGAACTTTTGGCAATTTATTTCGCAGTCAAAAAATTCAGGCCATACCTGTACGGTAGAAAATTTACCATTTATACAGACCATGAGCCTTTAACAAAGGAAATCAAATTAACCGATGCCACAGGACGAGTGACCCGTCAGCGACTGTACTTGGAACAGTTCGATTTTGAGTTAATTTATAAAAAAGGGAAACAAAATGTGGTTGCAGACGGTCTGTCAAGAATACCGCTGGCTGAGGAGATCGAAGCCAACTTCCAGATCGAACTCCAAAATGAGTTGTATGAAAACAATCCTATCTACGGACCGGAGATAGTCAACAAATTTAAAAATCAATTAGTCTTTAACATCTCAAATGATAAGAAGAAATCTTCTCATATCCCTTTTAGTATATTTCCAGGTTACAGCCGTCATATCTTTCACCAAGAACACTATTCAGAAGAACAACTATTGGATATTATGAAAAACTATCTATCCCCTGGCATCCAAAACGGCGTATTCGCACCTGTTGAGGTTGCAGAATTGTGCTCAAAATTATTGAACATCCATTTTAAAGGCATGAGAGTACAGTTGTGTAACTTAAAACTTCCAGACCTCATATCCCAAACAGACCAAGACGAGTTTATTCGTGAGAGTCATAACTTTAACCATAGAAACTGGAAGCTAACTTACGAAGAGGTCCGTCAGTCTGTATTCTTCCCAAATATGATCCACAAAATAAAATCCTTCGCCAAAAATTGCGAGGACTGTAAATTCGCAAAATACGAACGCCATCCCTTTAAAATCCCAATCACTCGCCGAATATATGAAAAACCATTGGAAAACATTTTTATAGACGTTTACGTCAAGGAAGGTGAGAAATTCCTCACGCTCGTTGACGCATTCTCAAAATTTGCCCAAATTTACAAAATTAAAAATGAAACCGCCGATGAGCTAATCGAAACCATTATTGATTATTTCAAAACCTTTGGAATCCCTAAGACAATCACGAGTGACCAAGCCACTTCGTTCCGAAGCACCAAATTCAAAGACTTCCTCTCCAAACACAATGTAAATCTACACCATGCAAGTACAAGTAATAGTAACGGAATCATCGAAAGGTTTTACAATACACTCCTTGAGATGTATTTAGCCAATAGGAAAAAGGTTCAAGAGCTATCTCTTTACGAAGGGCTATCCCTGATAACAGCACTTTACAATGATACTAAACACTCGACTACTAAATTAAGCCCTAAATCAATAGTATTCGGTAATTCACACTCATCAAACCCAGAAGACATTAGTAACAACAAAATGCAATTAATCCAGACAGCCAAGAACAATATTGCCGCGGAAGCGAATAGGCATAATTCAAAAACAATAACAGAAAAACCAGCAGGGTATGTTGAAATAGTAGAAGATAGAGCCTTAGTGAAGGGAAAGGGAAAACCTACCAAACAGAGAAAACATTAACCGATGAAAATAATATTAAAATTCATAAAAAGGACATGAAAAAACCAACTAACTAAATTATATTTACAGACAATGGCTGCTCGTGATAGCAGCATTCATTCTAAAGACCAGCAAGTGCAAAATCTCAATCCATGACCTTAATAGAAATCCAGTAGCAATAATCCCATTAGGGGACGCAAGAATCAGTGGCAGCTATCTGCGTATAGCGCACCCCATAGACCTAGAATTGCTCGAAACCAATATCAAAGCTATTGTAAAAACAGCAGAAAGTAAAATCAAAGCGAACCAAATTCTAAGCCCGCTTATTCAGAACAAGCTACAGAAATTGCATACCATAGTTACAAAGATTAAATCCAACCAAAGAAATCGAAGATGGCAGACGTTAGGGAAAATATGGAAGTACGTGTCTGGAAGTCCAGATGCAGAAGATTTGAAAATCATAAACTTTGAATTCACTAATTAGCCAGAACGACAAGCAAATCAAAATTAATAACGCAGTTGATACCAGGATAAGCAACATAAACAAGAATCTCCATCATCTGATAAATTATCAACAGAACATAACCTCAGAAACTCTAGAGGGTTTCGATTCAGTAAATATAATCTTTAACCTAGACGAATTAATTTACCAACTAGAAGTCATAGAAGAAGCTATCACTCTGTCTCGAAAAAATATACCCAGCAGCCGCATCATCAGTCCCGAGGAGTTGAGCGTCGCTAAACAATTCCTTTCACAGAATGGTTTAGGGTCCAACGTTGTTGACACTGTACTCGATATTGCCAGTGTGTATGTCATCTATAGTAAGGAGATGATCATATACACATTGAAAATCCCAAGAATCAAAACAAACACCATACAAACTACACTACCTCGAACCAATAATTTCAAAAGACCTCAAGATCCAACTCGAGGCAAATTACTACCTCGAAGGACATATTTCCTACACAACCAAGACTCCCTGCCCAAAAATAAAAGACATGTACATATGCGCTAGCTCCAAAATGGAACCAACGACAAGGTGCGTTCAGCAAATAATGAACGAACAAACAGCCTTTTGTCCGATGGAGAAAACGTATGGGAAAAACCTGGTGAAACGGGTAGATGATGCAAACATTGTGATCAACAATGTAGATATGTTGCTAACATCTAACTGCTTATCACAGGAACGAAGACTTCAGGGATCGTTCCTTATACAATTTCATAACTGCACTTTGGTATTGAACGGAGATGAATACGCAAATAACTACGTTGAAATACAACCACAGCCATTCATACCAACAACTGGGTTAAGGGTAAATGCAACTAAAATTATAAACCGTATTCCGTTTGAGCTATTGCAGGAACAGCATTTGGAGCAAAGAGAACACATTAATCATCTTAATTTAACGACCGAAAATATCCATGGCAGCCTCCATTTATTCAGATGGCTATCGTTTAGTTCAATGTCAATAACCACCGTAATCGCTATTGGATTGGTAGTAGTTTGGATCCTAAGAGTTTACATCCAACCAAAACCTATAATAATCGTTAGTGAAGGAAAACAACGGAAGGAAGAACAAGAAACAACACCGACACATCCGGAGATTGTATTGGTGCCACAGGAGTAACATCAGGATTCAGGAAGCCGAGGACGACTCCCAACTAAGGGGGGAGCCGTTAGAAATTTAGGAACCACCACATTGGAATACAGCAACACCGACGCAGTCTGGACACGCCAATGTAACCGCGCCACGTGGAACGCGCACGGATCAGCAGTTTTATGCAACAAAACCGCAGCAACCATGCGGTTCGGTCTCTTTCGACGCAGGACGCTTGTGAACACCGGTGGTGTCAGTGCTACGATTAATGCTCAATATAGTTTATAAAGAAAATTCAGTTTTTTAAAAAGTAAATTGTTATCACGAATCCCATAAGTCAGATTTAGTTACTGTTTTCAGCTTCGTAAGTTCAAGTGTTGTAGGATACCCAACCACCTATACAATTCCAATCCATTCGCCAACGATTATAACAACTAGGATTTGAACTTCTAGTATACGGATGGAGCATTTGGCATGACTCTTTTGCCAGTTCATCGTGATGTATGGTTTTCTATCATCGGAAGTCTAGTTTTACGAATTTCGAAGTTCCTGCATCGGTACTACAAAACGAAACAATCTGGCAAATCTGACGTGGTAAAAGCTTTTCAACCGATTGGAAACGGAGGCAAGGGTGGTCAATCGTTCACTTCCAAATTCGAAAAACGACGTTCAGTTTTTCACCTTGGTCCAGCAGGGCGGCGTCGATTATTGGAATCAGGCGACCATACGGTACAATCGCAGTAATGTTGTGGGTGTTGTTAATGTGTTGTTGCAGTAATGTTGTGGGTCTGGGTGTTGTTGAGAAGAATCCGGACAAGCTGACGTTCCCGAACAGTTTAAAAGTGGATTGTGAGGCGAAGCAGTTAATTCGGGTCATCAGCAACAAGTTACCGATTTTCCTGCACTTGCTGTTGAATTACAGCCAGATCAATTTTCGTGTGCTGTGAGCTGATGTCCGCGGAACGGTTTTGGACTCGATTTGCGATGCGGAATATAATAGTGTCAATTTCGCATTCAGTTAATTGGTTCGGCCATATAAATGACGGCTACATAAGTTTTAGCTTTGTAAAATTGACCAATACGTATTTAAGTAATTATTTATAATTTATTTTACATGCAATTACATCTTACGAAACTACACTTATAAGATAACGAAGTTTAAAAAAATTGTTTCAATAAGTTTGTTGGTTGTTCCAAACAACATTGTTGGTTACATCTAACGCTGCAAGGATTATTTCAAAAAACAATATTAGTTTGTTTCAAACGGTTCAATGTTCAACTTAAAAGACGAATCAGTTTGTTTAAAACTAAAATCTGTTTAGATCAACCTATACAGTTTGGTTGATATTACCTAAAAGATATCAGCTGTCAAAATTAAACAACCAAGATTCTGGTTACTTCAAGCAAATATTTGTTGAATTGAAGTTAATTCCTAAAGCAAAAACAACCTAATATTTTAGTTAATTTCAAACGTCGCGGTTTGTCAAAGTAACCAAATATATATTTACGCAAATTTCAATTTGAAAATCTGGTTGAAACAACCTAAAATATGGTTGTTTTTAGCATACATTTTTCTCCGTGTAGATAGATACTAAAAGATTAAATGATATTTATTTTTTCATTTTCCAAATATTTTTTACTCTGTGTTTCACCGTCTTTAATGCCTATTGAAAAAACACTTATTAAAACAAATGATGCATATTTCTTATAGATTATATGTCTACTATACGTAGAATATTAAGTTTGACAGAATATCTCAAATAAAAATTTTGAGGTTTTGTCCGAGCTTTTTCGGGTTCTGCCCGATAGTGCGACGGGAATTAGAAATTAACCCTACTTCTACTAAACTTTCACTTCATTTTGTGTGTTTTGTCCCATTATTTTCCACTGTGTAACGGTACGTTGCGAAAATGTAACGGTGGGCGTTAAGGGTATACCGTTTTTGCATACCTTTATTATTGTGCATAAGGATGCTTCATACTTTCTTACCATTAAATCAAACTCGGGATTATTTTTTTGGGATTTTAAGTATTAATAAAGATTAAATGAATAAATATGCGTATTTCATGTTATATTTTATGATATACATAGACACCTTTGGTTGGGACCAACTCTATAAAGGATTATTTGGGTGCTACATTCCCGGCATTGCAGGGGATTTTTTCCCTACCAACACGTTCCGGAAACATTGTAACATTAGATTTGGGTTTATGATCCTGTTGTTGATATTTCCACTATCACCCAATTTCTCCAGATATTCCGGAGGCAAGGTTACTATAACAATTATAATTTGCTCTTATCACAACGGCTGCCCCATCTGCCATCCGTGTTTAAAGCTGCGAATTCTATGTTATTGTTTATTTATTTTTATTATTATTTATTTATTAAATTTATCCGACTGGAGTGTCTTAATGAATATGGCTGGGAAAAGCCAACTTGGAAATCGTGAATGACAATTCTCAAGCCGGCAACCCAGACACTTTTTGATATAAATAATACATAGATATAATTTATTCACTACAAACAATTCACATTACAGATAACGAAAAATCAAAAATTGATATTATGTGCAGCACTGTTGTAAGATAAAGCAAGGCGACGGATAGATTTCTGCTGACCATACACACTTAAAAAACTCAGCAAAATTTGCCGAGATTTAGACAGCCGAGCGTTCGGTAAAAATTTCAGTTTTGCAAATCGACGTTTACGGATCATTACTAATGTTTGGCATCATAAAAAATTTTACCGAACGCTCGGCTGTCCAAATCTCGGCAAAATTTTGCTGACTTCGGCACTTTTTTTTAAGTGTGTAGTTTATGCGATGAGTATTTAACCGTAGCAAACGTTGATGGCGTTGTGTGCGCAAAGGGCAGTATAGTTGTAGCATTGAGAGGATGGTTGGACAATCATAGCTACCAGTCAAAATTTTGTGAGCCGTTTGAGCCATTATTTGCTTCCGTCGTTGTTCGAGTGTAGTAATACCAAGCAGGAGGCAAAGATTAGCGTCTGGTGGCATATTGTCAGGATCACTCCATGGCAGAGTATGGCAAATCCTACGGACAAACTGCAAGCGCTCAATGCGTTTTACCCAGTTGTCGTAAAACGGGTCCCACAGAGCGCAAGCTGTCTCCAGAATTGAACGCACCAAAGAGCAATAGAGGATGCGTAGAGTCGCAGGGTCCTCGAATTCCTTACCGACTCTCAGGATTAAACCAAGTTGTCGATTTGCTTTGTTTACGATCATTGAATAGTGTTGCCTAAACGTTAGTTGTGTGTCCAGCACAACTCCGAGATCAGAGATCACATCATAGCGTTGAACCACTATTCCATTAATACGATAGTCAAATATTAAGGGAGTTTTTTAAGGAAAATGTATGGGATGTCATGTCGGTTCGTCGGTGTTTCTACTATATATAGTCTTTCTACTATATAAATATATAGTATAAAGGTATAGAATTCACTCGGAAAACCGGAAATGAAAAGAAGGTCCTGCGGGCCGAATGTCATATGGGTCATTCCATCTCAAGTTGACACAAGAATCGAAAAAATCGGATATGACCATCAGCGATTTCAACCAAGGTTGACATAATTGTTCATTCCGACCCCAAAACCAATTTCTCAAAGTTTTACGCCGATTGGTCAATACCCCTAGCAGTGACGCTACTTCCTTTCTACAGATTGTCAAAAAAAAAGTCATTTTTCGGGTTCAAATATCTCTGAAACGTCTCGATGTGAAGACATGTCATTATATTTTTTCTATGGATTTTTGACCGTATGTTCTGTAAACTTAGATAATGTTTCCTGGATATTTTGAACAAGTTATAGTTAAAATTTACATTTAATTATTTACAAAAAGCAACGACATCGACATTGCGTTTTCGCAACGCAAAGCTTCAAACCTATCCTAAAATTACAAAATTAATCAAAATTATGAAACTAATTTTTTTTGGCAGGCAACCGATTCTTAGTAACACTGATAAATAGATCAGACATTAAAAAAGACGCAATCGAGTTTTATGAGCATTTTTCCTATCCGAAAAACATTAAAACCTGTTATTTTGTCACAGCTGTAATTCTGTTTCATGTAACATCTGAGCTTTGAGCAAAAACAGGTCCATTAGATTTTTTTCCGATCTTTCTTTGTTTCTCAGGGTTCTAGTTGATATCTTAAACCTAGCCTTCTTTAGAATCGAGTGAAGCTGCGTTGCGTTTTCGCAACACTGGGAGGGGGGTTAAAGATTGGCATTACTTCAGCTGTTTTTAGGCAGTTAGGGTATTCTCCAGTTTCAAGGATTTTATTAAAGGCTTGACTTAAAATAGTTGCAAATGCTCGGGGATTGCTTTTAATTGTTGTTGCTGTTAGGTTATCTGGTCCACAGCTCTTATTTATATCTAACTAGCTGACCCGACAAACTTCGTATTGCCCCAAATTAAACGGTGTTGTACATAAATCGTGAATCTCGGATGACCTTTGTCACAATCTTGAGTTTTGCAAGTTTCTGGGGAGTGCATGGGTGTTTTAATATACAAATTTTCCTCACAGTAAAGTAGAAAACAACTCCCCCCTTTGCTTAGCCTGACAAAATAAAGCGGATAGCATTTAAATATTCGCCATCATTACAAACCATTTCGCCGAATACCATTTTGCGGAACACCAATTCTCGGTTGACCGTAACGCGGAGTATAGAGTTTCGCAGAATACCATTTCGCGAAAAACCTTACGCGGGATGTACCATTTCACGGAAAATCTTTTCGTAGAAAGTACCATTTCGCAGGGGTGACCCAACTGAAGTAAAAGAGGTCAGTAGATCTAGGAAGATCTAGGCCCCCCGCAGTGGCCGGCGCTTCCGATGGCAGGTCGCCAGCAACACTCGCGGCCTGTGGCCGTCTCTCGCTAAATCATCTAATCTAATAATCTAATTGATAGTTTTTGGTAGTCTTGTTATTGATTAATGTTTTATGAAAGAGTCTAAAATTTCTCGAGTTCGATTAGTTTTTGAGTTCCGCAAAAATTTCTGTTTCATTTGTATGAGAGTCCTTATCCTCCTACCACAGGGGTGAGGGGTCTCAAACCATCATTAAAATAATTCCTGCCTCCAAAAGCCCCCACATGCCAAATTTGGTTCCATTTGCTTGATTACTTCTCGAGTTATGAGGAAATTTGTATTTCATTTCTATGGGAGCCCCTCCTAAAAAGGGAGAGGAATCCTAATTCATCATAGAAAAAAATCGTGCCTCCAAAAACACCCACATGCCAAATATAGTTCCATTTGATTTATTAGTTCCCGAGTTATGAGGAAATTTGTATTTCATTTGTATAGGAGCCCCCCTCCTGAAGCGGGGAGAGGTTTCAATTCACCATAGAAAACATCCTTGTCTCCATGTCATATTTTGTTCCATTTGCTTGATTAGTTCTAGAGTTATGAGGAAATTTGTATTTTATTTGTATGGGAGCCCCCCTCCTAAAAAGGTAAGAGGTCCTAATTTATCATAGAAAAAAAATCATGTCTCCAAAAACACCCACATGCCAAATATGGTTCCATTTGATTAATTAATTCTCGAGTTATGAGGAAATTTGTATTTGATTTGTATAGCAGCCCCCCCCCCTCCTAAAAAGGAAGAGGTTTCAATTCACCATAGAAAAAATTCTTGTCTCTAAAAACACCCACATGTCAAATTTGGTTCTATTTGGTTGATTAGTTCTCGAGTTATGAGCAAATTTGTATTTCATTTGTATGAATGCCCCCCCTTTTTAAAAGGGAGAGGGGTCATTTTTCCCCTCCTAAAGAGAGGAGGGATCTCAATTCACCATAGAAAAAAAATACCTACAAAAACACCCACATGCTAAATTTGGTTCCATTTGCTTGATTAGTTCTCGAGTTATGAGAAAATTTGTATTTCATTTGTATGGGAGCCCCCCCTCCTAAAAAGGTAAGGGGTCTCAATTCATGATAGAAAAAATTCATGCCTCCAAAAACACCAACATGCCAAATATGGTTCCATTTGATTAATTAGTTTTCGAATTATGAGGAAATTTGTATTTCATTAGTATAGAAGCCCCCCCTCCTAAAGTGGGGAGGGGTCTCAATCCACCATAGAATTCTTGTCTCCAAAAACACCAATTTTGTTCCATTTGGTTGATTAGTTCTCGAGTTATGCAGAAATTTGTGTGTCATTTGTATGGGAGCCCCTAGTGGGGGAGGGGTCTCCAACCATCATAAGAACCATCTCTGGCCCCAAAACCCCCATATGCAAATTTTCACGCTGATCGGTTCAGTAGTTTTCGATTCTATAAGGAACATAGAGTAGACAGAAATCCATTTTGATAGGCATAGATTTGTATGGCAGCCCCCCTCTTACTGGGGGGAGGGGTCTTTTGCCATCGAGAGAACCTTCCCTAGATGCAAACCCCTACATGCAGATTTTTACGCCGATCGGTTCAGTATTTTTCGATTCTATAAGGAACATACGGACAGACAGACAGAAATCCATTTTTATAGGTATAGATTCTTTGATACGCGTAACAACTTCGTTTGAGCTAGAAGGAAGAAGAAACATTGTATTGGCTACACATCTGGCAACAGGGAATAGCGTATTGAATTTCTAGGATCGGGCTCCAAATATTTAATAATACAACTTTGGTAGTTTAACTTAAGAATTAAACAAATTAACAAATAGTTTTGGCGTTTGTATAATTGTATATTGGCATATTAATGCAAAATGAAATAGTGAGTAAACTTACTAAAAACAAATAATTTTCTGTAACATTTCAGCTTGTAAGATATTAATTATCTGAATGATATTTGCAGCTATTCATGTATCCAGTTTCGCTGTTCTGAAGAATCTATGGCTATCATCAGAAGATCAGTATTTCACCAACTATGTGCTAGGAGCCAAGACCGATGTTTTTTCTCAGCTTTATACAGGTCGTGTGTTTGTTAAGGGTTCTTTACTCATCAATACAATGGTAACGAAGCCTTGTTCACAAGTTTACATCAATGGTTTAAAAGTAGAGTTGAGCGCATCGGACTACTTTTGGATGAAGCAAGCAAAGCAGGTGAGCTTATTAAAACAAAATAAAATAAAAATGATACTTCGATGAAGTTGTTTACAAATTATAATTTCTTTACAAAGCTAGAACATTGAACTTCTTTAAACTATAGATTCAAATTACAGTATTTCCGATTATATCAGCTTTTTTCCGATTATATCAACTCCAAAAATAAATTTTTTGTTTGTTCTTTTAATTTTAAAGTTATTTAATGATTCTTTCGAGCACATATAAACAGCCTAATGAATATTTTGGACATTTTAACCCTTTATGGAATAGGTTGTACAGTTGTCCAAACAGCGAAATACGTGTTCGCGTGAGATTACTCTGAAACGAGAGATATCATATGGTATCTTTGGCACCGCGTATAAAAAACCGCGTAAAAAGCGACTTCAGTGTATTTCTTATTTCTTGTTAAAAAAACCTGAATTAATCCACCTAGCGGCGTGATCTAGCCTTTCTACTGCCACAATAATCATTATTTAACTTTTCAGGAACAGCTATAATTAACTTCACTGTATTTTTGAATATCCGTTCTGTATTCCTCAAAATCTTTATTTGCCATTAAAACTCACAACGTATTGCGTACAATAATTATATTTTCTTTCCTTGGGTTCAGAAATACTTGTAAGCGTCACCTTATTAAGTTTTATAATATTTACGCGATTTATAGAAACATAATGTAAACACAAAAGATAATTTTTGCAGACTTGAATGAATACATATAAAAAATTAGAAATTAACCCTCTAACGGGTCTACAGACGGCCTTAACTTTCGGGCTTCAGAGCCACATACGAAACTTGTTTTGAATTGACAATATGAAATATGTGTTCATTGCAGATTTTTTGATATTTTGTTATTATTACCATGCGTTCAAATGTTAGCGTCTTTGAAAAACAAGAGTTCAGAAAAATTATTATATTTCGCTTTTGAAGAAAAAGGATGTCTACAACAACAAAATATACAAACAACAAATACAACAAAATGATTGATTGCTTGGCTTCAATTTTGCAATTTATCTGAATTAGAAAAAATAACTGAATAGAGCATTAGATATGAAAAAGAGAAATTGAACTATTTCTTAGCTGGCGCTCCTTCAGATAATTATTTTTGCGTGAAAATCAAAACTTAAGCTTCTTTTGAATGTACTTTCATGAAAAGATAGTCATTAGCTTGATCGCATCGTTTTTACAATGTTTCTCGTTAGAGAATTAGGAAAACAAGATGAGGTCGAATAGTGCGAAAGCTACGCCATAAACATGCTTGAGAATGGGAAATATGATCGATATGATTTCCAGTGCTTGTCAATTCGATTTATTTATTAAAATATGGTACATGACATAAGATTTCTGTCTTTTAAAGTGTCACTACCGAAAAGAAATCGTACAAAATTACTACCGTACAATGTTTTGCTCTTATTTTTCATATAAAATTTATAAGCTCTAGTATCTATTGATTGAAAAGAGCATCTATTGATTTTGAAATTTATATAAGTTTATTTGGAAAAATCAACTCACTAGTATTTTTAATCCTATACACCACTATTCCTACATGCTTAAGCTTTTCTTTGCTTTTTGCTTATCTTGTACAATTGTGAGTAACAGCAAGTGAAGAAAATGACAATTGAAATCTGAAATCAATGAAAAGAAAAAACTTTCCGATTGAATCTTACTACAGTGGGATTTCGAATTTGGCATTATTCGGTTTTGGCATGGTTCGATTTTGACAACAAAAGTATCCGTTTTTGGCAACACAAAATATTTTACTTCCAAAAGTATGCTTAAATATCAGTCAGTTTCCGCATTACTTTAAATGACGAGAAAATATTGCCCTAAGAGTGTTCATGAAAAAAAGTTTACGGTTATAGAATGTTTCGAACAATATTTTTATTGCCGTAGGACTACGTCTTACCATAGGTCGACAAAAACTTACTTGCACCGCACGGATAGCTCTTGGCGGATTTTGTGAAAAAGGTTGCAATCGTTAATTAATAACATTTAGTCAATTTCTAATGCGTTTACATTAAATTTTGTCATATCAAAAAAGGGTCTCGATTTTGGCAATGTATAGGCGTCACGCATTTGTTGCCAAATTAGAAATTCTACTGTATTTAATATTTATTTGCGACAGTTCGTAGTTCGTCTACAACGTGCAGGCTTCATCAGTGCCTTATTTCGAAGCGTATGCGTATCTGTCGCAAATAAATATTAAATAGTGGAATTTGGTCGGAAAAAGTGACAAAATGAAGAGGGAAACGCCTGGTGAAGAAGAGGAGCAAAAGAAAGCTAAGAACGAAGGAAGACAATCCGGACCAAAGCGAATGTAGTGGATGGCGTACCGTCACAAGCAAGATGGAGAAGCAGAAACAAAATGAAGTGGAGAATGGCGAGCAGAAGAAGCCCCGGCCTCGGCGGGAGAGGAGAGGGTGATGCGCTGGTTGTCGAAGCGAACGCCAACGTTTCGTACGCAGCGATCCTCCGAAAAGTCAGAAAAGCCCCGGAGTTGAAGGAACTTGGAGAGAAAGTGGTAAGAACCAGGCGAACTCATAAGGGAAAGATGCTTTTTGAACTGAAAAAGGATCCATCGGTTCAGAGCGCGGCTTTCAAGGATCTTGTTGCCAAAGCACTTGGAGACGAAGCAAACGTGAAAGCGCTTTCCCAAGAAACCGTGATCGAGTGCAGGGACCTGAACGATATCACGACAGAACAGGAGCTAAGGTATGCGTTGAAGGTACAGGGCGACGATTCGTCTCTCAGCGGTAGCAGCGCCCAAACTACAGATGAAGGGTAACATTAAAGTTGGGTGGTCAGTGTGTGTTCTGAAAGCCATCCCTCGTGTGACCAAGGAAATGGAACGTTGTTTTAGGTGCTGGGGCTTCGGCCATCAGGCGCGTAACTGTGAAGGTCCGGATAGATCCAGATCGTGTCGGAAATGCGGCGAGAATGGCCATTTTGCAAGCGACTGCGCAAAGCCACCGAGGTGTATGCTCTGCAATAATTCAGAGAGAAATGACCACACGACGGGAGGCTTCCAATGCCCAGCGTATAAAAAGGTGAAGGCGGTTCAGCAGTGATGGAGGTGACCCAGATTAATCTCAATCATTGCGACATAGCACAACAACTGTTGTGGCAGTCGACAACGAAGTCGTTGTGCGACCTCGCGATAATTGCAGAGCCGTACCGAATTCCTCCCGGTAACGGTAACTAGGCAGCTGATAAAGCAGCAATGGCTGCAATACACGTAATAGGCAGTTTCCCCATTGAGGAGGTGGTTTCCAGTTCGTATGAAGGTTTCGTGATTGTCAAAATCAACGGGATCTACGTATGCAGCTGTTACGCACCCCCAAGATGGACCATGGAACAGTTCCACCAGATGCTGGACGCGCTGACCGTAAAGCTCATCGGGCGAAGGCCGATTATCGTTGCGGGAGACTTTAACGCTTGGGCTGTGGAGTGGGGGAGCAGATGCACCAACGCCAGAGGATACAGTCTGTTAGAAGCCCTGGCTAAGATGGAAATTGCACTGTTCAACGAAGGTATCGTTAGCAACCTTTCGTAAAGACGGCCGCGAATCCATCATTGATGTCACTGTTGGCAGTCCATCCCTGATGTCGAACATAAATTGGAGGGTCTGCGAAGGGTATACCCATTGCGATCACCAGGCGATTAAATTTAGTATCGGCCGGCAAAATCCGGCGATAAGACAGAGAGCTAGAACCTACGAGCGGGAATGGAAGACGACGGCCTTTGACAGGGATCTTTTCGTCGAGGCACTCCGGGTGGACAGTGGAAGATCGATCCTGAATGAGAACGAGTTGACAGATATATTGGTCAGGGCATGTGATGCTACCATGCCCAGAAAACAGGAACCGAGAAAAGAGCGACGACCGGCTTATTGGTGGAATACAGCAATTAGCAACCATCGTGCTAGTTGTCTCAGAGCCAGAAGACGCGTCCAAAGAGCCAGAACTGAAGCAGATCGGGAAGAACGTAGCGCGGCGTTTAGAGTGGTCAGGGCTGCATTGAAACGGGAGATAAGAACTGAAGCAGATCGGGAAGAACGTAGCGCAGCGTTTAGAGTGGCCAGGGCTGCATTGAAACGGGAGATAAAACAAAGTAAACGCAACTGCTTCAAGGAGCTGTGCCGAGAAGTAGACGCCAATCGCTGGGGTGACTCGTACCGAATCGTTAAGGCAAAAGTAAAAGGTCCTGTGACAATTAGGGAGTTGTGTCCGAATGAGCTGAAGGTTATCGTGGAGGGACTTTTTCCGACGCAGGCCCCTACGATGTGGCCAACAATACCGTACGGTCCAGAAGAGAAGGCTAGCGCTGATGGACTTGCAGACCAATCGATGAAATAGTAGCAGTGGCAAGACAGCTAAAAATGAAGAAGGCCCCTGGTCCTGATGGGGTTCCCGGATTTGTTCAGGACCGTGCTGCAGAAATGCTTAGAAGATGGTAGCTTCCCGGACTGATGGAAGATCCAGAAGCTAGTGCTGTTGCCGAAGCCAGGGAAGCCTGTGGGGGATCCAGCGTCATACAGGCCGATATGTCTACTGGATACATGCGGGAAACTCCTGGAGAGGATAATCCTGAATAGGCTTACGAGGTATACAGAAGGTGAACACGGTCTGTCAAACATGCCGTTTGGGTTCCGGAAAGGGAAGTCCAGGGTGGATGCAATTCGGACAATGATCGAGTGAGCCGAGAAGTCGTCCAAACAGAGGCGAAGAGGAGATCGTTTTTGTGCCGTTGTAACGATCGACCTAAAAAACGCCTTTAACAGCGCCAGTTGGGAGGCCATTGCCGAATCGCTGCATAGAATGCATGTCCCGGGATATCTATGCAGAATACTGAGGAGTTACTTCAGGAATCGGACGCTTGTTTACGAGACCGCCGAGGGGCGCAAGACGATGAACATTATGTCTGGAGTCCCACAAGGCTCCATCCTTGGCCCAACGCTCTGGAACGAGATGTACAACGGTGTACTGTCTCTGAAGCTGCCTAGAGGCACGGTGATCGTCGGCTTTGCAGATGACACCGTGCTATCGGTGACAGGCGAGTCACTGGAAGAGGTAGAAATGCTGGTGACAGAGGCGATTAGAACTATCGAGAACTGGATGCATGGTGCAAAGCTACAAATCGCCCACCATAAAACGGAGGTTCTGCTGGTTAGCAACTGTAAAGCTGTGCAACATACAGTCGTCACCGTCGGAGACGACCGGTTGAACTTCAACTGCCACGTCGACTATGCTTGCGAGAAGGCGGTGAAGGCTATCAATGCGATAGCCAGAATCATGCCGAATTGTTACGGGCCGAGTAGTAGTAAGCGGAGACTGCTGGCTAGTGTGCCATCATCGATACTGCGGTATGGAGGTCCAGCCTGGATCGCAGCACTACGATCGAAGCGGAATCGCGTGATGCTAAATAGTACCTTCCGACTCATGGCTGTAAGAGTTGCCAGTGCATATAGAACAATATCGTCGGAGGCAGTATGTGTTATCGCTGAAATGATTCCCATCAGCATCATGCTCGTGGAAGATAACGACTGCTGCGGACGAAGAAACATCAGAGGAGCGCGGAAGCTGGCGAGAGAAGAGTCGCTGAGGGGCTGGGATAGGGCCGAGAATGGTAGATGGACGCACCGACTCATACCGGTTCTGTCAACCTGGTTGAACAGGAAACATGGAGAAGTCGGGTTCCACTTAACGCAGTTTCTCTCGGGTCACGGTTGCTTCAGACAATACCTGCACCGGTTCGGGCACGCTGCGACACCATTCTGCCCGGAATGCAGAGAGACGGTAGAAACACCACAGCATGTGGTCTTTGGGTGTCCTCGATTTGCCGCGATACGAAGTAAGATGCCGCCCCTGACGGTGGAGAACATAGTACGCGAAATGTGTCGGGAGGAGAGCGTGTGGTATGCCGTCACCGGCGTTGTAGCACAGATTATGTTGCAACTGCAACGACAGTGGAGAAACGACCAGCGAACTAGCGAAATCCCGATTAGCAGACAATCTCGACAGACGCATCGGTGGAGCGACAAGCGCGACGGAGCAAACCAAGCTTGACAGAAACACTACGAGGGCGGCCGTGAGAGGATGGTTGTTATGTTGGTCGCTATCCCTGGATCGGTTCGCGTCTCGACAGGTGAAGTGGAATCGCAGTGGCGAACTCGACGGAGCAGTGCTGAGCCTAACAAAAAACCCTGCGAGGGTGGCCGTGAGGAGATGGAAGTTATGACGGTCGCCATCTCTGGATCGGTACACCTCTCGACAGATGCAAGGGAAGTGGTCGGTGAAGGAGTGAAGGGGAAGTGCAGTGGCGAACTCGACGGAGCAGTACTTAGCCTAACAAGAAACCCTGCGAGGGTGGCCGTGAGGAGATGGAAGTCATGACGGTCGCCATCTTTGAATCGGTACACGTCTCGACAGGTGCAAGGATAGTGGACGGTGAAGGAGAATGTAGTAGCAACAAGAATGACAGAACCCTGCGAGGGTGAATGTGAAGGAGTGGACGTTATGACGGTCATCTCCGGATCGGGGTGTACAGACACAGCCTCCCCCCGAAGTAATACTTAACGGTAGTTCCGGGGGGGTTAAGGTCAGACGCCCGTGAGGTTTTTAGTGGGTTAGAGTCCCACACTGTGCCACGTGATGGTGCAATATATCATTAGTGTGCCTGGCATTGAGCGTTTCCTCACGTAAAAAAACATACATACATATATACATACATACATACATACATACATAATACATAATACATACATAATACATAATACATACATACATACATAATATATACATACATACATACATACATACATACATACATACATACATACATAATACATAATACATAATACATACATACATACATACATATATACATACATACATACATACATACATACATACATACATACATACATACATACATACATACATACATACATACATACATACATACATACATACATACATACATACATACATACATACATACATACATACGTACATACATACATACATACATACATACATACATACATACATACATACATACATACATACATACACACACACATTGAATACAATCAACATTTGATTGGCATGTTTTGATTTTACACGTTTTAACGGTTTAATATACGGTGCTTAAATGTTAAAGTTTGAATAACTTTTGAATGAACCGTCCGATTTTTAATAACTCGGTTTCGTTTGATAGATCTCAAACAGTAATTTTCAAATAATAATAAATAGTGTGATGTTTTAAATTGAATTAATGCTTATATGCTATAAAATATGTTTTAAATACTTTTGTATTACATTTCTTTATGTAACTTTCAAACTACAAGCCCAATCGTTATGAAATTTGGAAGTTAAGGGCTTGCAAGGCTCCTCTTTCATATGCAATCAATTGGTTCAAATCGGTTAAGGGACCTATGAGATAATGAAATCCCATATTTTTCGTATTTTTATACATAACTTTTGAACTAAAAGTCCGATCAGTATGAAATTCAATAGCGACTTGTGGGGCGCCTAGACCTTTCATTTGACACCAAGAACATTAAAATCGGTCCAGCCATCTCCTAGAAAAGTGAGTGAAATTGAAAGCGTTACACACACACACACACACACACACACACACACACACACACACACACACACACACACACACATACACACACACATACACACACACACATACACACACATACACACACACACACATACACACACATACACATACACATACACACACATACACACACGCACACATACACACACGCACACACACACACACTTAGAAAATGGTCAGTTTTCGAAACTGAATCGAATGGTATATGACATTCGGCCCGCACGACCTTCTTTCCATTTCCGGTTTTCCGAGTGATTTCCATACCTTCATACTGTATATTTATATAATAGAAAGGCAAAAAGCGCTTCGTTTGACAGGAAGCATTATGTAATCCCTTTAAAAGGGAAATACGAAATTTTTTTTCTCACGTATTTGAGATAGAGATTTAATGTATTCAGCAAAGATGTAATAAATATCAATACTAACAACTTTGTCAAAGACATCATAGCTGTATAGAAATTAGCTATGAAGCGTTATTTGCAGGGATCGGCAACTACTCAAATCTCTTCGAGTGCAGCACCCGACCTTCGGAGACAGCACCTTACATCGCCGTAAAGGGGGCATCCATAAAGTACGTCAGGCTTATAGGGGGGGTGGGGGGTTGACCTAATCGTGACGATTTGTGACGTAGGGGGGAGGGAGGGTGAAGTTAAGTGACGTCACATGAAAAAAAATCAAATGGAAAATTTATTCGGGAAATTATAATTTAGCCTTCATTTTAAGATACAACTATTGAAGGCTTCTAAAAAATTAACGTACTGATGGACTTTAAAACAAATAGTTAAATTTTTTGAATGAACACTTTTTTTTAACATATATGTGTGAACAGGCTGGTAAACGGCTGAATAATGCGTAATCGTCGGTGCCTTGTGCACGTGTAGGCATAAAATAGACCCTTCAGTGGTTCATAGCCTCTTATTCAGCAACTCCTATTCCTACCGCCTCGTGGTACCAGCCGGGATACGAGCAACTTTGGTGGAGATCGGGTAACTAACCCCGGTGGAAGTCAAAGTCGTATGCTGACAGGAAAGGAGGGCTCATTCGAGCGTCGTTGGCCCTCCGGCGAAACAGAGGGTTGGTGTAGCAGGCAAGCCGTCACCACGAAAAATACTAAAGTACGGAACGAAGAACAAATAAATTCTTACTGGAACAATCGGAATAGACCCACGCGTCGAAAAAGGACTGTGGATTTGAAACTCGGGACGTGGAACTGCCGATCTCTCAATTTCCAAGGAAGCACTCGAGTGCTCTCCGACGTATTGAAGAGCCGCAAGTTCGACGTCGTAGCGCTGCAGGAAGTGTGCTGGAAGAGCTCAACGGTACGTACGTTCAGAGATGGACATACCATCTACCAGAGCTGCGGCAACACACACGAGCTGGGTAAAGCTGTCATAGTGATGGGCGAGATGCGGAAACGGGTGTTTGGGTGGTGGCCAATCAATCCTTGAATGTGTAGGTTGAGAATCAAGGGCCGATTCTTCAATATAAGCGTCATCAACGTGCACAGCCCTCACCTCAGAAGTACCGATGACGACAAGGATGAGTTCTACGCGCAGTTGGAGAGTGAATACGACCGCTGCCCGAAACATGATATCAAGATCGTCATGGGCCTAAGACTTATCGACTTTGCCGCCTCCAAGAATATGGCCGTATGTAGTACCTTTTTCCAGCACAGAATCCACCATAAGTACACCTGGAGGTCACCAAATCAGACAGAATCACAGATCGACCACGTTTTGATCGACAGTCGGCACTTCTCAGACATTATCGACGTCAGATCCTATCGAAGCACTAACGTTGACTTGGACCACTACCTAGTGATGGTTAATATGCGCCCAAGACTCTCCGTTGTGAACAACATTCGGTACCGACGCCAGCCTCGGTGAGATCTCGCGCGGCTGAAGCAGCCAGACGTCGCCGTAAACTACGCGCATTCACTCGAAGCTGCACTGCCGGAAGAGGACGAGCTAGACGAAGCTCCTCTCGAGGACTGTTGGATCACTATCATAACAGCCATCAGCAGTGTAGCGGAGAGCTCCATCGGGCATGTGGCCCGGAATCAGCGGAACGATTGGTTTGACGATGAATGTAGGAGGGTGATGGATGAGAAGAACGCTGCGCGGGCGGCCAAGATGCGCAGTGCCACACGACAGAACGTGGAAAGACACAAACCGAAGAAGATGCAGCGAAACCAAATCTTTTGAGAGAAAAATCGCTACCTGGAAGAGCAGGAATATGCAGAGTTCGAGCAGCTGCATCGTTCTCAGGAAACGCGAAAGTCGCGAAAGTTCTGCCAGAAAGTGATCGGATCCCGCAAAGGCTTTGTGCCGCGAGCCGTTTCGGGATAAGACTGGCAGTATTCTGACGGACGATCGTGAGGTGACCGATAGGTGGAAGCAGCACTTCGACGAACACCTGAATGGCGCCCAGGCGGAGAGCCATGTGCCAGCCCCAACGATAGGCGAAGTTAAGGAGGCCATCAAGCAGCTAAAGAACAACAAGTCAGCTGGAAAAGATGGCATCGGAGTGGAGCTTATTAAAATGGGACCAGAAAAGCTGGCCGTTTATCTGCACCGACTAATTGTTAGAATTTGGGATACGGAACAGCTACCGGAGGAGTGGAAAGATGGGGTTATATGCCCGATCTATTAAAAGGGCGACAAGTTGGGCTGTGAGAACTATCGAGCGATCACCGTTCTCAATGCCGCCTATAAAGTGCTGTCCCAAATCAATTTCCGCCGTCTATCACCAATTGCGAATAGATTTGTGGGAACTTATCAAGCCGGCTTCGTCGAAGGTAGGTCTACTGCGGATCAAATATTTACACTGCGGCAAATCCTCCAAAAGGGCCGTGAATACAGAGTTCCCACGCATCATTTATTCGTTGACTTCAAAGCGGCATCGACCGGAAAGAACTATGGAAAATCATGGACGAGAACAGCTTCCCCAGGAAGCTCATCCAACTGATTAAATCTACGATGAATGGTACACAGTGCTGTGTTCGGATTTCGGGTGGATTGTCAAGTTCATTCGAATCACACAGAGGGCTTCGTCAAGGTGATGGTCTTTCATGCCTGCTGTTCAACATAGGGCTACAAGGTGTTATGAACTAAAGACTAAAGCGCGAAGCAGAAAAGATTGGGTTAAAGGTAAATACGTCTAAAACAAAGTACATGCTGGCCAGCGGAACCGATGCCGAACGACACCGCTTGGGCAGTAGTATATTGATCGACGGCGATGAGTTTGAGGTAGTCGATGAATTTGTCTACCTTGGCTCACTGGTAACGGCGGACAATGATACCAGCCGTGAGATTCGGAGGCGTATTATCAGCGGAAGTCGTGCTTACTATGGGCTTCACAAGCAATTGCGGTCGAGCAGACTAAGTCCCTGTACAAAGTGCACCCTGTACAAGACGCTTACTAGACCGGTTGTTCTCTACGGGCATGAAACATGGACAATGCTCGAGGAGGACCTGCGATTGCTCGGATTTTTCGAACGACGATTGCTAAGAACGATCTTCGGCGGCGTACAGGAAAACAGAGTATGGAGGCGGAGGATGAACCATGAACTCGCACAGCTCTATGGCAAACCCAGTATCGAGAAGGTGGCTAAAGCTGGATGGATACGATGGGCAGGGCATGTTGCAAGAATGCCAGACAACTGCCCTGCAAAGATGGTGTTCACCTCAAATCCGGTAGGAACAAGACGACCAGGAGCGCAGCGAGCAAGATGGTTAGACCAGGTGGAGTGAGATCTGGTAGAGAGTACTCGGTGTCCGAGAAATTGGAGAGCGGTAGCCTTCAACCGAGTTACATGGAGAAACTTTGATCAACAGGCTTTGTCTTAGGACGGCAAGCCACCTAAGTAAATAGTAAGTAAGTGTGAACAGGACTCATTTGTTCTATGTAATATGAACTCTCCATAAAGGCTTTACAGAATATGCAGTACACCGCTGAAGAGCTGCTTAAGTACCGTCCTGCCTAAAAGATTTTTGCAACCGCAAATAGCAGTCGCACAAACTCCTAAAGGGTTACGGGATGCTACCAGAGACCCATGGCAATGTTTTCCCCTGATATTCGTGCTGAACTCAATCGATGAACAAAAACTCATACCGAAGTTCCACGGCTGCTTTTAAGGTTTGCGGTATAATTTATACTGCCCCTCACTCAAAAGCTCTCTGAAGGAGCCTTAAGGAGTTTAAGCCACTTGCGAATTAAATTTCGCATCTAAAGTAGTGTTGAATGATTACACGATTGACGAAATACACAAAATGACAACATCCGTCAGAAAAGTTCTTCCAAGGCGTGTTGCTGCAAGACGTCAACAGGAAGTCCTGATTCTTTCAACTAGATCAGACGAATTTGAGTGGATGAATGTAAAGGGCGTGGATATGCGCGAAACATTAATCGACGACACATCAGCGACTTCTGAAGCGTATCCGATTGCAGCAATTGAAGATCATCTTCAAAATCCGTGAATCGATGACTTAGAAGCTCGAAAATTTTCCTTTTTACCTTTGTTATACAATAACAAAGGTTTAAAAATTGGTCGAAAAACACAAAGTTGATCTGAGGCCCGGAGGGCCGAGTCACATATACCAATCGATAAGGTTCGACGAATTGAGCAATGTCTGTGTGTGTGTGTGTGTGTGTGTGTGTGTGTGTGTGTGTGTGTGTGTGTGTGTGTGTGTGTGTGTGTGTGTGTGTGTGTGTGTGTGTGTGTGTGTGTGTGTGTGTGTGTGTGTGTGTGTGTGTGTGTGTGTGTGTGTGTGTGTGTGTGTGTGTGTGTGTGTGTGTGTGTGTGTGTGTGTGTGTGTGTGTGTGTGTGTGTGTGTGTGTGTGTGTGTGTGTGTGTGTGTGTGTGTGTGTGTGTGTGTGTGTGTGTGTGTGTGTGTGTGTGTGTGTGTGTGTGTGTGTGTGTGTGTGTGTGTGTGTGTGTGTGTGTGTGTGTGTGTGTGTGTGTGTGTGTGTGTGTGTGTGTGTGTGTGTGTGTGTGTGTGTGTGTGTGTGTGTGTGTGTGTGTGTGTGTGTGTGTGTGTGTGTGTGTGTGTGTGTGTGTGTGTGTGTGTGTGTGTGTGTGTGTGTGTGTGTGTGTGTGTGTGTGCGTGTGTGTGCGTGTGTGTGTGTGTGTGTGTGTGTGTGTGTGTGTGTGTGTGTGTGTGTGTGTGTGTGTGTGTGTGTGTGTGTGTGTGTGTGTGTGTGTGTGTGTGTGTGTGTGTGTGTGTGTGTGTGTGTGTGTGTGTGTGTGTGTGTGTGTGTGTGTGTGTGTGTGTGTGTGTGTGTATGTATGTGTGTGTGTGTGCGCTTCATTTTCTATTGCATGTTTCTCGGAGATGGCTGAACCGATTCGTTCGATTTTACTTTTGTTTGAAAGGTACTATTGCCTAGTGTATCACTATTGTGTTGTTTCATGGTCCGACTTTTTGTTTAAAAGTTATGAGTAAAAATGTGAAAACTACCAGACACGATTTTCTCCGAAACTAGGCAACCGATTTCAATGATCTTAGTACCAAATGAAAGCTCTTGCTATAATATAAAAATTGTCAAAAAGTTTTATTGAGAACAGACAAGTAGTTTAAAAGTTAACCTTAAAAAACCTGTTTTGACAAGGTAATAATTATCGCCTGTTTCTCATAGATGGCTAAACCGATTTTTGTGCTATTAGTCTCATTTGAGAGGCAATATAGCCTAATAGATCACTATTGATTTGTTTTTTGATTGGACGTTTAATTTGAAAGTTATGGACAATCGTGTACAACCCATCAAAATTAACAATAATTTATAATAATTTTGACTAAGATAATGTATCAAGTTTCAATTACTTTAGTATCAAACGAAAGGTTTTGACACTGCGAATGTATCTGCGAAATTTCATAAGAATTGGTTTTGCCGGTCAAAAGATATTAACCCTCGAACACTCGCGCCAACTTTTGTAACACGGTTTACTCGCGCGCACAATAGCCCAAAACCAAAAAAAAAACGTGCGCACTATAGTTTTGCCTGGGAAAACTTGGTCTTAGGTTTATCGAACCTTTGGAAGAGTTTCTTGAAATTGAAAGCTCTATCGTCTGGTAGAATTTAAATTTTGATTAATCCCCCTAAAAGTGAAATAAAAAAATTATTTGTCTTCAGTTTCAATATTACACATTGATGTGTTCTGCAAAGTTTTAGAGCATTTTATTACAAGAAATTTTGGTGAAGACAGCAACCTTCTATCTCTTCAGCGACGATGGAAAAATTTTATTTATTGTAAATGAATTTGTAAAATCAGTGTTTCAACTTTAGCTCTTTTTGTAATTGTTGTATGACTGGTTCATGTATTACAAAGTTGTACAAATAGTAAAAATACATAACTTTGCTGAATATAGTATAGCTCTATGTTTGCTTGTTTAGGAACTGTAGAACTTTGATTATAAAAAATACCCCAATTTTGACCTCGAATTACTTGACTACCAACAGACGGATACATTTTAAATCTTTTACATTTGCTGATAATTCCGCTGCATACAGACCCATTTTTCCATATGAAGAAACGAGAAAAAGTTTCAGTTGAGATCAATTGCGGACTTCACATGCTGCTTGCTTCGTTTCTGTGATGTCGGCTTATGCTGATCTATTTTCCTAACAAATTAAAGTATTAATGCATTGAATAATTCTAACATTTAGCTCATAACAAGTTTATTGAAGAATATACGTTAGTTGAACCATGATTTGTAACTTTATAACAATATGGCATTTAAAAGACCTTTTGTATATGTTAAAGAATATTATTTCCTTTTACAACTTACTTTTACTTGCACTTACTCATATTAGGAACAACTTACTCAGCAATTTCTTGATAAAAGAATCTATCAAAATTTATAAGTTGCTCCTATTTTATTCAAATTTCGTGAACTTATTCAATTTCCAAAAATTTTATGTAAACCAACGCACCATGCATCGTTAACCAATAGATGAATTATGTTCCGAAGACGTGTCGATTTCTATCTCAAATAGCAAGTAAGACCGTATAACAAAGGTTCCTTTCACCACTAGGTGGATTAAAACAGGTTTTTATTTACTGAAATTCATTTCATAGCTTTAACCCATTTCCTCCCAGCGTTGCGAAAACGCAACGCACTTTCATTCGTTTCTAGAGAAGGCCCGGTTGAAGATATCAACTTGGACCCTGAGAAACAAAGAAAGATTGGAAAAAATCAGAGGGGTTGTGCACAAGACACGACCGCATAGGTGACGTAGGACCACGTAAGTCTCTTTGTAGCGATAGTAGGATGTATCCATGTATATAATAATACGATTCTTCATGTATACAAGCTACATCCGTAACGGTCATCAAAGTAAAAACATTGTGTACATTCAATCCTCAACCGATTTTGGAGTTATATGATCCATGAATTGATTGAATCTATTTTATTAAAACGAAACCAAGTTAGTAACTAAACCAAACAGTAAATAAATTTGTATGATATATTTCTACGTTGAATAGTGCTTTTCCTTTGGTAATCGGTAGACGGTACGCGCGAGTTTTCAAAAAGTTGAAAATTTTGCGCAACTTTTCTGCGGCTTACAAAAGGACACGGATAAAGCATTTACAACCTGCAGACGTATTGCAAGTCGCAGAAAATGTCACCTGTGAAAAATTCAACTTTTCCCTCGTTGACTGTGTTAATTATGGTATTAACTGGGCAAGCAAATATAATAAACTGTTCAATCGTTGTGTGGCCCTTAAAAGAACCGATTGTTTGATTATCATAACTCCTGCTTACAATAAACTTGCACTAACGCATTTAACGTAATTCTCTGTTCGGTAAATTAGAGTACCGATAACCGCTAGCCAGGCACGGCCTGTTGCAACGGACCAACCGGAAAGCCTCAGCAGCTATGCGATCAACGAAACCGTTCGTGTATGGTCCTGAATCACGATGAAATACCACTCCAAGTGGCCAGCTGCAAGTGACGTGGGATGCTTCATGCTTCTGGTCGTTTTGTTGTCGCGAGCAGCATATGTCGTCCCAATCCCAGAACTCCTGTCGCCAGATATTCCATCACGGCAGCGAAATGGAACTTCAGCTCCAACACACGGTCACACGGTCAGCCGCCAATGAACACGTGCACGAGTCGTACGTGACTTCCGTTTGCCTGGCAAACGATGTTGACACTAGCTCAGCTAGCGTTTGAATAATGCTGTTCGCCAGCTTACCACGTATTATGTACCAGAGCAAGCGACAAGAAACGACCACACCCATTTTTCTTGGTTCTTCATTCTATCATCTACGTGAAATAAAAAATAGAGCATTTCAATTTCAGTCTGAACAAAAGAGCAAAGTTACCAGTGAGCCGTTCGCCTTTTGCTGCCAAAGAAAAATTACGCTACGTATTATTACTGTATGGATAAATTTGTGTTGCTACGATGTAAAAGATGTTACTAAAACTCTTTCATTTGATTAAATCCAATTTCATTTATTTTGACGCTTGACCGAACACATTTACTTGGAGCTAGTATATTTGTTGGCTGCAACCAGGGTCCAGCAGTAACAAGCGAACAGCGGCGCGAGAGGTGATCGGTTAAAATTATTGGAAAGAAGCGAACAATCAGATCAATCTAAGTTAAATAGAATTTAAATCTGTGAGTGAAAATTCCTCAAATCTTCATGAACACATGTTTCGTTCTTAAAAGAACGGTTTTCAAACGTGATATGCTGGAAATTTAAGCCTTCTTTTCCGTCTTTTTGTGCAGCAACAAAACAGTTTGGATGTTCGAAAAGACACTTCTCATAGCAGCGGTGACACGGGACAGCAATTTTATTTTATTTTATTTTTATTTTATTTTACAAGTCTTCGAATTAATCGTACAGACTGGTCCTACTACTTAATCTACGCTTAAAAATTGTTTTACTAATGTTAAAGTCATAGCACTCAGACACATTTTCGAAATTTCGGCAACACATATCAAATGGATTATTTCGGCCATATGTAGTACGGTACACTGGAAGCCTCAGGAAGTTAGTCCGCCGTGTAAACCTTGAGGGCACGTTGAAACGAACTCGGCTGAGCAACTCGGGGCAATCAATATTGTTCTCCAGAAGATCAAATACGAAAAGCCGTTGTAGCAGTATCCTCCTACTTGTAAGCGTGGGCAAGCGAAGAAGCGCGCATCTGTTTTCGTAAGGAGGTAGACGGATTGGATCACGCCAGGGCAGCAATCGTAGGGCGTATCGAATAAAGTGGCGTTGGATTCGTTCGATGCGATTGATTTGCAGAGCCTGGTAGGGAGCCCACACTAATACACCATATTCGAGTACGCTGCGAACAAGTGCACAATACAATGACTTTAAGCAGTAAGCATCTTCGAATTGCTTTGTGTTTCTTTTGATGAATCCTAAAACAGTAAAAGCTTTTGCGGTACAAGCTGCAATGTGTTGGGTGAAGGTCAATTTAGTGTCCAATAGAATGTCTAAATCTTTAACCGTATTCACCCGACTGATGTTTGCTGTTGACATTTTATATTCGAACAAAGTAACGTGTCTTTTTCTACAGAAAGAGATGGTATTGCATTTCTGAACGTTCACCTTCATCCCGTTCAACAAGCACCAATCCATTAATGAATTAATGTCTGCCTGGATTGCACTGCAGTCAGCTGCCGACTCTACTACCCGGAAGAATTTAAGATCATCTGCAAACATGTATCTAGGAGATTGTATGGTAGAGCACAAATCGTTCACAAACAGTATAAACAGTAGTGGGCCAAGGTGGCTACCTTGAGGCACACCTGATTCTATCTTGAAGGGTGTCGAATTTGTTCCATTTATGCGTACATACGCAGTACGTTGAGTGAGGTATGAAAATAGCCATCGTGTTAGCCACACAGGGAACCCCATTTTTTCCAATTTAGCTACCAATAAAACGTGCGGCACTGTGTCGAAAGCTTTCGCAAAATCGATATAAACGGCATCGACTTGCTGTCGTTTATCAAGAGCAGTTATCAGCGATGAAACATAAGCCATCAGGTTCGTAGTTGTCGATCGTTTTTTAACAAATCCATGCTGCCATTCAGAAATAACACGGTGAATCTTCGGGTACAGCGAGTCGTGGATGAGGCTCTCGAATATCTTTGGCAAGCAGCTCAGAATTGAGATCGCACGGTAGTTAGTAACTTCTTGCAAACTGCCGGTCTTATGAATAGGCGTTATTGCAGGTCGCTGTCAGCACTGTTATGCTATCGTTGTTTACATTTCAGTATCGCTCTACAATTTTTCGTTTTTACCTGTGTAAAAGAACCGACTATCAATTCTAGTTTTGCAAATTGTTTCTCCTGGCTACCATCTACGCGTGTGATATTATATTTCAAGTGACTCGAGTCGTTTGCTGTGAAATTTTCATCCGTCAAATCTGCGCTAGTGAACTGCTGATCGAACCATGGCGTCTACCTGCAGAACATGTAGCTCCGCAGTCAATGGAATTGACAGAGTTATATGCCGTGGCAACTGCCGATCGATGTTTCACCGCACTTGCATCCCTGGATTACAGCGTTCCACTTTGGATGCGATATCCACGTACGGTGATAATTTGTTCTGGCTTTGCGATGAGTGCGCCAGCAGCTTCAATAAGTGGTTGCAGCAGCCCGACCCCGTCGCCACCGTCGCCCCCGTCGACGATTCGTCTAAGTTGTGTGATGCAGTCGATAAATTGAATACTGCTGTCGCCGATCTCTCATACCGCATCGAAAAACATTTCCCGTGTGGATCTTCAGTTCCTGCTTTGAAAATATTTAACTCGCGACGGCAGCCTGGCGAATTACCCACACCAAAGCGGAGCCGAGTGGACAGTGCTAAAGACTATGCCTCTGCGGTTGCTGTTTGTGGCACCAGATCCATTCAGCGTACAATAAAAACAGTTGCCGATGAGCGGCAGCAATTTTGGTTATATTTGAGCCGCCTGGATCCGAGCCATACAGTGGATGATATTGTTGCTATGACACAGGAGTGTCTTGATATTACCGATACACCGAAAACTATTATGCTAGTGAAAAAGAATGTGGATCTCTCGTCGCTTAATTTTGTTTCGTTCCGAGTTGAGGTGCCAAAAGAGTTGAAGGATACTGCTTTGATGGCGTCTACTTGGCCTACTGGAGTTTTGGTTCGCGAATTTGACTTCGATCAGGAGCGATCTACCAGATTTCGCCAATAGTACCTTGACTCATTCAAATGTTTTAATTTCGGACAGCGGGAGTCAACTGACTCTCGCACAAGTTAAGTACCATTCTTTTTATATTCCCGACGATGAATGCCAAAGTACCGTTTCACGTTGTAGTGCACCTGACTCTATTTTTCCTTCGCCTCGTCAATCGTCCATCGCGCACCGGACGCCGGATACCTGCGAAGCGAGCCCGTTGCTTCTTTATTACCAAAATGCTTGCGGTATGAATTCAAACATTGACGACTACATGCTCGCGTTTTCGGATGGTTTCTTCGACATCATCACACTTACGGAGACTTGGCTCGACGACCGCACCCAATCTGCCTACTTGTTCGGAGCTGAGTACGACGGCTTCCGTTGTGATCGCGGCCCCAACAACAGCATGAAGAAGACTGGTGGAGGTACGCTCATCGCTGTTCGTCGCAATATGAAAGCCCACGTTATCAATGAAGCTGCATGGAACATCCTCGAGCAAGTTTGGCTATCCATACAGCTAGCCGATCGCAAATTATTTATTTGTGTTATTTATTTTCCACCGGATCGAGTTCGTGACAAACAACTGATTGATATACATATTCAGTCTGTTTTGTCGATCACTGCTAGAGCTAAGCCGTCAGATGAGATTGTTATTATTGGAGATTTCAATTTGCCGAGTATTCACTGGCGCCCTTCCCGAGATGGTTTTTTATATCCTGATCCAGATCACTCTGTCTTGCATACCTCGGCTTTGGATCTTCTCGATGGATACAACACGGCAACCTTGCAGCAAATTAATAGCAACGTAAATGAAAATGGGCGTTGTCTCGATCTCTGTTTCGTCAGCACTAGCGACATCGCTCCCAAGCTGACGTATGCACCTGCGCCTCTCGTTAAACTGGTTCCTCATCACCCAGCCCTTGTTCTGTCGATAGCTAACCGTCACAGTGTTGTGTACTCTGAGCCACCTAATCGTATTCGTTTCAACTTTCGCCAAGCTGACTATGAGGGTTTAGTTAGCGAACTACACAACATTGACTGGGTGGGCGCTTTGAATCCCAATAGTATCGACTCGGCAGTCAACGAGTTCTCATTAATCGTGAACGGATTGATTGACCGTTACGTTCCACAAGTTCAAAGACGTTCGAGGAAATATCTTCCATGGCAGACAAAGGAACTTCGACGTTTGAAAGCAAAAAAGAAAGCTGCCTTTAGAAGACTTTCTGCTAGTGGTGCACTATTGCTTCGTGAATATTATCGACGTATTAACTATGAATACAAAGCTCTAAGGCGACGTTGCTACTCGAACTACAGACGACAAATGGAGAGAAAGTTAAAGTCAGATCCCAAGATGTTCTGGAATTTTGTTTACGAACAACGAAAAGTGTCAGGTATGCCTTCCAGTATGGAATTTGGTGGCGATAAAGCTGATAGTGCCGCCGCTATATGCAGTATGTTTGCATCGAAATTCTCTAGCGTGTTTTGCAACGAAGTGCTTACTTCTGCACAAATCTCGGACGCCGCAAACCATGTTCCTCGTCTTGGACACTCCTTCGCTTCTATTGACATCGATAACCGCATGATTCTGGCAGCTGCCGCCAAACTGAAGCATTCGTGTTCTCCAGGTCCGGATGGGATTCCGGCAACGCTGATTAAAAAGTGCATCTCTGGCTTGCTCCAACCTCTCACTCATTTGTTTCGCCTATCTCTTTCCACTGGAAGATTTCCAGTTGCTTGGAAACAGGCATTTATGTTCCCTGTTCACAAAAAGGGCGATCGAGCGAATGTCGACAACTACCGGGGAATTTCTGCACTGTGTGCTGCGTCAAAACTATTCGAGCTGGTCGTCATTAAATCAATATTTTCGCATTGCCAACAAGCCATTGCAGACGAGCAACACGGTTTTATCCCTAAACGGTCCTGCACCACGAATCTACTGTGTTTTACAAGTTATGTGACGGACAGCTTTATTGGACGATCCCAAACAGATGCGGTATATACCGATCTGTCCGCAGCCTTCGATAAGGTTAATCACCGCATCGCTGTCGCTAAATTGGATCGGTACGGTTTTTGCGGCAATCTGTTAAGCTGGTTAGAATCTTACTTAACTGGACGAACCCTGAGCGTAAAAATTGGTGACGAGATCTCCGATTCGTTCCCCGCTACTTCCGGGATTGCGCAAGGTAGTCATCTGGGTCCACTAGTGTTCGTTCTGTATTTCAACGACATAATCTGCTCAATAAAATGTCCAAGACTCGCCTTTGCGGATGATTTGAAGCTTTTCAATAGGATCCATAGCACTACCGACGCGCTATTTCTTCAAGAACAACTTGATATGTTTGCTAACTGGTGCGAAGTGAATCGTATGCTGCTCAACCCAGTTAAGTGCTCTATGATTACGTTTACGAGGAAAAATCAGCCGTTACGTTTTGACTATAATATCAACGGAATTCCAGTTCAACGAGTCGACCATGTAAAAGATCTCGGTGTGTTATTGGATGTTAAATTAACCTTCAAACAGCATATATCGCTCATTGTTGCCAAAGCCTCTAGGCAGTTAGGCTTAATTATGCGAATGACTCGTGACTTCCGCAGTATCGAGTGCTTAGTAACGCTTTACGGGTCGCTTGTTCGGTCTTCATTAGAATATTGCTCTGCTGTATGGATTCCGCACTACAACAATGCTATTCAACGCATCGAAAGCATCCAGCGCCGATTCGTACGCTACGCGCTTCGAATGCTGCCTTGGAGACAGCCCACGAGGAATACACGATACGAGGATCGCTGCCAGCTCATCCGATTAGACACCCTCGAATTGCGCCGAGAAACAGCGCGCGCCATGGTAGTTTCCGATATCCTGACTTCCAACATCGATTGCCCCGACATTCTTTGCCAGATCAATCTGAATGCACCATTGAGAGTGTTGCGAAGGATTCCTCTGCTTAACCTGCCTTTTCGTCGCACCAACTACAGTGCTAATGGCGCCATCACTGGTCTGCAACGTGCATTCAATCGTGTTTCAACAGCGTTTGACTTTCATCTGTCTAAGCAAGTGTTACGTTCTAAATTTGTCTCAATGTTTCGATGTTTGCTGTATTAGTTATTAAGAGCCATTAGGGCATTGTTGCCTGTTGGTAAAGTTATAATAATAATAATAATGCAGCAGTCTTCCATACATCGGGGAAAGTTCCTTCAGCCATCGAACGGTTAAAAATAATTCTTGCAGGTATTGCTAGCGTTTCAGCACAGTTTTTAAACAGTAGCGGTGGTAAGTAGTCAGGTCCGGCGCCCTTGGATCCATTGATTGATTGCAGCTTTAACATCACTTCGCTTAGCGTAAAGTTGAAAAGTGGCACATTCAAATCGAAAAACGGCAAACTATTCAGATACGCTTCAGACGAAGGTGGGCGGTTATTACTTTGCACGCTTCGAAAAAAGGATGAGAATAAGTTTGCTGACTCTAACTGCGACTCGGCTACAATATCATTGTAACGAACACGATGTGGGACACCAGTCTGTTGTTTCCGATTTTTAACATAAGACCAGAACGACTTAGGATCACGCTTGATGTTTCCTTCCATGCGATGAATATAACAACGAAAGCAACGAGCATGCAAAGAGTTGTATTCGCTCTCAATGTCATGCAATGCAACTTTACGCCGTTCATCTCGGGAGCGAAAATATTGCTTTCTAGCTTTACGAAGACGATTCCGTAGACGCTGCAACTCATCATTCCACCAGGGTTGCCTTCTACCAAGAGACCGACGTGTTTTTTTCAGAGGCACAACTTCACGAATCACAGCAAACATTTGCTCATATAAGCGAGACGCAGCTTCATCGACACTGCATCCAAACAGAAATTCCTCCCAGCGAACCTCGGCAAATAATCTATTGAGTGACACAAAATCGCACCTGCTAAAATCGAAAGCATACGGATCCATAACACTAGAAACATTTGTTTTTTCGTCGGGCAGTTCAAATAGCAACACAAAAGGCCGGTGGTGCTGGTCAACTCGTAGCAATGGTAACGGTGGTTCCAATAATTGTACGCAACTGTTGTCATTGATAAATGCTAAATCAAGAAGCCTGCCGTTTACATTTGTCAAATGGTTGATCTGGAGCAGACCGCTAGACATAACAGACTCAGTCAAAGTAGTTTCTTGCTCGGAAGAAGCGTTAATGGGTAGCAAACAATTTAAATTTTCCTCTGGCATCCAACACAATTGTGGCATATTGTAATCGCCAACAACCAAAACCACGTTACGATCACCGGATCGATCTATAATCTTTTGCACACATGCCGCATGCAGCTCATATAAAGCAAGCTCGCTGTTAGGTGGAAGATAAACGCAGCAGACTGTTATATCAAAACCTGGTAGTGAAATCCGAACAATAATCTGCTCCAACCGATCACAGTCCTCAATACAGACAGCAGCACTATGAAGCCCATTCTTAACGGCAATCAATACACCGCCACCACGTTTGCATCGGCTTGTTTGAGCATTTCTATCACAGCGGTAAATCACGTAATTATTTGTTCAACTCTTCGTTGTTGCGGATGGCCAGCTGCAAGTGACGATAATTCTGATCGTTTCGTTGTCGCGAGCAGCATATATCCTCCCGATTCCAGAACTTCCAGATATTCCATCACGGCAGCGATCATCGAGTGCTCCAACTGCAGCTCCAACACCTCCAACACCTTATCCGTAGGAAGCAGCAACAGCTGAAGCTCAACAATTTTCGATCGGATTCTATAGGGCGTAAATTAAATACAATCATAAGGAAGCTTAACCCATAGCTTATATCGTATATATTTCTGTCATCCGTGCTAGGGAAGCACTGACGAGGGAAGGCAAAAATATGAAAATAATTCAAATTTTCAAAATCAATTCAAAAACAACAATTTTTCAAATTCAATTTCAAAAACAAAATCAATAGTTTTCTATATTTTCAATCGAGTTCCCAATCAATTGGTGTAAATATCTTGGAAATCTATTGAAATTTGACTGAATTATAAGCCGAAGCATGAAAACGCGTTTCTACTTTGATGACGTCATTTCCAACAACCAATCACGAAGCGAGAATTCTGGTAAAACATAGGTTCATTATTTTCAATTTTTCAATAGTTCAACATCAAGAATCCACACTTTTCTTTATTTGGGTCAATTCTTAGAAGATTTTCCAATCGATTGGTGTAAGAATATTGAAAATCGATTGGAAAACCGCTGAGCTATTAGCGCTCAAAACCTTTCATTTTTCGTGACGCTCGCATTTTTTGATTTTTTGGAATGACACCCTATCTCAAAACTTGCCGTAAGACGTAGTCCTACGTCAAAAATCTAATCGACCTGTTTTTGCTCAAAGGTCAGATGTTACATGTTACATAATTACAGCTGTTACAAAACAACAGGTTTTGCTATTTTTCAGACAGTTAAGGAAAAATGCTCATAAAACTCGATTTTACCTCTATTAACGCCTGACCTATCAATCAGTGTTAGTAAGAATCGGTTGCTTGCCAAAAAAAGCTTTGTTTCATAATTTTGATTATTTTTGTAATTTTCAGATAGGTTTGAAGCTTTGCGTTGCGAAAACGCAACGCTAGGAAGTAACGATATTCAAAATTTGCAACGAGAATGTTTGTTTTCCTTCGTTCGCTGCGGTGTTTCATTTGATGTCGTTGCTTTTTAGTAAACAAATGAATGTAAATCTTATCTTTCGCTTATTTAAAATATCCCAAAAACATTATAAAAGTTTACATAACATAGAATTTGCTGCTTCAAACACTGATGGCAGATGGAGAAGCCGTTGTGATAAGAGCGTAATAAAATTGTTAAAATACCTTTGCCTCCGGAATATCTGGAGGAATTGAGTGATGGCAATGACAGTTTCATGGACCCAAATTTAATGTTACAACCTTTCCGGAACGTGTTGGCAGGCATTCAATCATCTGCGATGACATGCATTTAGCATTCAAACTGCATACTATGCGTCTAGTGCAAAGATGGTCTCCAACCCAAATGTTTCGATATCTATCACAAAACATAACATGTAATACTCTAAGTCGTTCATTTAATCTTTATTAATACTCAAAATCACAAAAAAAATCCCAAATTTGATTTAACGGTAAAACACTATGAAGCATTTATTTGCATAATGAAGGTATGCAAAAACGGTGTGTGTGTGATACAATCCATCGCCCGCTGACCGGCAGCGCTTTTATGTAAAAAAATTACTTGCATCTTTTAGTTAGAAAGTTTGTCTTCCTAAATGCAAATAATTTTAGTCCTGGCGATAGAAGGTGATAGCTCTATTGTTCATCCAACGACCCATTTCTAGAATGCCTGGATATACACGCACATTCCGAAGCCGCCTTCATAAACAATAAGCCCCGCATGGATACTTTTACATATCCACACTTCCAGAATAATTTTCATTATTCTGGCGCGTATTTAATTTGACAAAATCATAGTTATAATTTGAAACAAGCAGCATGCGAAGCTGATTTGAAATAGTTCTCTTCCATACATATACCGTTTAAGTTCTATTTTGGAGATATTGCATTAAACACGAAATTTCATTCATTCAAATTATCCGCTTTTATAATTTTAATCAAAATACAGCCGAAGAGAACATTTCAGTTGCTCAGCTACACATTTCAAAACTCTGCTTAACTATTTTAATTTTCATGCATAACAGCATCATCTGTACCGTAGCGCCACCTACATGTCAAACGAAACCCATATTCATCAATAAACATCGAAAACAATTGGCATCTCGAATTATTTTTTATGGGGTTTCTATGACATGTCATCGGAAACTACTTTAAGTTTGAAAATGTACTTATCCGTGCTTATCCTTTGTAAATCAGCGGGGTTAGGAAGCCAACAGCACTAAACAACACACGCGCGCAAACTGCAGAAATAAATACTGAGTTTTAACACTGAAAATTTCGAAAGCAACGGAGCGATAAAATAAAAATAACAATTCTGAACCGGGCTGCCAGAACTCCTCATGAAGGTATGCAAAAACGGTATACCCTTAATGCCCAGCGTTGCGTTTTCGCAACGTAGCGTTGCGGGACACAGGATCAAAATTAAAAATACATGTCAGCGGTTTTTTCTTAGTTGGCCTAAAAGAGAATTTTCCTGAAAGTTCCAACTTTCTATCCCTACTGGGAAAAGTGTGGGGCTTAATGGGTTAAATAAAAAGGTTGGAATGAATATCTATTTTTTTGTTGTGAAGGGGGGGGGGGGGGGGATTGCCGTGACGTGACGTACTTTCTCAGGGGGGGTCACGAATGTGTGACGAAATGTGACAAGGGGAAGGGGGGGTTGATTTTGGTCAACATTTGCGTGACGTACTAAATGGATGAAGCCAAAGAGACGTGCGGGTGCTACTGCAGGCTCAAATGTGCTTAGTTTTTTTTGTGTCGGAGCTCTCCCGCTCCACAGAACCCAAACGTGTAATCTTGTAAATTACGAAATATCTCTCTCTTTTCATCGTCTCTAACGAGTGTGTGCTTTGATTTTGTATTGCAAAAACAAAGGATAAAGTAATTTTTACAAAGGATTTTAGGATTTAGGATTTAAGGATTTCCTAGTGTGTTTTTATTTTTTCGTGTCGGTCACACATAGTTAGTAAATTTATTTATTTATTTATTTATTTATTTATTATAATTATATTTGAACATAAGACTTTAGTCTTTTGTGTTCTCGTTACTAAATCTTAGCAGTAAGAAGCATGTTATAAAAACAGGAAACTAAGAACAAAGAACATAGATCAAGCATTTACACCAAATTGTTAAAATACTCTACACACCCCTCTTAAATCCTATATTTGACATTTTGTTCTGTAAATCATTGAGAATCTAATTCCATAATGTAATACCTCTAACAAATATGGAGTTCCGGTAGTATGAAGTACTACAACGCTTAATTTTAAATTTTCTGCCTCTTTGTGTTCTTAGAGCAATAAACTTTTGTTGTAGATATGGTGTAGGTATGGTGTAGATATGGTTGTAGTTTTTTTTATAAATAATGTTGTGTAGAAGTATAGTAGTACGATATTTGATAAAATTCAAAATGAACAACCGACTAGTGCAGATTGATAATGTGATACACTTGAGAACGCAACCTTCATACGGTTCAAGGATTGAGCTTTAGCTTGCATGAAAACAAAGTCACTGAAAACCAAGTGCGGATAAATTAGGTTTTTAAATAATATCAACTTTGTAGCTGAATTAAGAAAATCGGCTTTAAAACGCAGTGTTCTTAGTGAGGCGTATACTTTTCCACACTGTTTTAAAATAAACGTGACCCATTCAAAATCATCTTGAATCGTTACTCCTAAACTTATCACATTTTTCTTGTATTCGATACGATTTCCATTAATGAAAATTTAAGGTTTTTCATGACTACGTCTCGAACGTGTGATAAAAATTGCTTGCGTTTTGCTGGCGTTTAAAACTAGTGAGTTTTCATTAGCCCACGTTGCAATGTCAGCTAGATTTTTATTTATCAAATCGGCTACAGTGTAATTTTCCAAATCTGAGCAGTCAAAATAAATTTGGACGTCATCTGCAAACATATGAATCCCGCATTTATCCACAACGAGAGGTAAATCATTAATGTAAAGTGACAAAAGTAAGGGACCAAGCACCGATCCCTGCGGTACTCCTGAAGTAACAGATAATGGTTCAGAAAAAGTATTACCCACATAAACTTTTTGAGACCTGTTACGCAAATACGACCACATTAGATCTACAGCACTCTGACCGAATCCAAAAGTATTGATGAGTTTATGGCATAAATTTTCATGAGAAATTGTATCGGAAGCCTTAGAAAAATCTAATAAAACTAAAACAGCAGAAGAACAGCCTGGGCGATAACTTGATTGAAGTGGATGTAAAATTTTGCCTATTTATGAATGTAGTAATTTGATTCTTCAAAATCCTTCCAAATGCCTTCGATAACGCACTCAAAAGGCTAACTGGTCGCATATTTTCTAGAGAGTTAACTGATTGTTTTTTCTTAATTGGTATAATCTTTGAAACTTTCCATTGACAAGGATAAACACCGCTAATGATAATCTGATTAAAAAGATGGCATATTGGTTTAATCAATAATGGAAGAACTGTTTTTATGAATTTGATAGGAATCTCATCAAGTCCAACTGCGTTAGATTTGATATCGTAAATCGCATTTATGACATGGCATTCTTCGACAGACTCGAAATTAAATGATTCGATAGTGTTATTAGGTACAGAGCTTGTACTAACTGAGTTGGTGAAGCAGTTAACAAAATGATGATTAATTTGATCTGGTGTCAAATTAGTCCTAAGAACATCATTCCGCTTTTTGAGACCTAGAGAAGTGAAATGTTTCCATCTCTTACTAACATCAGACTCACGCGAAAACTTATCATTGAAATATTTTTTCTTGGCATTAACGATTAAACGTGTAATTGCGCAAATGTCTAAGTATTTCATGCTGACTATCTAATTTAAACATTTTCCATTTCTGATACGCTATGTTTCTGTCTATAATCGCTTTAGAAATTTCAGAATTATACCAAGGATTATATTTTGCTCTTTTTTATATGTTTTAAGGGGAATACCACTCCAAAATCTCCAAATTTGGTTCCATTTGCTTGATTAGTTCTCAAGTAATAGAGAAATTTGAATTTCCTTTGTATGGAAGCCCCTCTTCTAAACAGAGGAGGGGTCTTAATTCATCATAGAAAAAATTTCTGCCCCCTAAAAGCCCCACATGCCAAATTTGGTTCCATGTGCTTGATTAGTACTCAAGTGATAAGAAAATTTGTATTTCATTTGTATGGGAGCCCCCCTCTTAAAAGGGGAAGGGGTCATAATTCACCATAGAAAAAAATTCCGCCATCTAAAACTCCCACATGCCAATTTTGGTTCCATTTGATTGATTAGCTCTCGAGATAAGAGGAAATTTGCATTTGATTTGTATGGAAGCCCATCCTCTTAAAGGGGAGATGGGGCCAATTCACCATAGAAAAAAATCTTGCCTGCAGAACCACTTACACTGTGGTGCAAAATTGATCGGACACAGACATGATTTTATTAAAATAATTAATAAAACGCAGTTGTTAACTTTTTCCAACAGTTTAACAGTTCGTATTTATTTATTTGCATCAGAGCTCAACAAATTAGCTTTAAAAGCGGCAACAATTTTATAACAAACAATAAAAAAAATAAGCAAACAATGAATAGATTAAATTCAGTGTGCAAAATTGATCGGACAAGAAATAGAAATTATATTTTTTCAATCGGGAACTCCAAAATTTGTCCTGTTTAGTAATGTGTATGTCCTCCTTTGTATTTAATTACTTCCGCCAGGCGTCTAGGCATTGAATCGACCAACTTTTGCGTAGTTTCTGAACCTATAGTATTCCATACAGCTTCAATTTCCGCCATTAGTTGTTTTCTGTTAGAAACATGTTTTTCTGGACTTCTCGACCAATTTCATCCCACAGATGTTCAATGGGGTTAAGATCCGGGCTTTGTGGGGGGTGATCCAGTACATTAATTTTTTTTCCGGCCAGATATTCTGTGACAAGCTTCGATTTATGCTTGGGGTCATTGTCGTGCATGAACACAAAGTTACTACCCAGTCGATATTTTTTTGTAGACTTAGTGAAATTGCGTTCTAGAATGTCCCTGTAGTCCTCCTTAAACATTGTGCCTTCAATGAATTCCATGGTGGCCACACCAGCATAGAACATGCCGCCCCACACCATGACTGACCCACCACCATGTTTCACAGTTCCACGCATATTTCTTGTTTGCAAAGCAGTACCGTCAGTTCTCCAAACTCTAACTCGACCATCTGAAGCCCTGACATTAAATTTACTTTCATCTGTCCACAAAACTCTTTTCCAAAACGATATTGGCATTTTGACGTACTTTTTGGCATACGCCAAGCGTTTGAGTCTGTTCTGCTCACTTATGAATGGCTTTTTCCTTGGTGTTCGGCTCAAGATTCCTACCTCGTTTAATGCTCTGCTGCAGGCTTGCTGATAATCGCATCATAACGCCTATTTTTAGTCTTCAAGCAGGAACGCATTCGAAGATTCAATAACGCCTCACTGCTCCAGAATGAAGATAATAATAACACTAGAAAGCTTGCAGCGATGCGACTTGCAAGAGAGTAATGCATAGGCCGAATATTTGTGTTTTATCTTTGCGCTCTCTATTCTTCGCCTTCGGTCCGTTTGCGGTACGAAGCGTACATGATATTCTTCACTCTTCTTCGAATGCTTCGATCTTCATGAAGAAGCGAACAAAAATTTATCACCGAGGCGATGATTAATAGCTTATGTCGAATTTGTTTATTCAATCCGGGTTAAAACTGGATGAATTTTATCTGTCAGATAGGAGCAAATGAACACAAAAAGTTCATCCAGTTCCAATCCGGATTGAATAAACAAATTCGACATTAGTTTAGTTGGCTGCAGATAACGGATAAAATGTAAAAGCAAACTGTTTCCGTATTTTATTTTTGGAAATCTTATAAGATATGTGTATGTATGTATGTGTGAGTGTACGTATGCGCGAGTGTACGTATGTGTGTACTTATAAACGGTTTGCACTCACTTTTCTCAGAGTCGGTAGATAGATTTGGATGGTCTTGGTGACAAATGAAAGATCACTATTGAATTTTATATAAGTATATAAGTAAACGTTATTTGAAAACTGTTCTGTTTAAACCTATCAAACGAAAATAAACTATATTTAAACTTGAATACTTAGGAACGTGTATAAAACCGTCAAAACGTGGATAACCAAAACATCTATCAAGTGTCGATTGTATGTATTGATGTATGTATGTGTGCTTACATGTATGTGTATGAGTATGTGTGTATTTGTGATGCATGTACGTGTGCTTGTAACTTCGCGCAGAATTCGCCAAACCGAACCGGGAATTGTCCGCTAAGCCTTCAGAATTGCCAGGTCGGCCGCGAAGAAATATTCTGAGATGTCAGTTTTGTTTTTCAAAAAGAATCAAACTGATTTTCGAATACGGTCGTTTAAAAATAATCCGTGAAACGTGCCAAAATCGGTTTGATCTGTAGCTGGTTTATACAAATAGTTACTCGTAGAATTAAAATAGCAAGAACTAGTTTTCCTATACAAATTTCAAACAAATTTTGCGTTCTTGCAATCAACAAAGACTTGCACTGGACAAACAATTATTTATCTCATTCAATTTCATATTGTTTCCGTAGTTACTGATATTTTACATATATTTATAGAGGACTGAAAAAATGATCATCTATGTGATATATTTTCCTAACCATATGAATATATTTGAAATTAATAAAATAAATTAACTGGGTGACGCTAAGAAATGTTTACGTACCCCAGGAAGAGAAATATCACTATTGCACCTAGCACATTCGTGAATTATTTTTATTTAAATAAAACCATTGATAACTAAAATTTTAAAACACAGGGGATAGACGTCTATAATTAGACACATTTTTACCAATTTTTGACGTAGGACTACGTCTTTGTTTACTATACTGGGACTGGGTAGCACAAACGAAAGTGTAACGTTTGAATGAAAGATTTCAAATGTTAATAACTACTAAACTACTGAACGAAACCGAACAATATATATGTTGTTAGATAGATAAAATGACCAGCAATTTTATAGGTGGGCGAGAGAGCAATTTTAAGGAGGACGTAGGAGATGGGGCTCCTATCCAAATGAAACACAAATTTCCTCAAAACTCGAGAACTAATCAAGCAAATGGAACCAAATTTGGCATGTAGGGGTTTCAGAAGGCAAGATTTTTTTCTATGCTAAATTGAAACCCTTCCCCTCCCATACAAATAATATACAAATTTCCTCATAACTCTAGAACTAATCAAGTAAAAGAAACCAAAATTGGCCTGTGGGGGTTTTTGGAGGCAAGATGTTTTTCTATGGTGTACTGAGACCCCTTCTTCTTCTAAGATGGGCGGGGGGGGGGGGGTCTCCCATACAAATGAAATACAAATTTCCTCGTAACTCTATAGAACTAATCAAGCAAATGGAACCAAATTTAGCATGTGCGGGGTTTGGAGACTTCAATTTATTTTA